>NW_012102532.1:703592-739896 GCF_000951045.1 Mandrillus leucophaeus | reverse complement strand
GATCTCGGCTCACTGCAACCTTTGCCTCCCAGGTTCAAGCGATTCTCCTGCCTCAGCCTCCTGAGTAGCTGGGATTACAGGCATGCACCACCATGCCCTGCTAATTTTGTTTTTTTGTTTGTTTGTTTTTTGAGATGGAGTTTTGCTCTTGTTGCCCAGGCTGGAGTGCAATGGCGTGATCTCAGTTCACCACAACCTCCGCCTCCCGGGTTCAAGCGATTCTTCTGCCTCAGCTTCCTAAGTTGCTGGGATTACAGGCGCCCGCCACCATGCCCAGCTGATTTTTTGTATTTTTAGTAGAGATGGGGTTTCACCATGTTGGCCAGGCCGGTCTCGAACTCCTGACCTCAGATGATCCACCTGCCTCTGCCTCCCAAAGTGCTGGGATTACAGGCATGAGCCACCACGCCCGGCCCCACCTCTTTTAACTTTAAATATATTCAGGTTCTTGAGATGGAAAGCAAAGCAGAATAATATAGTGTCATTTGGGATACTTTAGAGGTAACTTCAGGTGATAAAAGATCCCTTCAAATTCTAGACCCCTTTCAGCGTTTTGTTTCTAATTAAAGTAAAAGGTTATGAGGAGGCGGAGGGTGAAATAAGGAAAAGAATGCTGTTATAATGGAGGTGGGAGACAGATTCTGAAGGTAGAGAAGGGAAAAAACAGGAATAAGCTTCTCAAGAAGAGGAAATACAATAATAGTAAGGGATAGTGAAGGTTTAGGTGACTTTTAAGAGCACAAAATCATGAACAGTTGGAACTGGAATATGAGGAGCAGGAATTTGAACATGGTGGAGGTCAGGTCAGGTGACAGAAGATAACACATCACAGTCACTTGGTCACTGAGAAGTGATGCTGGTCCACTAGGGTAGAGGGAGCTCAGTCTTGGCCACCACAGCTCACCACCTCTTTTTCTCCCTTTGCAGTTCTGAAACAGCTGGAAGAACTGCTGAGTGACATGAAAGCCGATGTGACTCGACTCCCAGCTACCATTGCCCGAATTCCCCCAGTTGCTGTGAGGTTACAGATGTCAGAGCGTAACATTCTCAGCCGTCTGGCAAACCGGGCACCCGAACCTACCCCACAGCAGGTAGGACCATTTTCTTCTTGACACCACCTCTTCCTGCAGAACCATTCTGGAGCTTGTAACTTTGTTGTATGTCCCTAGCTTTACATACTGGGTGGGTAGGCTGTCAGTGAATTCCCTTGAGATTGGGTGGATTCCTATCATCTGGAATTCTGACTCCTTGGGTCTCCTTCTCTAGGTAGCCCAGCAGCAGTGAAGATGCAGACTGATACCACCTCCACCGCTGAGCAGTGACCTTCCTCACTTTCTCTTGTCCCAGCTTCTCCCCGGGGGGCCTGAGAGACCCTCACCTTCCTTCTGCCCATCTTCCATGTTGTAAAGGAACAGCCCCAGCGCACTGGGGGAGGGGAGGGAGTGAGGGGCAGTGGTGCCCTTCCTGCAGGAGAGACATGCAGCAGTAGCGCCGGCGCCATCTGCAGGAGCTGGCGGGCTGGCCTTCTGGACCCTGGCTTCTCCCCACTGTAACGCCTGTTACACACAAACTGTTGTGGGTTCCTGCCAGGCTTGAAGAAAATGATCTGAATTTTTTCCTCCTTTTGGTTTTATTTTGTTGGTTTATTTTGTGTTTTCTTTTCTCCTTTTTTGGGGGTATTCAGAGTGGGCTGGGCCCCTGGGCGAGACACAGCTACCTCTGTTGGCATCTTTTTAATACCAGGAACCCAGCGGCTCTAGCCACTGAGCGGCTAAATGAAATAAAGTGGGAAAAAAAAAAAAAAAACCAAAAGCATAAAAAACCACAGCAAATTTCTTGATGAAAATTGAAAATAAAAGTTTCCTTGTATTTTAGTGCTCTGGTTCAGTGTGGGTGTAGGTGCAGGTGGATGAGTGTGTGCAGCAGGAGCCTGGCACCTGTATAGTTGAAAATTAAGGGCTATGTGGTGTCCTGATACTCCACTGAAGAACTGGGTTCTGTGTGGGTGTGCAGTGTGTGCCTGGCCAGCGATGACTTCCACCTGTGGAAAATGAGAGGCTGCAAAACTCCAAGTACCACAATGGCCTTGAGCAAGTTTAATTTCTGTGGGATGCAGGTTTCTCACGTATACCTCATACGGTTGTCAAGTAAAACCAGTCAAGTACATGGAACAGTTTGTAACACCTAACCACTACCTTAATGTTAGTTTCAAGGAAGGCTGAGGGGGTTTTCTTGCTCAGTTGTGCAAAATTGGGATGCAATTTGTGGAACAACCCAGCCTCAACCCCACGCCCCCGGAGACCCGACCCAACGCCCTCCAACCTTGAAACCCTGGTAGTTCACCCCTCTTCATGTCCCAGACCAGGTCGGCGTTGCAACCCGTTGTTTCCCAACTAATTGTAGACTCACCTGAAAGCGAGTTCCGGCCGAGGCCTCCTGCGGACCAGGTGTAGTGCAGCACCTTAACTGAGGGGCTGAGCAGGAGTGAGCATCAAGGAAGGTGCTGGGAGGTTGGGGCACGGTGCCTCACAGCCTGTAATCTCAGCACAAAGGTTGGGGGCAGGAGGAGCGATTAAGCCCAGGAGTTCTAGAGCAGCCCTGGCAACATAGTGAGACCCCACCCCCTAGACCCCGTCTCTATAAAAAGATTTTTTAAAAAGGGGCGGGGACTGGGAGTAGGAGTTGAGTGGCATGGAATTCCATGATTTTTTTTTTTTTGAGATGGAGTCTTGCTCTGTCGCCAGGCTGGAGTACAGTGGCGCCATCTCAGCTCACTGCAACTTCTGCCTCCCAGGTTCAAGTGATTCTCCTGCCTCAGCTTCCCGAGTAGCTGGGACTAAAGGCGTGCGCCACCACGCCCAGCTAGTTTTTGTATTTTTGACAGGTTTCACCATGTTGGCCAGGATGGTCTCGATTTCTTGACCTCGTGATCCGCCCGCCTCGGCCTCCCAGAGTGCTGGGATTACAGGCGTGAGCCACCGCGCCCGGCTGTTTTTTGTGGGGTTTTTTGAGGTGGAGTTTCGCTCTTGCTCAGGCTGAAGTGGCACGATCTGGGCTCACTGCAACCTCTGCCTCCCGGGCTCAAGCAATTCTGCCTCAGCCTCCCGAATAGCTGGGATTATAGGCGCCCGCCACCACGCCCAGCTAATTTTGTGTTTTTAGTAGAGACGGGGTTTCAACGTGTTGGCCCGGCTGGTCTCGAACTCCTGACCTCAGGTGATCCACCCACCTCAGCCTCCCAAAGTGCTGGGATTACAGGCGTGAGCCACGGTGCCCAGCCTGGAATTCCGTTATCTCGAGGCTCGACTAGGGCAGTGGATGCCAGAGGGCCCCGCTGTCGGGCCCTGGTTCGAGGAGAGGGTGCGGCTTTCACGCACCAGCTTTTCCAACAGAAACCGGCCGTGAGGCTAAAAGCCAACTCCTTGAGGGAAGGGCGGTCCCGCTCAGCGGTTTCTCGTCACAATGCTCCCTCCACCCGCCGCGGGTGTAAGCTGCGCGGCTCCTTCCAATTTCCCCCTACTCGCCGCCGCCGGTTCCGCTGGCGTTCCCTGGTCGAGCGTAAGTTCCGGGTGCGGCGTCCGACTGGGCGCAACAGGAAGAGGCGGGGCCGCGAGGCTAGCGTTACCCTTGCGCCTGCGTGGAAGGAGTCTGTGGCGAGTGGCGGTCGAAAGCTAGCTGCGGAGTGCACGTGGAGGGCGGCCCCAAGGGCAGTTTCGGGCCTTAACCCGCATTCTGGTGGGTCTAGAGGAAATTGCGGGACGAAGGGTGGCAGCCCTGACCTGGTCTGGGACGTGGGGAGAGGAGTGCACTACCTGGGTTTCAGGGTGGGAGGGCGTTCGGTCGGCCTCCAGGGAGATAGCGGGGGTACTTGAGTCGCGGGTGCTGAGTGAGTCGGGGGTGCTGAGTGAGTTGCGGGTGCTGAGTTGAGCTTGTCCCCTTTCCCACTGTAGTACGCCAAGCCTGCGTTCTGCCGTTTCCTCCGGCACGCGCGACGCCACCTTCTCACATTTCTGTCTGCCATAGTACCATGGGGCGCAAATTGGACCCTACAAAGAAGGAGAAGCGGGGGCCAGGCCGAAAGGCCCGGAAGCAGAAGGGCGCCGAGACAGAACTCGCCAGATTCTTGCCTGCAGGTAAGGATTAGTTGTGGTCTCCTGATCCCTCAGCTTTTGCAGTATTCTGTATCATAACCTCTTCTCTTTTTTAGTCTTTGTTCATTTTCTATTTAAGTGGAATCTTCTATGTATTAGTTACTAGGAGGTATGAATGAAACACTGTCGTTTAGATCGTAGGGAACTGTTTAGGTCGTAGAGATGTGAGGACACGGACACAACTATTCATGCAAGAAAAGGTGTGATTTAAAACATTGTGAGTTCAGAGGAAGGGGGATCCCATGCAGAACTGCATGTTAAGCTGGGTTTTGAAAAATGGGTTAAGTTGTACCAAGAGGAAGTAGTGAAGGGGAGGGGTCAGTCATTGATTTTTTGGAAGGAATGGAAATGGAAAAGCACGGATCCGGCTTCTCCATGCCAAGTAGTAGTCTACTGTGTGGAAGACTGGTGGGAGATAACACAGGACCTGGAGTTTGTGTTGGGCTTTGGATAAAGGATGCAGTTTATTGAGATAGTAGCAAGTCCTGGGCACTATGTTGAACTTGTTGGTCTTGTTATGTCACTTCATCATCTTAGAGCCCTGTGAGAGAGGCACTATTAAGGAAATGGATGCGGAGAGGTTAAGAAACTCGTATAGCCAGGCTCAGTGGCTCACGTCTGTAATCCCAGCACTTTGGGAGGCCGAGGCAGGTGGATCACCTGAGGTCCGGTGTTCAAGACCAGCCTGGCCAACATGGTGAAACCGTGTCTCTACTAAAAATACAAAAATTAGTTGGGTGTGGTGGTGGGAGGCTGAGGCAATAGAATCGCTTGAACCTGGGAGACGGAGGTTGCAGTGAGCTGAGATCACGCCATTGCACCACTCCAGCCTGGAAGACCAAGAGTGAAACTCCATTTCAAAAAAAAAAGAAACTCATATACAATTATTAAATAATGACAGGGCTGAGATTTAAATGGACTCCTTTTAATTAGTGTACTAATTCTCTTACCATGTTTATTTCCATTCCCATTTATTTTCAGTGTCCCCTGTAACTTGTTCTGCCTCGTTTTTCTTTTTCAAACAGTAAGTGACGAAAATTCCAAGAGGCTGTCTAGTCGTGCTCGAAAGAGGTAAGTGTGGGTGTCAGGACTTAATTGGTACTGCTTATCTTTGACCACAGAATTAATTCTGGACTCTCACTTTTCCCTATGGTGGAAATGGCAGAGCCTGGAAATATCTTTTCGTTTCTTTACTCCTTGAATCTCTTGTGTCTTTTCAGGGCAGCCAAGAGGAGGCTGGGCTCTGCTGAAGTCCGTAAGACAAATAAGTCCCCTGAGGCCAAACCATTGCCTGGAAAGCTACCAAAAGGTCAGTGAAACTAAGAGCTGGATGCTACATGAGGAGTCCTCTGGGTCCTGGGTAGGGAAGGACTTGCTAAACATTTCCGGAATGAAAGGAACAGCCAGAGGACATTCTGAGGGGTAGAAAGTACAGGCTCCCCAGGGTGTGGGGCCCGGGAATGTGTGGCTGCCATTAGTCCAGGACTCGTCAAACCCTTAGGGATCTTTGCAGGAGCTGTCCAGACAGCTGGTAAGAAGGGACCCCAGTCCCTATTTAATGCTGCTCAAGGCAAGAAGCGCCCAGCGCCTAGCAGTGATGAGGAAGAGGAGGAGGAAGACTCTGGAGAAGATGATGTGGTGAACCAGGGGGACCTCTGGGGCTCCGAGGATGATGCTGATATGGTAGATGACTATGGAGCTGACTCCAACTCTGAGGATGAGGAGGAAGGTGAAGAGGTGAGATTCATCTCTGGGCATTCAGAGAAGGATCCTTGCCATTTAGTTTCTTTCCAGATTCTTGAGACTGTTTCTTAGTGGCAAGGATAAGCCTGACTAGAGGAAAGGGGTTTTTGTGCTCCATCACTGTTTCCCTACTGCCTTATATCCTCTCCCAGTGCACCTACAAGTTTGAAGGAGCTGTAGGATAGAGCATTTTAAAAAATCTAGAAGGCTCTCTTGGTGTGGATGTGGGAAGGTGGACAATGGTGTGCTCCACTGATGGGAACAGAAATGCACTTTTTATAAAGCAGTTATCTCAGAACTGTGAAATATTTGTTCCTTTTGGCTGGGTATGGTGGCTCACATTTGTAATCCCAGCACTTTGGGAGGCTGAGGCAGGAGAATTGCTTGAGCCTAGGAGTTGGAGACCAGCTTGAGCAACACAGGGAGATACCGTCTCTACAAAAAATTTAAAAATTGGCTGGGTGCAGTGGCTCACGCCTATAATCCTGGCACTTGGGAGGCCGAGGTGAGCGGATCACCTGAGCTCAGGAGTTGGAGACCAGCCTGGACAACATGGCAAAACCCCATCTCTACTAAAAATACAAAAATTAGCTGGTGTGGTGGTGTGCACCTGTAATCCTAGCTACTCCTAGCTACCCGGGAGGCTGAGGCAGGAGAATCGCTTGAACCTAGGAGGCGGAGGTTGCAGTGAGCCGAGATCGTGCCATTGCACTCCAGCCTGGGCAACAAAGTGAGACTCTGTCTCAAAAAAAATTTAAAAAAAAGTTAAAAAAATTGTTTAAAAATTAGCTGGGTGTGGTGGCGTACGCCTGTAGTCCCAGCTACTCAGGATGCTGAGGCAGGAAGATGACTGGAGCTTGGGAGGTTGAGGCTGCAGTAAGCTGTGATCTTATCACTGCACTCCAGCCTGGGTGACAGAGTGAGACTGTCTCAAAAAAAACCACAAAAATTTCTTCCTTTTGACATAGTAATTCCCTATTAAGGAAGATGATCCAAAACATCAGCAAATAGTTCTTTACTGAGGTGCAGGAAATTATTATACAATTAGTATGTAGATGTATTATTAGAATCGTATAGAAAAAAAAGAGAAAGTCCCCATGTGCACCCCTTTCTTCCATCCCTTTGTATCTATAGGGTCATTATTAGGTTTGCAGGCACCATGTGGATCATAATGCCAAAAACTCTGGAAACTTCCAAAATATACAATATGTTTAAGTTATGGTTCATGCATATGATGCAGTTAACACTGGTCATTGTGTCTATGAAAATGCCTGTGATTTAACTGAAGTCTAAAAAGCAAGAAACAAACTTGAAAATGGATTATGTGAAAAATACAGAGTAACTCTAAAAAAAAAATAGCAAAATGGGCCAGGCGTGGTGGCTCACACCTTTAGTTCCAGCACTTTGGGAGGCTGAGTGGGCAAATCACCTGAGATCAGGAGTTGGAGACCAGCCTGGCCAACATGGTGAAACCCCGTCTCTGCTAAAAATACAAAAAATTAGCTGGGCATGGTAGTGCATGCCTATAATCCCAGCTACTTGGAAGGTTGAGGCAGGAGAATCGTTTGAACCTGGGAGGCGGAGGTTGCAGTGAGCCAAGATCATGCCATTGCACTCCAGCCTGGGGGACAAGAGCAAGACTTCTCTAAAAAAAATATGGCAAAATGGTAGTCAAGGGCAATTTTTGTCCTTTATATGTGCAGGTATTTTTCAAGTTTTTTTTTTTTTTTTTTCTTAATGGAAAAGTGAAAAACACATAATAGTAGAAAGAAAAATGTAATGAACCCTTTAATTCATTACTTGGTTTTTGTTTTTTTTTTTTTTTTTTGAGATGGAGTCTTGTTCTGTTGCCCAGGCTGGAGTGCAGTGGCTCGATCTTGGCTCACTGCAACCTTCACCTTCCGGGTTCAAGCAATTCTCCTGCCTCAGCTTCCTGAGTAGCTGGGATTTACAGGCGTGCACCACCATGCCCTCATTACTTAGTTTCAACAGTGATCAATATTGTGCCAATTTTATCTTCGTTTCTTTGCTCCTCTATTTCCTTCTGAGAGCAAGTGTTGGATTTTTATTTAGCGAGAAAATAAGATACAGAGATAGAAAGTGCTACAAGGGCTGATGGAAGGGCAGGCCTGTATTAACAGCCCTTGTGTCTCTTCAGCTGCTGCCCATTGAAAGAGCTGCTCGGAAGCAGAAGGTCCGGGAAGCTGCTGCTGGGTGAGTTTTGGAAGCTACTGGGATGGAGCATAGGCAGCGGCTAGGGTGGGGAAGCTGTGTGGAAGGAGGAGGTGTCTGTTTTGGTCTGTGAATCACTCTGTTCTTGGACCTGTTTCTAGGGTCCAGTGGAGTGAAGAGGAGACGGAGGACGAGGAGGAAGAAGTGACCCCTGAGTCCGGCCCCTCAAAGGAGGAGGAGGCAGATGGGGGCCTGCAGATCAATGTGGATGAGGAACCATTTGTGCTGCCCCCTGCGGGGGAGATGGAGCAGGATATCCTTGCAGGACAGAGTGAAGAGTTAGGAGGAAGGTGCTTGGGAGAGGGATTTCCAGGCCCTAGGACATCATGACACAGTTCCTTAACAGGCCCACATGCCCAGGCTCCAGACCTGCAACGAGTTCACAAGCGGATCCAGGATATCGTGGGAATTCTGCGTGATTTTGGGGCTCAGCGGGAGGAAGGGCGGTCTCGTTCTGAATACCTGAACCGGCTCAAGAAGGATCTGGCCACTTACTACTCCTATGGAGACTTCCTGCTTGGCAAGCTCATGGACCTCTTCCCTCTGTCTGAGGTACTGGATTGCCAGAATGCCTCCTCTCTTTTCTCACCTCCTTACCCTGTGTAAGGAAGAGGTTCAGCCCCCTTGCCCTGCTCCCCTGACTGAGCTCCTTAGCCATCCTCATTTATTCCCTGCTGTCTTGCCCGGCAGCTGGTGGAGTTCTTAGAAGCTAATGAGGTGCCTCGGCCCGTCACCCTCCGGACCAATACCTTGAAAACCCGACGCCGAGACCTTGCCCAGGTGAGGGGTGGCCTTTGAGGTTTGCTCATCTCAGAAGGGAAGTGATTTCTGCCAACACCAGAGATTGCCCTGTGCTTCCCTGACTGGGTGGGGCCTTAGGACCTAAGCATGACCCTGAGGGGCAAACCCAGAGGCCTGATATCTCTGGCAGGCTGGGGGCCTAGGACCTCTGAGGAATGGAAGTTCATCCCTCCAACCTCTGTTCCCTGTGACTAGGATGATGAGACTTCAGGATGAGCGTGCTGCCCCCAAGGAAAATGGAGGGAGATGATTGAGGAGCTGGGGAAATATGATTCCTGACTGCAGAAAAAAGACACATGTGCACAGTCAATATTTTAAACTCATTTCTGAGGGTTCAGGGACCCCAGGTTAACGACCCCTGTTCTAAAGTCAGTTGTTGGGTTGTATGTGTTGTGTATTTCCTGGTGTGAAGAAAACCTAATAATGTAATGTGCTATAACCAGTATCATTAAATTTTTAGTATGGTGGAGGGGTCAGCCTCTTAGAAAATCCGATGCCACTTCCAGGAAATAAAGTAACAGGAGGTGGCATCCTGCTCCATTGGGATGAAGTTCAGACCTTGAGTTAGGAGCCTGAGGTTAAGAAAAAAGGGCACCGTTGGATGGAGTGGGAAAGAGAAACTGCTCAATGAGTCCATGATGACTGTATTCGGAGCAAGCACTCTAGAAGTTGTGGGGCCATGGGCCATGTTTTTAATGTCTTCATCTGTTTTCTGGGTAGAGTAGCCTATGAGGTTATTAAAATCTTCATCCCAATTGGGTGCGGTGGCTCACACCTGTAATCCTAGCACTTTGGGAGGCCGAGGCGGGCAGATCACCTGAGGTCAGGAGCTAGAGACCAGCCTGGCCGACATGGTGAAACCCCATCTCTATGAAAAATACAAAAATTAGCCAGGCATGGTGGTACATGCCTGTAGTCCCACCTACTCAGGAGGCTGAGGCATAAGAAAGAATTGCTTAAATCCGGGAGGTGGAGGTTGCTGTGAGCCAAGATTGCGCCACCTCACTCTAGGCTGGGCAACAGAGTGAGACTCCGTCTCAAAAAAAAAAAAAAAACTTCATCCCTCTTCAGGCTCTAATCAATCGTGGGGTTAATCTGGATCCCCTGGGCAAGTGGTCAAAGACTGGACTAGTGGTATATGATTCTTCTGTGCCCATTGGTAAGTCTCCCCCACCCAAGAGCCCTTCTACCTCTGTCCCTGTCCCTACCGCATGTCACAGGGTGGTCCTCCTCCACAGGTGCCACCCCCGAGTACCTGGCTGGGCACTACATGCTGCAGGGAGCCTCCAGCATGCTGCCCGTCATGGCCTTGGCACCCCAGGAACATGAGCGGATCCTGGACATGTGTTGTGCCCCTGGAGGAAAGACCAGCTACATGGGTATGAGACGGGCAGGCAGGTGGGATTCATCGGGCTGTCTTGCTTTTGAAAGTAGATGGGGTTGCTGACTCACTAGTGCTCATGGAACACAATGTGCAGGCTCTAGCAGAGTGGTGAGGAGCAGTCTCTGGAGTCGGCCTGGGTTCCAGTGCCGGGTGTGCCACTTATACACATCTGACTCTGGATTCTCTTTTGTCATCTGTAAAATGGGATGGTAATTGCGCTTGGGGTTCCCCTTGGATTATGCTTGGATTGTGAGGGTTAAGATGATGCATTTAGAAGTCCTTGGCGGTATTCAGCACATACTCAGCAGCTATAACTTTTATTAAGCTGCTATCACTTAAAAGAAGTAATTTAGTATGTAGGACCAGATAGGTGTTCAGTAAAAATGGGAAAACCACGTTGGTAGACTTGCTGACCACCAGGGGCTGGTGCAGAGTGGATCAGCCTATAGAGTAAGCAGGCTTGTTGGGAGTGAAGTTGCCTTGAGGTGATACCACTTCTCCTGTGGATTCCTGAGCAGGAGGGTGGGAGCTAGTATGTAGGCAGTGGAACTGGCTGATCAGCACTGTTACTGCCCTCCCTTTAGCCCAGCTGATGAAGAATACGGGTGTGATCCTTGCCAATGACGCCAATGCTGAGCGGCTTAAGAGTGTTGTGGGCAACTTGCACCGGCTGGGAGTCACCAACACCGTTATCAGTCACTATGATGGGCGCCAGTTCCCCAAGGTGAGACTCAAGCTGTGTGTCTCCTGAGGCTTCTTGCAGTTGACCTTCTCCCTTCCTGACCTCAGTGTTCAGACTTGACCCTAGTAAATAGTGCGCTGCTGGTTGTGGAAGAGACGTAGGATTCATCTGTATCTTTTCCCCAGGTGGTGGGGGGCTTTGACCGAGTGCTGCTGGATGCTCCCTGCAGTGGCACTGGGGTCATCTCCAAGGACCCAGCCGTGAAGACTAACAAGGTGAGGAGTCAGGTGGTGGCCGCTGAGATGCCTTGGCTGGGTCTCGTAGAGCTGGAAAGTGAAATGGGGACATGCTCTGGGCTCCCTTCTCCTCCTGAGGCTGCCTTTGGGTCTGTTTTTGGGACAGGATGAGAAGGACATCCTGCGCTGTGCTCACCTCCAGAAGGAGTTGCTTCTGAGTGCTATTGACTCTGTCAATGCCACCTCCAAGACAGGAGGCTACCTTGTTTACTGCACCTGTTCTATCATGGTGAGGCCTCTGCCATGGCAGAGCAGGGGAGGCTGGGCTGGGGGGCTCTTTGCCCCTATGAGCTCCCTTCAGCTCCAGCTCTGCTTTTTCCTCCCTTGTTTGTCTTCCCCCAATATCCAGGTGGAAGAGAATGAGTGGGTGGTAGACTATGCTCTGAAAAAGAGGAATGTGCGACTGGTGCCCACAGGCCTAGACTTTGGCCAGGAAGGTTTCACCCGCTTTCGAGAAAGGCGCTTCCACCCCAGTCTGCGTTCTGCCCGACGCTTCTACCCTCATACCCACAATATGGATGGGTTCTTCATTGCCAAGTTCAAGAAATTCTCCAATTCTATCCCTCAGTCCGAGACAGGTGAGTGATCTTTTTCTACCCTTCATCACCACCTTTGCTCTTTTCACCTTTCAGGAGCCTTTATGGCGTGACAGAAGGGAAGGGAAAGGCAAGATTCATGCATCCCTTACTCCAACCTTTGCATGCTTGGATGAGAGAACCCTCTCATTCCAGCTAGAATTGCTTTTGAGTGCTGGACCCCATGTGAATAAGCTGAAGTGTGCATATGGATGGAGGCCTTTTCCTTTATTCTGCCAAGTGGCTGCAGTTGTTCAGCACTAAATACATTCCAAATGAAGGTTGTGGTTTCTTTTCCTTCTTGGCAGAGGGTTGACTTACTGGTACTGGACCTCTGTTGGTCCAGCATTCTCAGCACTGGGTTGGAACAGAGCTCCACAGAGCTTTGTCAGCAGTTCTCAGCCCGTCACACTCATTGCAGATTGTTTTCTCAGCCATCTTGAGGAGTCCGGCCTGGATCTCAAGGGAAGGGTGGGGTTTTCTGAAACAGCCTTGAGAACGCTACTTACTGGGATATAACCCTGGGTTTAATTGCAAGAGGGAGAGAAGAGCTACTTCAGAAATAGTAGAATTTGTCTGGGCGTGGTGGCTCATGCGTATAATCCCAGCACTCACCTGAGGTCAGGAATTCCACATGGTGAAACCCCGTCTCTACTAAAAATATAATAATTAGTTGGGTGTGGTGGTGCATGCCTGTAGTCCCAGCTACTCAGGAGGCTGAGGCAGGAGAATTGCTTGAACCTGGGAGGTGGAGGTTTCAGTAAGCTGAGATCATGCTATTGCTTTCCAGCCTGGGCAACAAGAGCAAAACACTGTCTCAAAAAAAAGAAATAGTAAAATTTGCTATAACTTAAAAAGTACGTATTTTAATTATCCTGCAGTTCATCATAATCCGTGTGGAAAAAAACTTCTCTGATTTAAAAAATAAATAGGCCAGGTATGGTGGTGGCTCATGCCTGTAAATCCCAGTACTTTGGGAGGCTGAAGTAGGAGGATCGCTTAAGACCACGAGTTTGAGACCTGTCTGGGCAACAAAGGGAGACTTTGTCTGTAGTTCCAGCTACTCTGGAGGCTGAGGCAGGAGGATCCCTTGAGCCCCAGGAGTTTGAGGTTGCAGTGAGCTATGATGGCACCACTGTACTCCAGCCTGGGCAACACAGTGAGACTCTGCCTCAAAAAAAAAAAAAAAAAGTAAATAAAATAAAGGCTAGTGCTTCAAATTCATTTAGAAGACCCTGTGAGGCCGGGCGTGGTGGCTCGTGCCTGCCTGTAACCCCAGCACTTAGGGAGGCTGAGGCGGGTGGATCACCCGAGGTCAGGAGTTCGACCAGCTGGTCAACATGGTGAAACCCCGTCTCTACTAAAAATACAAAACTTAGCCGGACATGGTGGCACACGCTTGTGATTGTCGGGAGTCTGAGGCAGGAGAATCGCTTGAACCCAGGAGGCAGAGGTTGCAGTGAGCCGAGATCACACCACTGCACTCCAGCTGGGGCGACAGAGCAAGACTCTGTCTCAAAAAAAAAAAAAAAATACCCAAAACCAATTCATTTTTTCCTTATAGCGTCTTGTTACTTCCTGTCCTCAAGAGGGCGCAGCTTCCTGTAAAAAATCTTTTGGCCCAAGGATAGGCAGTGATTTTTTTTTTTTTTTTTTTTGAGACAATGTCTTGCTCTATTGTTCAGGCTGGACTGCAGTGGTGCAGTCTCAGCTCATTGCAACCTCCACCTTCCAGGTTCAAGTGATTCTTGTGTCTCAGACTCCCAACTAGCTAGGATTACAGGTGTGGACAGGTACCACCATCCCTGGCTAATTTTTATATTTTTAGTAGAGACGATTTCACCATGTTGACTAGGCTGGTCTTGAACTCCTAGCCTCAAGCAATCCACTTGCCTTGGCCTCCCAAAGTGCTGGAATTACAGGTGTGAGCTACCACACCTGGCCTATAAGCAGTGATCTCTTAATACAAGGTTCAAGTAGGACTTGAGTAAAGGCCAAGTTACATTAAGTAATGGGAATTTCGGTAATCTGCTCTTAGGCACTGACCTAATTGTGTGGAGCTCCTGCCCAAGAGATGGCAATTCTCATATTTTAATATGAGAATATTAAAATATGGTGATAGGCCGGGCACGGTGGCTCACGCCTGTAATCCCAGCACTTTGGGAGGCTGAAGTGGGCGGATCACGAGGTCAGGAGATCGAGACCATCCTGGCTAACACGGTGAAACCCTGTCCCCACTAAAAATAAAAAAAATTCTATGGGCGTGGTGGCGGGCGCCTGTAGTCCCAGCTACTCCGGAGGCTGAGGTAGAAGAATGGTGTGAGCCTGGGAGGTGGAGCTTGCAGTGAGCCGAGATCATGCCACTGCACTCCAGCCTGGGCGATAGAGCGAGGCTCTGTCTCAAAAAAAATAAATAAAATAAAATAAAATATGGTGATAAGGCCTATTTTATGACACCATCTGTTTAATTTTAACCCCAGGAGATTCTGAAACAGCCACACCTACAAATGTAGACTTGCCTCAGGTCATCCCCAAGTCTGAGAACAGCAGCCAGCCAGCCAAAAAGGCCAAGGGGGCTGCAAAGACAAAGCAGCAGCTGCAGAAACAGCAACATCCCAAGAAGGCCTCCTTCCAGAAGCCGAATGGCACCTCTAAAGGGGCAGACTCAGAATTGTCCACTGTACCTTCTGTCAGAAAGACCCAAGCTTCCTCCAGGTTCCAGGATAGCAGTCAGCCAGCTGGAAAAGCCGAAGGGATCAGGGAGTCCGAGGTGACTGGGAAGCTAAAGCAACGATCACCTAAATTACAGTCCTCCAAGAAAGTTGCCTTCCTCAAGCAGAATGCCCCTCCCAAGGGCACAGACACAGAAACACTGGCTGTGTTATCCCCAGCCAAGACTCAGGCCACCCTGAAACCTAAGGACCATCATCACCCCCTTGGAAGGGCCAAGGGGGTTGAGAAGCAGCAGTTGCCAGAGCAGCCTTTCAAGAAAGCTGCCTTCCAGAAACAGAATGACACCCCCAAGGGGTTTCAGCCTCCGACTGTGTCTCCCATCAGTTCCAGCCGCCCCCCACCAGCAAAGAGGAAGAAATCTCAGTCCAGGGGCAATGGCCAGCTGCTTCTGTCTTAGATGGTTGAAAACTAGACTGGGGTGGCTCACTGCCATTGTCACCGGGTTGGAACTCTTGCCTCTATGAGGATGCCTTCTCCACTGTGCATACCCATGAAATTTAATACACATTTTACAACCTCTGGCCGCTGAGTATTTTTGAGGGAACTGGCTACTGCCTTTGCTGCTTTAAGGGTAGAGGTGGGAAGGTGGGACTGGGATCTTCTGAGGAGAGGGAATGGTTGGGTGCTACTGAGAAATCAAGTCAGTTTTAGGCTCCTGCAGCCTTGAGTCTTCCCAGGAAGGGAGAGCCCTGGAGTCAGAGCTAGGGGTGATTGAACTCTGGGGAGAGGAGGGCAATAGAAGTGTAGGGGAAGGCTGGGCATGCTGGCTCACGCCTGTAATCCCAGCACTTTGGGAGGCCAAAGTGGGTGAATCACCTGTGGTCAGGAGTTCGAGACCAGCCTGGCTAACATGGTGAAACCTCGTCTCCACTAAAAATACAAAAAATTAGCCGGGCATGGTGGCAGGCACCTGTAATCCTAACTACTCAGAATCGCTTGAACCTGGGAGGCTGAGGTTGCAGTGAGCCGAAATCACGCTACTGCACTCCAGTTTGAGCGACAGTGAGACTCGGTCTCAGAAAAAAAGTAGCGTAGGGGAGATGGGCTTGCCACCAGAACCCATGGGGTACTGGAGGGCCTGGGCTTTACGCCACCCCAGCTGGATTCCAGGCGGTGGCCCCTCATCCCTGGGCTCGGCTTCAGATCCGGAAAGGTCCAGGGTCCGGCCTCCAATTGAAGCCTGTCATTGGCTTCCCCCTCGGGCCCGCCCCCTGACCTCTGCCCTGCCGCCGAGCCTCCTGATTGGTCGACCCTGTCCCGCCGGCGCCGCATTGGCTCTTCTCGCTCGCCCTCCATCCCTGCTCTTGCACTGGTCTGCATCTCCCAGCAGAAGGCGCAGCCATGAATCCGTTATTCGGCCCCAACCTCTTCCTCCTACAGCAGGAGCAGCAGGGCCTGGCCGGGCCGCTGGGGGACTCACTGGGAGGCGACCACTTCGCCGGGGGAGGAGACTTACCCCCGGCGCCTCTCTCGCCGGCCGGCCCTGCTGCCTACTCGCCCCCCGGGCCGGGCCCGGCCCCGCCTGCCGCCATGGCCCTCCGCAATGACCTGGGCTCCAACATCAACGTGCTCAAGACCCTGAACCTCCGGTTCCGCTGCTTCCTGGCCAAGGTGCATGAGCTGGAGCGCCGGAACCGGCTGTTGGAGAAGCAGCTGCAGCAAGCGCTGGAGGAGGGTAAGCAGGGCCGGCGGGGCCTGGGTCGTCGCGACCAGGCCGTGCAGACCGGCTTCGTCAGCCCCATCCGGCCCCTGGGGCTGCCGCTGGGCGCCCGGCCGGCCGCTGTCTGCAGCCCGTCGGCGCGGGTGCTGGGCTCGCCCGCGCGCTCTCCGGCCGGCCCCCTCGCGCCCTCCGCGGCCAGTCTCTCGTCGTCTTCCACCTCCACCTCCACCGCCTACTCCTCGTCTGCCCGCTTCATGCCCGGCACCATCTGGTCATTCTCGCACGCCCGCCGGCTCGGGCCGGGACTGGAGCCCACTCTGGTGCAAGGGCCTGGCTTGTCGTGGGTGCACCCGGATGGGGTGGGCGTCCAAATCGACACCATCACGCCTGAGATCCGCGCGCTCTACAACGTGCTGGCCAAAGTGAAGCGGGAGCGGGACGAGTACAAGCGGAGGTAGGGATTGGGAAGAGGGGACAGGGCTCTCTGTGTCATGCCCCTCACAACGGGCCGGGAGTCGGTGTGGGTTCCGAAGAATCAGGGGTGAAAAGAATGAGAGGAAAGTTTGTGCTGTATAATGAGGAGCTTGGAAGGAATTGGACGCAGGGAGACTAGAATCTGCAGAGAATGCAGAAGCCCCACTCGTGACAGGAAGAAGGACGCTGGGAGCGGAACACTGGGGAATTCCTACTTTTCCGGCTTGTCTCTGCATCCAGGCTTAACTGCGGGCTTTGTGGGTGTGAAAGGGACTGGGTCTGAGCCCTACCGGTCTCAGCCCTGGGGCAGTTTAGGGATATAAACTTGAAAAGTAGGAGGCAAGGATATAGCGTCAATTTGGGAGAGTAAATTGAGTGAAATTGGAAGCGGGTGGTAAGGAAGGGGCTGTACCTTGCAACAGGTGATTCTTTCACAGCCCAAGGTTTCTCAAAGAATACTGATGGAAACCAGGTACCTGCTGTGGTTTCATAGGAAAAGCTCCGGGACCTCATTGCTTGAGTAGGTCAACAAAGTGGGAAAAGAAAGAGTGAAGGGAATTCCCTAGGGTGAGGGTGGAGAGCAGGGCTGATGGGGGAATCTCTTGGCAGTATAAAACGCCAGCGGTGGAGGGAGAGTGGAGAGCCAGCAGGGGACTGAGCGGGGAGAAGCTGGGATATGGACACTCCCTAGGACTGCGAGGCCGCGGGGCGGGCCCAGTGCATTCTGTGGATGAAGATTTGGCTGTCTGAGAGGAGCCCGGTCCCAAGGGGCAAGGGGAAGGGATGTGATGCCAGGAGTGCTGGCTGTATACCAAGTGGATTCCTTAGACGGCTGATAACCAAGTCGATAGGACAGGTGTGAGAACAGAGGTAGTGTCTTGCAGACTCCAACCCATGCCTTGAGGAGGAAGGCAGTGACTGACAGTCAGAGAAGACTGGTTTGGCGTCTCCCCTCTCATCTCAGCTATTATGACCCCTTGTGGGCGGGCCCGGGAACTACCTATGCAGCCCAGTGTAGCCGAGATTCAGCACTGGGTGAGGATTGGCCGAATGTTCTAGGAAATGACCGCTGGGTGTGGGGGCGACCTTCAGGGATCTCCACCCTGCTGGAGTTTACCAGATCAGAGATCAGCAGGCTTTCTGAGCTTGAGTCCTGTCCTTGTGCTGGCTTCCTTAGTTGTGGTCCATGTTACGTGTCCTTGGGAGTTTCCGTTGTCCTGAAGTCATTCTGGCACCCGAACCAGCCTGCTCTGTCCGTGCAGGAGTTAACTAACACACTCAGCAGTGAAACAGGCACAGTTCTGGAATACATCCATAACCACAGGAACAACTGCTGTTCTCAGGAGCTTTTTTCTTTTTTTTTTTTTTTTTTAACTGAAGGAGCGTTTGTCCTTGGTCCAGCTGTCCAGGGCAGGAAAGAGTTACTCCTTGGGGACTGATTAGCTCATAGCTCTGCAGCACACTGCTGTGTAGAAGGCCGTAGCTGGACTTGGATGGTACGTGATACTGGCAGTGACTCTTCTTCCACCCCAGATCCCTTGCCCTCATTCTGGTCTCTTTATAGCAACACTGTAACTCCTGTTTTCTGCCTGGAAGGCCTGGGATGGCTTGAGCGCTAAACTGGGAGGTAGCTGAAGGCCTCCTGGGTTCTATTTTCAGCTCCCCTGCCTTGCGTGTGACCTTTTTTTGAGCCCCCATTTTTCCAACCTAGGATTGGTCCCTGCTTTCTCTCTTCAACCCAGGGATAGAGTTTTTTCTAAGAGTGGTGTTTGGTTCATGCAGAATGCATGGAAATCGCTCTCAGATTCTGCCCATGTTAAGAGAACCTTGTAAGTGAGACCAGATGGAAATGGAGGTGAAAATGAACCTGTTTGTGTGAAATCTGGCTAAAGAACAATAGAATTGTAGTGGACTTCCAGGTGATTCATTTTTAGATTTTTTACCCTGTAAGATTTCCTTAAGCTTAACCTTTAGCTAACCGCCTTCCTTAAGTTTCTTCCAGGCTTTGTTGAGCTCACTGTCAGATAGTCCCTCCTGCCCTCCCTCACACATCTTGTCCAGAGTTAGCATGCCCTTGACAGGTTTACTGTCTTCCTCGAGGGACTCGTGGGCTCCAGGGGCATGAGGGCACCACAGTTCATGCCTTCACATCGTAGATGAAGAAACCAAGACCCAGAAAAGATAAGGGGCTGAGCTAAGAAAACATACAACCTGATGCAACTATGGCCCTTAGTGGCCTGACTGTGTGCATGAGAATGCCAGGGGGGAGGGGAGAAGCACCTGTGGGACACACAGGGAAGCGGGCTGGGAGCCAGGAAGGCTGGGAGCTGGGCTGTGTGGGGAGCCCGGCTGTGTGGGGAGCTGGCAGGGTGGTGGCTGGGCTGGCTGCCTCCTCCTGCTCTGCCCAGCAGGGAGGGGCAGCCGAGGTGATGTAGAGGAGTTATTATTAGGAATACTGCAGTGCGGCTGTGAGTGAGGAGAATGGGACCCAGAGGCTGACATAGGAAGGAAGATGGAGGGAAGGGGAAGAAAGGGCTTAAGCCAAGGCTTCGGAGGCTGCCCACTCAGATTTTCATTTTTCTTGCTGTCTTCTTGGCCCCTTCCTAACCACCTTTCTTGTGTTGAAGTTTCTCTCTTGGTGCAGTTCCCCTCCTTTCTCAGGCTGGCAGAAGGGATGAGCTCACAGGAACAGGGTCTGAGATGTGCTGCTACGCCAGCTAGACTGCGGGGCCCTGGAACGCCGGGCAGGTCCTAAGCAGCACATTGCCCTGGCTTCCATCTCTGTGATGGAGTGGAATATGCTCCGCCTGCCATGGCTGATGGGACATGACAAAGCTGGCTCTGGGAAGCATGCCCTACCTAGGACCCTGCCCTGTGGCCCAGCGTGTCGTCCAGCCCACCTGCAGCCTTCATCTCTGGACTCTGGGCCCCGCAAGAGGCTGCTTCTAGTTCTCATCCGCCGTACTCACCGGGCCCCTTTACATACTCTGCTTTCTCTTTGCCTCTGGGTTGGAGCGCTAGTAACCCCAGGCTCGTGTGTCCACTGCTGTCATGCTGCTGTAGGACTTCTGGCCTCTGAGCCAGCCTGCCGCCTCTCTGTGACTCACTTAGAGGAGGCTCTGGGTGGGCAGTTTCTGGAGCTTGTGGGGAAGGACTTTGAGTGTCTCCTACCAGGCTCTTGACCCACTCTGTTGATACAGTATGTGTCCTGCAGATGCTTTTACAGGGTTAAATGATACCACAAGAGGCAGGGCAGCGGGCTTGACGAGCTCTGTTCTGGTGCGGGCAGGAGGCGGGAGCCTGGATCTGTGCGACTGAAGGTGGGAGACTGGGCCGGGTGGACCTGGTGGTCTGGTGTGGGCAGGCGGTGGGCGATGAGGCCAGCCAGACAGCTGGCTGAGCTGGGGCCTGAGCGGGGATGGGCGCCGCAGAGGACTGGAGCCTCAGCAGTTGCCCAAACAGAGCTCCTGGTGTGTGGCCCGGAGGTTCCGGGAAGGCAGCTGGCGAGCTGGACGCCCGTCAGGAAGCACAGAGCCACGTGACAGCTGCAGTTGGTCACCAGCTGGCTGGCCAGGCATTCCCGTGCCCTGCTTCTCCCCATCCAGGGAACCAGAACTGGGGTCTGAGGCCTGAGCCAGAGAGGTGGGGACAGGGAGCCATGGGGGCAGGGAAGCACTCTGTACCTAAGCTCTCTCTGCCCTTCCCATGTCTGTCAGGTGGGAAGAGGAGTACACGGTGCGGATCCAGCTGCAAGACCGTGTAAATGAGCTCCAGGAGGTGAGGGTGGCACCCTACTTGCTGCTGGTGCTTCACTGGGTGCCCCTGTCTGCCCATGACCCTGCTGCCATCTCCTGTCCCTCCTTGTCATCTTTATCTTCCTTCCACCTCGGCAGTGCCACTAACATCAGGGTTTCTCCCAACTGCAGGAAGCCCAGGAGGCTGATGCCTGCCAGGAGGAGCTGGCACTGAAGGTGGAACAGTTGAAGGCTGAGCTGGTGGTCTTCAAGGGGCTCATGAGTAATGTGAGTGCAGCCCCAGGCTTCCCCGAGGGTCGAAGTGAGGCTTCTGAGGCCAGAGGAGCAGGCCCTTCTAGTGTTGGCCTGTTGGTGTCCCATCCACGGCTCCTCCCCTTCTTTTTGCTCTCCTTCCCTTTTCCCCCAGCCACCCCTAACTCCAGAGAAAGAGAAGGAACAAAAGTCTTGGTGTTGCGTCACAGAGGTGGCGAGCTTCTGAGGGCCTAGGGTTACAGAGCAGTTAGTGAGCGGCTTCCGGGGTGGAGGCTCTGCAGCTGGCACCGGGGCCCTGGGCCGATTCCTCAGCCTCTGAGGCGTCATCTTTGGCGTGGGGAAATAAAGGCGTGCCCTCTGCAGGAGTATGGTGGAGGTGATCATGTACTCAGGACGGTGCCCGGCACGCAGTGTTAGCTGGAAGAGTGTGTGAGCTGTTGCGATTAGTATAGTCCTTTCTCCACTCTTACAATTCCCAGGTGTCTCTTTCTCTCTGGGGCTGTAAGTTCCAGGAGGATGAGGACCGCTAATGGTTCCAGTGAGCCCCTGTATGTCCCGGGCACTGGCCATGCTCTTCAGGGCTTCCGTTTGGCCAGGGAGCAGCGGCCCCAGTTGCCCGTTGCCCAGTATATGCACACAGTGCTGTGGGGGGGGCCCCGCTCCCCAGGAAGAGGGGTGCACTCAGCTCAGGGAGACTCCACAGAAAAGGCACCGGTGCAATGTGGTGGGAAGGATGAGGACCTTGCCAGGCCTCATTCGTCCTTGTCTGGAGAACTGGCCGCCTCCTCACTGTTCCCTGGGCTCCCTGGACAGAACCTGTCGGAGCTGGACACCAAGATCCAGGAGAAAGCCATGAAGGTGGATATGGACATCTGCCGCCGCATCGACATCACTGCCAAGCTCTGCGATGTGGCTCAGCAGCGCAACTGCGAGGACATGATCCAGATGTTCCAGGTGAGGACGGAGCTGCCCTCTGCTCTCAGGGGTGGGTGGGGCAGGTAGATGCTTCCTTGGCGGCTGGCCTGGAACGCAGGCCCTGCCTCCTGCTTGGGGAGCCTTACCTGGCACCTGGGGCCCTCACGGGGCTAGGCTGGGGGGTAAGGAGCAGCGTCAGGAGGGGCATTGTGGAAGCGGTCTCTAACGCCGTCTCTCCCTTCCCCCTCTCTCTCCTCTGTCTGCTTCCTCTCCTCTCTTCCTCTTATCTTCTCTCTTGCCTTCTCCACAGAAGAAGCTGGTTAGTTTGATCTCATGCAAGCTTATTAATGTCCCAGTCCCAGTTCTAAGCTGCCTAGGCCTCCTGGCCCTCAGTTTGGGCCCGCTGGGCTCTTGAGCACTGATTTTTTTCTGCCCTTTCTCTTTTCCTTGCTCTTCCCCCTTTTTCTCTCTATCTCTTGTTCTCTTGACTGCATTTCTTTCTCTCCCTTCTCCCCTGGCTTTCCAGATCTGGATGTGATTCAGGTTCTCCTTTGTACACATTGCACCCTCATCCTCCTTGCAACCTAAAGCTTTTTTTTTAGTTGAGTCATTTAATCAGAAAGACTTTTTGTAGAAAATAAATTTCCTCTTGAGCCATCATGCACATCTGACTGCGGCCCCAGCGAGCCCTTCCTCCCTTGTCTGACTCTCTCTTTCTCGATTTCTTCTTGTTCTGCCTTCTCAGTCTGCAGCCCTGGCCTCTGCTGTGTGTCTGTGTGCCTGGCCCTTGGTGACTGTCCGTGTTTCTGTTCCTGTCATTGTAACTGTGACTTTTCTCTCTGTCTGCCCCACCCTTCCTGCTGGTTCACGCTTCTCCCCAATTCCCGCCCTCTCTGCCCGGCCTCCCGCTCCCGCCCTTTCTCCTCATGCACCCGGCCTCGTCTCTGTAGTCTCTGCACTTGTCTCCCATTAAGGTCCCATCCATGGGGGGGCGGAAGCGGGAGCGCAAGGCTGCCGTCGAGGAGGACACCTCCCTGTCGGAGAGTGAGGGGCCCCGCCAGCCCGATGGGGATGAGGAGGAGAGCACAGCCCTCAGCATCAACGAGGAGATGCAGCGCATGCTCAACCAGCTGTGAGTCCGCAGGCCGTGCTCCCGTAGCACCGATGCCACAGCAGCCCAGGAGGCCGGAGCTCCCCAGTCCCCCGCCAGGACGAGGCCCCGCCCGCCCTGACACCCGGGTTCCCTGTCTCTAGGAGGGAGTATGATTTTGAGGACGACTGTGACAGCCTGACTTGGGAGGAGACTGAGGAGACCCTGCTGCTTTGGGAGGATTTCTCAGGCTATGCCATGGCAGCTGCAGAGGCCCAGGGAGAGGTAACCTCTGCTCCCGGCCTCAGGGCCCTCTGGCTCTGCCTCTCCAGCCTGACGCCCACCCCCCCGCTCCTCTCCTCGCTCTGTCCCCCCATGTGGCTGTCATCCTCTACCTGCGTCTCCCCTCTTCCTTTATCCTTTTGCTTTTCTTTCTCCAGTTTCTTTAACCGGACTTCCTCTCTCTCTCTCTCTCCCTGACTTGGCCCTTGGAATGCGCCCTATCCCATCCCTCCCTGGCTGGCCTCCCCGGCTTCCCTTTCTACTCCAGCAGCAGGAAGATAGCCTGGAGAAGGTGATTAAAGATACGGAGTCCCTGTTCAAAACCCGGGAGAAGGAGTATCAGGAGACCATTGACCAGATAGAGGTAAGGGCAGGAGCGGAAGCCAGGGGCACAGTGTCCCAGAGGGTTCTGAGTGGGGCTGCAGGTGCAGTGGCCTCATCCCTCCTGCAGGACCCTAGAGACCAAGGTCTTGGGAGGAGGAGTGATCTCTCAGCTATAGTCCTTCTGGTGGGCTCTGAAGACCTCAGGCTCTAGAAGCAAAGAGATGTTGGTTCAAATCTCAGCTCTGTTACTTACAACCACTCTGAACGTGTAACAAGTTACTTGTTCCCTCTGAGCCCCTTCCTTCCTCCCTCCCTCCCTCCCTCCCTCCCTTTTTCTCTCTCTCTCTCTCTTCCCCTCTCTCCCTCTCTCCCTCCCTCCCTCCCTCCCTTGTCTTTCTGTCCTTTCTTTTTTGAGACAAGGTCTCACTCTGTTTCACTCTGTTGCCTAGGCTGGAGTGATCCTCCCACCCCAGCCTTCTGGGTAGCTGGGACCACAGGTGTGCGCCACCACACCCAGCTAATTTTTATTTTTTATTTTTTGTAGAGATGGGGTCTCCCTGTGTTTCCCAGGCAGGTCTTAAACTCTTGGGCTCAAGTGATCCTCCTGCCTCGGCCTCCCAAAGTGCTAGAATTAAAGGCACGAGCCATGTGTCCTGTCCTGTACCTGTTTCTTTCTTTTCTTTTTTCTTTTCTTTTCTTTTCTTTTTTCTTTTCTTTTCTTTTCTTTTTCTTTCTTTTCTTTTCTTTCTTTTTTTTTTTTTTGAGACAGGGTCTTGTTCTGTCACTCCAGGCTCACTGCAGCCTTGATCTTCTGGATCCAAGCAATCCTTCTACCTCAGCCTCCCAAGTAGCTGGGACCACAGGCGTGTGCTACCACGCCCGGCTAATTTTTTGGATTTTTTACAGAGACAGGGTCTCACTATGCTTTCCAGGCTGGCCTCAAACTTCTGGGTTCAAGCAGTCCTCCTAACTCGGCCTCCCAAAGTGTTGGGATTACAGGCATGAGCCACTGCGCCTGGCCTTTTTATTTGTAAAATGAGGAATTTAATAGTACCTCACCTATAGGGTTGTTTAGAAGACCGGATGAAATAATGCACATATGGAAAGCTTAGGGCAGTGTCTGGCTCATAGCGAGTGTAGCATAGTGGGGACCATTTTATTATTATTAACACTATCAGTGCCATAGCACTGAGACGGACCGGGACTTTCCTGTTTCTTCCACTCAGCCGCTGAGATAACAGAAGTCTCCATGCTTTTTCCCAAGCCTTGAAGTACCTTCTAGAGGTACCTAGAGGCAAGTGGAGCTGGTGCTTTAACTCAAACTCTAGGCTTTAGGACCTGCAAGAAGGATTTGTGGAGGCCGGGCGCGGTGGCTCACGCCTGTAATCGCAGCACTTTGGGAGGCCAAGGTGGGCGGATCACGAGGTCAGGAGATGGAGACCATGCTGGCTAACACGGTGAAATCCTGTCTCTACGAAAAATACAAAAAAAATTAGCCGGGCGTGGTGGCGGACGCCTGTAGCCCCAGCTACTCGCTACTCAGGAGGCTGAGGCAGGAGAATGACATGAACCCGGGAGGCAGAGTTTGCAGTGAGCCGAGATTGTGCCACTGCTCTCCAGCTGGGTGACAGAGTGAGACTCTGTCTCAAAAAAAAGAAAAAAAAAAAAAGGAAGGATTTGTGGAACCATAGAATGGAGGTTGCTGTGGGAGGAGGGATGGACGGGACCCCTGTGAGCTCTCCTGGCCTGGTGAGATGGTGCTTTCCTGACGCTCTGACTTGAGGAGAGGCATGGAGCCTTCTCTGACTCTCAGCCTCTCTTCAAGCCCATGTGGGAGATTCATACAGTAGTGCCCTCTTACCTGCAGGGCATGTGTTCCAGGACCCACAGTGGATGCCTGAAACCAAAGATAGCACTGACCCCCTGATAGCTTGGGTCCAGGTGCTGTCAACCGGAACGTGTTTCTGTTCATGTCTTCCACCCACACATTCAATGCTTTTTCTGTCTTAACTAAGACTTAGCATGCGGTGTGGCAGTACCTTTTGCAGTTCGAGGTGTGACAGCAAAACTGGCACAAACTTCTTTTTCCTTCTTTACAATTTCACGGATAGAAGATTCTTACTATAGACCTTAGTAACCTCAGTATCGGATTCTTTTTCTTATTAAGTTGAAAACTTTTACCTTTTCACTTAAAGGGAGCACATTTTGGCTTCTCTTTGGCATATCCAAATTGCCAGCATCACTACTCTTGTGCTTTGGGGCCATTATGAAGTAAAAGTAAGGGTTCCTTGAACACAGGCCCTGCGATACCATGACAGTCAATCTGATCACTGAGATGGCTACCAAGTAACTAATGGGCAGGCAGTGCAGACAGTGTGGATCCTTGGGACAGAGGGAGGGTTCATGTCCCGGTCTGGATAGAGTGAGATTTTTTTTTTCCCCCAAGATGGAGTCTCGCTCTGTGTCGCCCAGGCTGGAGTGCAGTGGCGCGATCTCGGCTCACTGCAAGCTCCACCTCCCGAGTTCACCCCATTCTCCTGCCTCAGCCTTCCGAGTAGCTGGGTCTACAGGCGCCCGTCACCACGCCCGGCTAATTTTTTTTGTATTTTTCGTAGAGATGGGGTTTCACAGTGTTAGCCAGAATGGTCTCCAACTCCTGACCTCATGATCCGCCCGCCTCGTCCTCCCAAAGTGCTGGGATTATAGGCGTGAGCCACTGCACCTGGCCTGGAATCTTTCATTTAATATTTTCAGATCAAGGTTTACCTTTGGGTACCTGAAGCCGTGGAAAGTGAAACCAGTGGATAAGGAGGGAGTGACTTTATTTTTATTGCTCTCACATTGCATGTGTTTGAGAAAGAAGTTGAGAAATTATTTTCCTATATACTCATTCTCCCAACACACATCAAACTGTCCTGCTTCTTCATCAAACCCGGTTTTCTTGGCCAGGTAGATGAGATTTCGTGGATTTGTGCTGCTAGCTAAAGACATGGCAAGGGAAACCAGTCGTCCCCACCCTTCTGTCTACCCTGGCTCGCTGTTTCCTCCCTCCTGCTTACCTGATTCTTGCCTCCCTCTTTTGGATGGTGGGTTTAAGGTCTGTATTTTCACTGCATCTTCAACGAAGTAGAGGCCTTTGTGCAGCCATCTTCGTGAAGAAGAGATCTCGGGCTGCCATCTCTCCCTAGTCTTCCCTGGACCTCAAGTGCCCAGTGTAAAACATGATCTGAAAGAACAAAAATAATATCTTAAATGGAATAATGCCTTTTAAGCTATTTTTGGCTGGGAGCGGTGGCTCTTGCATGTAATCCCAGCACTTTGGGAGGCCAACGCAGGCAGATCACTTGAGGTCAGGAGTTCGAGACCAGCCTGGCCACCAACATGTGAAACCCCGTCTCTACTAAAAATGCAAAAATCAGCCAGGCATTGTGGTGGGCATCTGTAATCCCAGCTACTTGGGAGGCTGAGGCAGGAGAATTGCTGGAATCTGGGAGGTGGAGGCTGCAGTGAACTGAGATTGTGCCACTGTGCTACAGGCTGTGCAACAGAGCTAGACTCCGTCTCAAAAAAAAAAAAAAAGGTATTTTCAAATCATGACTCCTCCTCTCTCCCAGTACAATGACTTTAGGCAGCAGTCCCCAACCTTTCTGGTACCAGGGACTGGTTTTGTGGAAGACAGTTTTTCCACTCACCCGGGGGGGAATGGTTTTGGGATGATTCAAGCACGTTACATTTATTGTGTACTTTGTTACTATTTTTAAAAATTATTTTATTTTATTTTTTTTGAGACAGAGTTTCGCTCTTGTTGCCCAAGCTGGAGTGCAGTGGCACAATCTTGGCTCACTGCAACCTCTGCCTTCCGGGCTCAAGCGATTCTCCTGCCTCAGCCTCCCAAGTAGCTGGGATTACAGGCATGTGCCACCACGCCTGGCTAATTTTGTATTTTTAGTAGAGACGGGGTTTCTCCATGTTGGTCAGGCTGGTCTTGAACTCCCTACCTCAGGTGATCCACCCGCCTCAGCCTCCCAAAGTGCTGGGATTACAGGCGTAGGCCACCATGCCCAGCCTGTGCACTTTATTTCTATTTTTATTACATTTAATATATAATGAAATAATTATATAACTCACCATAATGTAGAATCAGTGGGAGCCCTGAGCTTGTTTTCTTGCAACTAGACAGTCCCATCGGGGGCTGATGGGAGACAGTGACAGATCATCAGGCATTAGAATCTCATAAGGAGCACGTAACCTAGATCCCTCGCATGCGCAGTTCACAGTAGGATTCACGCTGCTGTGAGAATCTAATGCTGCCGCGGATCTGACAGGAGGTGGAGCTCGGGCCGTATGCCAGTGATGGGGAGCGGCTGCAAATACAGATGAACCTTCACTCACTTGCCCACTGCTCACCTCCTGCTGTTCGGCCTGGTTCCTAACAGGCCACGGACAGGTACTGGCCCGTGGCCTGGGGTTTGGGGACTTCTGCATTAGGGGAACTGTTAGGAGGACTTGCTGACCTCAGGAGTACCCAAGGTGCCTTTATCTTTGTGACCTTTGATCTCTCAGGGTGACTAAGATGGAGCAAGGACCAGTTCCTGTGGCAAAGCCAAGGCCCGGAGTGGTGGGCGGGAGGCAGTTCTTCCCCACTGCTCCTCACCTCTCTCCATCTCCTCCCCTCTCACCCCCAAGTCTGGTCACACAGGGAGCCTGCAGTTTTCAAGGTAGCTTGTCAAGGACATCTCCTGACTTGCACGTTCACCTCCTGACCTTGTTCCTGCTGTAAATCTGTGAATTAAGTGGGGACATAGACATATGCAGAGACTACTGGTGGCAGTACTAGCCTTGTATTTCAGTAGAATATATTTGGTTCATTTCCTTCTTCCCAGTCTCCCTGAGTGATGGTTCCAGAACCCAGCCCCCTGCACTCCAGCTTTTCCAAGGTGGAGAAATTGGCGTGTAGGCAGCTGCTCTGAACAAGGACTGGTGGCTCTGTATTTTCTCCCTGGGTTGAACAGTCACCGTGTCCTGTTCCTCCCACTACTGTGGGGCTCCAGCTGTGGAGCCAAGGCTACCACTGAAGCTGTCCCCACTGGGGCTTCTCACCCAGCCAGCCACCATCTCACCCCAGATGTCACTGTCCTGATCATCTCTGTTGTCTGGCCCTGTAACCTGTTTCCATCTTTCTCTAAGTTCCCACCCTCTCTGTCCAATCCAGATTATCACAGCTGGTATCTTCCCCATTCTCTTCACTCAGGCAGTCACGAACGTCATCTCCAGGCAGTTTCATTTTGCCTCCCCTTGTGGCCCCTGCCCTTTGTACCCAAAACAAAGAGAGGCAGTCGGCTGTCCCTGGCACAGAGTTTGTGCTGCCTGGGCCCTGCCCCTCTGCCTGCCTCAGAGTCTGGGCTGAAGAATGGGCCCTGGGAGGGAGACTGGATTTCTTTGATTCTGAGCCCCATGTTTTCCACGTGTGACATTTCTGAAGTCAGGACATGTGTCAGAATCAATGGCACCTCCAATATGGGAGTCTTCCTTGTAGTGTCTCAGAATGGCTTTTAGGTGAGAAAATAAAGTGATAAGGAGAAAATGGTAAGAGGATTGGGCCCCTTTCAGCAGTGAGCCAGGCTTCTTGTATGCCGCGGTCTCGTGGGCACGTCACGGAGTGAGTTAATTCCCTTCGAGGTCTGGGTCTGCCAGGATGAGGAAGACCCGTTGCTAACCCTTACAGGAGCTCACAGTGCAGGGGATGAGGGATGAGCCAGGCCCGGCGGGAACCCGTGTGGCCCTGGGAGCCTGTGGATCTGCTCCATTCCGCCCACACTGACTTTCCTCACCACTCTTACCAGTCTTAAAAGCACACAGCCTGCCGCAGTCCCTTTGCATTCCTCCACAGGCAAAGATTTCCAGGAAACCAGAGGAAATGATAGCATATTGGGTGCCTTCTGCCTTGGTCTGATTTATTTTAAAGTCTGAGCCTTCAGTAATGGCTGCCTGGGCCCCCAGCCCAGCCACTGCTCTTGGCCTGTTAGCCTCCTGGCACGGGGAACAGAGGCGCTGTGAACCCCAACTGCTAACCCTGATGGCCCTGCCTGCCCCACCACAGCTGGAGCTGGCCACGGCCAAGAACGACATGAACCGGCACCTGCATGAGTACATGGAGATGTGTAGCATGAAGCGCGGCCTGGACGTGCAGATGGAGACCTGCCGCCGGCTCATCACCCAGTCCGGAGACCGGTAGGCGCCTCCCCTGGGCATGGGGCCTTCCGGGGGGACGCAGCGGGGAGAAAGGTTGGAACACAGCCCCAAAGACCCTCAGGCAGTGACTGGGTCACATCTTGCTGTGGGGCTGCCCTTTGGGAGTCACCTGGTGTGGCTGTCCCAGACCCACAGCTCTCTCCCTTGGCAGTTGGAAGACGCTGTGTCCATTCATGGCGGGAGGACTGAAACCTCCCAAGGCCACCAGCTCTGGTGGTTCCCCTGGTTAGAGGCAGTTTGAAAACTGGCAAGGAACAGAAGGGTTGTGGGGGCAGATTTTTATCTAACGTCAGGGCCATGATTTATGCATTTGACCCTGTGTAAGTTACACCGCAACAAGAAAGTGAATTTTTAAAAATCACAGAAATACTGCAGATAGACATAAAGCCAACGCCCTAGAGTCAGGGTGCTGAAGGCTCGGCAGCTTCTCTCCTCTCCTGTGACTTCAGCTAGTTCGTTCGTTCTTTTTTTTTTTCTGGCTCACTACAACCTCTGCCTCCTGGGTTCAAGGGAGTATCTTGCCTCATGCTCCCAAGTAGCTGGGATTACAGGCGCCTACCACCACACCTGGCTAATGTTTGCACATTTAGTAGAGATGGGGTTTCACCATGTTGGCCAGGCTCGCCTGGAACTCCTGACGTCGTGATCCACCCGCCTTGGCCTCCCAAAGTGCTGGAATTACGGGCGTGAGCCATCGTGCCTGACCTCAGCCTCAGTTCCCAAGACACAGGCGGGGCCCATTTCCCTGTCAGGGTGGGGTTGGAGAGAGTTCAGCCCCTGCCGCTCCCTCGCCGTCCCGCGGCCCCGCCCTCGCTTCCGGTACTGCTCACCTGCTGCCAGAGGATGAGGCGGCAGGAAGAGGAGTGCCGTCTTCAGGATTCCGGCCTGCCCCACGGTTGACGACTGGTGTTTTTTTCTAGAAAGTCTCCTGCTTTCGCTGCGGTCCCGCTTAGCGACCCGCCGCCGCCGCCAAGCGAGGCTGAGGACTCCGATCGCGATGTCTCATCTGATAGCTCCATGAGATAGAGACCTGCCCCTCCCTTGCACCGAGGCCCTCGCAGCTGGGAACTCAGCAAGGCAGCGGGTGGGGCTGCACCGAGGGGAGCATCAGCTGCAGCAGTGCACCGGGCCTGGCCCCTGGGGACAGGCGCTCCTCCCTCGGGCTTCCTCCCTCGGGCTTGGCTTCTCCAGGGCTCTGCGGTGTCTGGAGCTAGGCTTGGCCCTACCATTCTGGGGCCGTTTCCACCACAGTTGGGGCTCTCCGGCCTTCACGCGTGGGTGTCTGCTACTTCTCCATCTTTAAAATGCTGCCAGAGCGATTGCGGCGCCTCACCTTGTCCACCTATCAGGAATGTGAATGTGGGAACTTTCCTCCATGCCTGTTGTCCGGAGCCAGCTCACTGTCTTCCGCACTGGTGCTGACTGGCCCAGGCACTGGCGTGGAATAGAACGCCACTGGAGGCTACACATGGCCTCTGCAGCACACGCAGTTGGAGAGGGCTTCTGTCCCTGTCAGCGGCGGAGGGCGTTGGGGCTGGCCGGGGCACCTTGTCCCTGCTTTGGTCCACATGCTCACGCTGTCCACCTGCTGGGTGGAGTGTATGTGGCTGTGACCCTCCCTCGTGGATATGCCGTGCTTTAAAGAGGCCTTAGTGCCCGGGATGGGCACAGTATTTTGAAGGGAGGTGGGAGCTCTTGCTCTCCTGGTCACTGCAGAATGACAGAGAAGGTGAAGCTCCGGGCGTGTGTGCGCGGGTGTATGTGCGCTCAGGGTCTGTTTAAGTATTAGCTAAACATGTGCCTCCTCCGTGTCTGTCATACTCTGAGACCAACAGGCTACAGTGTCGCTGATTCTTGGAAAAGCCTGGAGAAACGGGGGAGATGCAATTCACAATGCCTTGGTATAGGAGGCTGTGTTGAGCTGACATTTAAATGGATTCTTTAATAATAATGAAACTGGCGAGTATTTAATGTGCACTTTGGTGTCACTGTCTCAAGCACGTCCTAATATTCACTAGTTTGAACTCTGAGGTAGGTACTTTTTTTTTTTTTTTTTGAGGTGGAGCCTCGTACTCTGTTGCCCAGGCTGGAGTGCAGTGGTGTGGTCTCAGCTCACTGCAGCCTCCACCTCCCGGATTCAAGCGATTCTCCTGCTTCAGCACGCCTGTAGCTGGGACTGTAGGTGTGCGCCATCACTCCCGGCTTATTTTTGTAGTTTTAGTAGAAACGGGGTTTCACCATGTTGGCCAGGCTGGTCTCAAACTCCTGACCTCAGGTGAGCCGCCCACCTTGGCCTCCCAAAGTGCTGGGATTACAGGTGTGTGCGCTCTACTGAGGTATGTACTTTTGTCTCCACTAGGTAAGTCCACGTGCAAAGTGGCGTCCCGGAGTAACTGCCCAAAGCAATTGAGCCTTTCAGTGGCAGAGCCAGGGGTCTGGACCTAGGTCTCAGTGACACGCCTTGCCCCTACCCAAGCTCCCTTAAGGGTGATGATGGAAAGTCACCCTGACACATCTCTTCCTCAGAACCGTGCGAGGTGGGCGCTAACTTCACCGAGTTTTAAAGGTTCTATAGCGCTGCCCATCTTGGGCATGGTTTTAGGTTCTTGTTTACCTAGATGAATCCTCCTGAAGACCTTAGGGGCTGGCCACAATGACGTCCTCAGCTAAGACAGGCGGGCACAGAAAGCAGGAGTCCTTGCTGAAGACCTCACAGCTGCGGAGGCCAAGCTGGAATTACCCGCTGCAGCTCAGCTCCAGGCTGAGGTCTACTAACCAGTCACCAGCCCAGTGTGAACCCCGACTTCCTCCACCAGTCACTCTCCCTGGGGCTGCCCATAGAACAGCTTCTTCCATGTTTGGCCAACAGCAGATAGCCTAGGACTGGAGCAAGCCTTGTTCTCTGAAGTAGTGGTGCTAGCTTTCTGTAGCACTCAGCCTGAGCAGGAAGCAAATGGCAAGCAAGGCTGTTGGGAGGCCCTACCCTCAATCTGAGGGGAACATACCAGGTCCCTCCCAGCAAGAATGTCTCACCTTGACACAGCCCAGCTTCCCTTCCCTCCGCCCTAGACCCTAGGATAAGACAGGACAAAGAACTGGCTGAGCACAGGGGATTTTATTGATGGTACACGCACAAGGTGGGGCTCCCTAGGCCCCTCCCCTCTTCAAGGGGTCTACATGGAAACTGTGAGGGGAGATTCAGTGTGGTGGGGGACTGAGTATGGCAGGGACTCCCCAGCAGTGAGGGCCTCTCTCTTCCTCTTGTGCTCTCGCTGGGGCTGGTGGTCCAGGGGTCTTACTCCTTGGAGGCCATGTGGGCCATGAGGTCCACCACCCTGTTGCTGTAGCCAAATTCGTTGTCATACCTAGAAGATGAAGAGAGTCGTTAGGGCCCTTTTTCTGAGCCAGTCACCAGAGGGCGCCAGACTCTGCACCACTTTTTAAGAGCCTGTCTCTGGCCCCAGCCACATACCAGGAAATGAGCTTGACAAAGTGGTCGTTGAGGGCAATGCCAGCCCCAGCGTCGAAGGTGGAAGAGTGGGTGTCGCTGTTGAAGTCGGAGGAGACCACCTGGTGCTCAGTGTAGCCCAGGATGCCCTTGAGGGGGCCCTCCGACGCCTGCTTCACCACTTTCTTGATGTCATCGTACTTGGCAGGTTTTTCCAGACGGCAGGTCAGGTCCACCACTGACACGTTGGCAGTGGGGACACGGAAGGCCATGCCAGTGAGCTTCCCGTTCAGCTCAGGGATGACCTTGCCCACAGCCTTGGCAGCGCCAGTAGAGGCAGGGATGATGTTCTGGAGAGCCCCGCGGCCATCACGCCACAGTTTCCCAGAGGGGCCATCCACAGTCTTCTGGGTGGCAGTGATGGCGTGGACTGTGGTCTGGAAAAGGAGGGAGTGAGGCCCTGCAGAGTGCTCCCCACATCACCACCCCTCTACCTCCCTCCCCACCTTGAAAGGAAATTATGGCAGAGCCAGTCCCCAGAACCCCCGGCCCCCAGGGTTGCATGCAGCCCTGGCAGGGAGGAGGAGCCAGCCCTGCATGAGAAAGGCAGGAGCCTCAGTCCCATTCCCCAGCTCTCATACCATGAGTCCTTCCACAATACCAAAGTTGTCATGGATGACCTTGGCCAGGGGTGCTAAGCAGTTGGTGGTGCAGGAGGCGTTGCTGCAAACAAAGAGGGGGCGCAAGTCAGGGGAGCGTGTCCACAGGGTGCCAGGCTGGCCGCTTCTCCACTGGCCCTGCCTTCCTCACCTGACGATCTTGAGGCTGTTGTCATACTTCTCATGGTTCACACCCATGACGAACATGGGGGCGTCAGCAGAGGGGGCAGAGATGATGACCCTTTTGGCTCCCCCCTGCAAATGAGCCTACAGCAGAGAAGTAGACAGTTATAAACCCGGGTTCTGCCTCTGCAGGGCTCAGCCAGCTTCCCCTACCGCAGGCCCTCCTGCACTCACCCCAGCCTTCTCCGTGGTGGTGAAGACGCCAGTGGACTCCACGACGTACTCAGCGCCAGCATCGCCCCACTTGATTTTGGAGGGATCTCGCCTATGGGGTGGGGGAGACAGGGATAGGACGTATTGAGGGACACGAGGTTACCATGTACCCAAGGGAGCCGCACCACCCTAGCTGCCCCCCACAGCACATTTCTCCCACTGCCTTCCACTCACTCCTGGAAGATGGTGATGGGGCTTCCGTTGATGACGAGCTTCCCGTTCTCAGCCTTCACGGTGCCATGGAACTTGCCATGGGTGGAATCATACTGGAACATGTAAACCTGGGGGAATATGCGAGGGTGTGAAGGGGCTGCCTGGCAGCCAAGTGGCTCCTCCCACACCAGCTTTGGGGCAGCACTCACCATGTAGTTGAGATCAATGAAGGGGTCATTGATGGCAACAATATCCACTTTACCAGAGTTAAAAGCAGCCCTGGTGACCAGGCGCCCAATACGACCAAATCTAAGAGACAAGAGGCAAGAAGGCATGAGGCGGGGAGGCTTCTCCACAGTATGTGAGCTGCCCTAGAACACCTCCCCATTAAGAGGGCGAATGCAGCATCTCCTTACCCCCAGGAGGGCCCAAGAGGTCGAACTGTATCTCCCTTGAGCTCCCCTGCCAGGCTGGCCTGGCTTTACGGCATGGCTGCAACTGAAGGCTCCACTGCTGCCTCACACCCCCTGTCATAGGAAGCCCTTCCAGGAGAAGCGGCCATGTGGGGCACTGCCACCCACAGTCTGGGCACAAGCTTTGCACGTGGCATTCAGCACCCCACTATGCCACCCCAGGAATGTTTGCTGCTGCCTAGCTCAGCTTCAAACTGCACCGTTTAAGGAGAAAAGATTTGTACACTCAGCATCACCAAACTCAAAGGGCAGGAGTAAAGGTCAGAAATTAATTGGACAGGGCAAGCCCACCCCTTCTCTAAGTCCCGCCTACAAAAGGGACAGAGATTGGGCCGGGGGAAGAGGGGAAGTTGTTTTTTAACCCCCTAGTCCCAGGGCTTTAATTTGCAAGCTTCCAGTCCTTTCCTAGCTCTTTTCCAGAATTCAGGAGTGGGAGCACAGGTGTGTGCATGTGTGTGGGAGAAGGGATGGGAGACGGCCCAAGCCCAGGCCCCCAATGACAGAAAGGTCAGCAGCTATATTTATCCTCAGACCAGGGTGCGGTGGGAGATCTGGTTTCTGGAAGACGGAATGGGGAGAAGGGCAGGTTTCCCGAGGCTCCCAGACACCCAATCCTCCGGGTGACATTTACAGCCTGGCCTTTGGGGTGGGGTCAACGCTAGGCTGGCAGGGGAAGAGGGGGGCCATAAGGTGAGCCGCCGCTGCAGAAAGGGGCCACCGCCAGAGGGGCCATTTTGCGGTGGAAATGTCCTTTTCCAACCACCGATGACTCAGCTCCCCCCGGCTTGGAACCAAGCCACAGTCACCACACCTCTGGAGGGAGGGGACACAGGAGGACCGCCATAAACCCACTTCTTTGATTTACCAGAGAATTATCTAGAAAAAGCATCACCCGGAGGGGAAAGAGGGCTTGCAGCTCAGGGGCCAACTTGAGAGCAGGGGCCGGGAAGCCTCGCTCCACCTGACTTCCCCGCCACACGCGACTCCACCCACCGAGGCAGGAGCGCAGGGTTAGTCACCGGCAGGGTTTCCTAACGGCGGCCCATTCATTTCCTTCCCGGTTGCAACATGGCGGCCGCTCTACCGCAGGCGCAGCCTCCGGACTGGGATGCACCCGCTGCGCACTAGCATCCCGGGGCCTGCGGTGCCGGAGGCCATGGGGGAGGGGCTCCTCTGCGACACGTGACCTCGCAGAGCGCGAAAGGAAAGAAAGCGTCCCCAGCTAGGGGTCCGGGTCGGATGGAATCTCGGGCGGGAGTAGGGACCTCCTGTTCCTGGGGACTAGGGAAGGCAGGCCCCGGGCAGATGGCGCCGCAAGGGCGGAGATGCACAGGGCGCCACAGCCTGGGTGCGGGGCTCCGCCAGGTCCGAACGCTGACCTTGAGCTCTCCTTGCCGGGCGCAGCTACCCTACCCCATACGACAGCAAAGACCCGGAGCCCGCAAGGCTCGCAGACGCAGTTCGTGGGCGGCCCAGGGCCCCCCAGCCACCCACGAACTCACCCGTTGACTCCGACCTTCACCTTCCCCATGGTGTCTCAGGGATGCGCTGCGCGGAGAGAGAGAACAGTGAGC
>NW_012102532.1:689474-702427 GCF_000951045.1 Mandrillus leucophaeus | reverse complement strand
GCGGCTGACTCTCGAACAGGAGGAGAAGAGAGCGCAGGGGGAGGCTGCGGGCTCAATTTATAGAAACCCGGGGGCGCGGCGGCAGGCGGTGACTCTGACCCCGCCTCCCGCCGGGCTCAGCCAGTCCCAGTCCAAGGACTTGAGGCCTGAGCTACGTGCGCCCGTAAAACCGCGAGTAGCGGGGCCCTGCTTTCTCCCTGCTCTTTTTTTTTTTTTCCGCAGCCGCCTAGTTCAACTGGGCACGCATCAAGCGTGTGGGCCCCGACGGAGGGGGGAAGGGACTGAGACTGGCCCGATGGGAGGTGATCGGTGCTGGTTCCCAGGACTGGAGTGTGGGCAGCAGGAGACTAGGGAGTCAAGGACGGGGGCCCTTACACGCACGGATGAAACAGGACTTTGGGAGCGACTGAGATGGGGAATTGGAGCCCGAGCCCTGCACGGCTCGCGGCTGCACGCGGCCTGCCCCCTCCCCTTTCTTTCAAAGGCTGAGAGGCGGGAAAGTTGGGGAACTTCTCCTCGAGGCTCTGCGGTAGTGACACCGGAATAGCTGAGGCAAAGGGCTAGGAGGGGCCCGTGGGCCCTTCCCAGCCCCCACTTCCCCCTCCCCATCTCCTGGCTCCTGGCCTCTCTGGGACCGAGGCCTGGGCTGGGCACTGGGCAGTGGGGGCCTGGAGAGGAAGGAGGCTCGGGAGGCGGCTTGAGGGGGAGGTTTCTACACGGAAGGTCACGATGTCCTGCAGCCCTGTAGCTTGGACCTGATGATTAGGGCAGACAATCCAGGCCCTGTGTGCACCAGCGGCTCTCCCCGGGCTGGGGCCCCAGGCGGAGGACAGGATGGCTGGTGGGGGCCCAGAGGCCTCCCACAAAGTCACTCCTGGAGCCCCGTGGGCTGTGCTGCCTAGGGTGAGAGACAGTGTGCCTTTCACTCCACCCAGCCCGGGGCGAAGAGCGGGACGTGAGGGCGGAAGTGCCTCCCCGCCCTGGGACGTGCAGGCGAGCCAGGAGCCAGGGACTCCCCTTCACTGGCTTCGCTGGGGGATATTGAGGGCAGGGTGAGTCAAGAAGAGGAAAAAAGTGGGAAAAGAGGTCTTGGGCACATGGTGGGAACAGGCCCCCTGCCCCTTCCCACAGGGTATCCATTTCTCTGGTAGGAGGGCAGAGGGCCAGGTTTGTGAGTGTGGGATGGGAGCGTGCTGAACACTTGTAAGGAAGGGGGTGGGGTGGGGTGGCCTTGGCCCATCAGCAGGTGCATGGGAGGGGGATCCTGGGCCTCTTTGCTGGCCCAGCATAACCTGACACCAGCCCCCTGCCCTTCTAGCTAAAAGCCGTTTGCTAAGTTTAGCCCGCCTGGTGATAATCTTTGCTTAAAAGGCACCCACAGGACTCCAGTCCTTGTCCCTGCCTTTCTGGGATTGCCTTTCCTCCTGGGACCCAGAACCAGGCTGTGTCCTCGTCTGGCTGCCATTGGCATGGTTGGTGCGGGCTTTTCACAATGACCTCCCAGAGCAGAGTAGCAAAAGCAAGGCAAGAGGGTCCTTAATGGTGGAAGGGTGGGGTGGGGGAGTGGAGGAAGCCCCACCTCTGACTCAGCTATTCCTGCAACCAGGACCATTAACCCTTTCCCATCCAGAGCGTGAAAAGCACCTCCATGCTCCTGCACCACCAAGCGTGATTTGGGGGCGCCATCTTCCCCTCTGCCTCATGCTTGTCATTTTTCATTACTGTCTTCTCCCTGCTAAGAGGGAGCTCGGTGCCCAGGGAGCACTACTGACGTAGTGTGCTGTTGTCATGACAGCAGAGGCACCAGTGTGGTCACGACAGCCAGCTCACAGCCTCCTGTTCTAAGGTGACTCAGCAGAGAAGACTTGAGGAGCTGGAGAGGGGTGGGCAGGCTTCAGGGGCAGCCCGCCTGCAGCATAGCCCGCGCCCCCTGCAGACCCGGGAACAGTGAGGAATGCGGGAGACAGACCTTGTCTCCTGCAGAGCTGGAGGGGATCATGACCTGACCTGCCACCAGCCTGGCCCAGTCTGCTGCCAGCCTTTGGAGATGGGATTAGGGAACACGAGTGGGGGTGGGGTGAGGCACACAAAGGAAAGCAACCCTTGGTCTAGAGCAGGTTTTCTCAACTGTGACACTATTGACATTTTGGGCTGTGTAATTCTTTGTTGAGGAGCTGCCCTGTGCACTGTAGGCTGTTTAGCAACATCCCTGGCCTCTGCCCACCAATGCTGGTAGCATTCTTCCCCCACAGGCTATGACAACAGAAAAGGCCCCAGGTGTTGTCAAATGTCCTCTGGCAGGCAAAATTGCCCCCGTTCAGAAGCGCTGATCTGGAGCCGAGGCACTGCATAATTCTCCCGAGGCTGGCTGGTCACTGCGCAGGGTCCGGAGGTTGAGAAGGGAAAGGTGGCAGTGATAGGGCAGGAAGCTCATCTGCCATCCTGGGACAGGCCCTAGTTCTCTGGGCTCGCTCATCTCTCTCTGCACTGATAACCCTCTGTCTGCTGCATGAATCTGGGCTAATGTGAAAGATGACACAAAGACAAGCTTAGGAAAAAATGTCTAAAAGTATATAAAAACATTTATTCATTAGAAAACAAGGAGATTGGCAAACATATTCCAAAGTGAAAGCAGCTCAATGCAGTTCAATTAGGCTAATTTAAGAGAAAGGCCTTGCATTTTAAAGATCGTGTATGTACTTTTTTTTTGAGATGGAGTTTCACTCTTGTGGCCCAGGCTGGAGTGCAGTAGGGTGATCTCGGCTCACTGCAACCTCTGCCTCCCAGGTTCAAGCGATTTCCCTGCCTCACCCTCCCGAGTAGCTGGGATTACAGGTGCACGCCATCACGCCTGGCTAATTTTTAATTTTTAGTAGAGACAGGGTTTCTCCATGTTGGTCAGGCTCGAACTCCAGACCTCAGGTGATTCACCCGCCTCGGTGTCCCAAAGTGCTGGGATTACAGGCGTGAGTCACTGCGCCCGGCTGGTTTTGTTTGTTTTTTGTTTTTGTTAAAAGACAGACAAATATTTTACAAGGGTAACAATTAGAATTCCGGGTCACCCTACAAGTCCTAGGGTCCGTGCTGGCGGGGAGCGCGCGGGAGCGCGCCTCCTAGAGTCTGCGCCTGCGAGCCGATGCTCTGAGAATGGGGGTTGTTTTCTTGGGTGTCTCGTCTTCTGTCATCTCTGCTGAAAGATCTATGCAAAGAATTAGAGGAATAAGAAAAAGCTGAGTCACAAAGATGGTGAAAAATAGATATGAGAGAACAAGTGGGACGATCCCACACCACCCTGCAGAAATAAAATCCAAGCTGTACAGGAGGCCCTGCTGGGGCAGTGGGCAGGGCATCTACACTCAGGCCCCCACAGCAGGTCCCGTGGAAAGCAGCCCTCCGCACCCTGGCTGTGCGCCTTCTGGGCGGGGACAGGCGGGAGCATCATACCTTCCTCACTGGACTCATCGCTTGAGAAGACAACTTTGGGTTTCTTTTTGGAAGCTCGCTGCTGGGTGTTTGGATGCCGACGGGTAGTGCGGCGGGGCTCTGGTGTGACAAAGTCATTGTCTGAGGCTGTAGAAGCCGGAGGTTGGTGCCTAGAAACTAGAAGAGGCAGGAAAATGTGATTTAAAAAAGAAGAAGAAACAGATCACTGCGGGAGGGGAAGGCCCAGTCTGGTCCCGCCATACAGCCTGCCTCACGCACCAGTGGATGGCCTCTTGGCTGCTGGGGCTCTCTGGCTACCTGCCTGGCCAATCTCAAGCTCATCGATCCCATCCAAACCTCTGGTATGACAGGCCCGAAGCTTCTGCTCAAATTCATCTATTACAGCCTGGAGGGAGAAAAGGAGATGAAGAGCAGGCCTGAAAACAGTTACTTCTGATTAAAAAGAAACAAGGCCACAGAAGACATGGAGGGCCTTAAATGCACATTACGAAGAAGGCAAGCTGAGAAGGCTCCATGCTGGATCGTTCCAGTGATACATTCTGGAAAAGACAAAGCAATGGCAACAGTAAAAAGATCAGGAGTTGTGAGGACAGAGGGATAAACAGGTGGAGTGCAGGGGATTTGTAGGGCAGTGAAACTCTTCTGTATGATATCACAGTGGTGGGTATGTCATTACGTACAGTGAACCCCAATGTAAACCATGACTTTGGGAGATGAGGTGTCAATGTAGGTTCAGCGTAACAAATGTACCTCCCTGGTGCAGGATGTTGGCGGTGGGTTAGGCTGTGATGTGTAGGAGCAAGGGGTAGATGGGGACTCCCTGTACTTTCTGCTCAATTTTGCTTTGAACCTAAAACTGCTCTGAAAAAGAAAGAAAAACTGAAACAAACAAGAATTGGATGAGATGCTACTTTGGTTGTGTTTTTGGAGTAATAAAAAAAGAACTGGAGACAGAAAGATCTGGTCTTGGGTCACTCTGGCAATTTGGTTGCAACCAAGCTGGGGATAAGTCGGACGGGAACGTGACTGCGAGAGCTGGATGTGGCCCAGGGTCGGCAGATGTCTCAGCCAGCCCGGATCCCGACAGGCATGGAAGTGTCCGCACTGCTCACCTTGCCCTCAGGCTTGGCCCAGCGTCGCAGCTTGCCCACAACTGACAAAAAAGCACTGAAGATGGACTCATCTGACAGTTTGTCTCCAAAACAGTCAAAATTGTCAAGCATCTTGCGGAGGCCTCGCTCTGTGAGGGGCAGTTGTGACACACAGTAGGCCAGGTCTCGCTGCTGCCGCTCAGTTCTGCAGACAGGAAGGGCTTTGTGAGGAACCGCGAGATCCAGCCAGTAAAGGCTCAACTTTCCCCATCAGCCTTCCCAGTCCCAGGGATGCCACGGTGCCGGCAGGGAAGGGGTGGGGGATGGACCTTTCTCCCCTGCAGGGCCCTGCTCGCACAAAGAACCCTCAGGGAGGGCAGCATACCGGGCTGTGCGGAACCGCTGACACAGCTTTTCCACCAGGCTCTCTGTCTGCTTGTCCTTGGTGATGTAGGAGAGAAGCTGTCTGCAGGAAGGGGAGATGAGGATGTGCGATGGCCCAGGGCCAGCTCTGCCATCCACTAAGACCAACCCTGGACCCTCCCCCAGCCCAGTCTTCCCTGATGTTCTCTGCCATGGCCTCTGCCTCACCCCTCCCCTTCAGCAGAGCCCCATTCAGCAGAGAAGGACCCCCTACCTCAGGAATTTTCACTGTGAATGGAAATGAACAGGAACAGCTGCTAGGTAGTGAGTGCTACTGTATGCCTGCCACCATGTTAGGAACTTTATCTTATTTAGTATTTTCAAGAACTAAGGGTTAAGTATCATCAGCCTCAAAAGAAGAAGAAATAGGCACAAAGAGGCTAAGTTATTGCTGAAGGCTATACAGCTAAAAAGTAGCCGAGGTGGAATTCAAATACAGGGGTGTCTGATTCCTAAGCCTGCGCTATGTGGAAAATGTGCCACAAGGCCCGGGGAACAATACTTCATGATGGTGTGGAACGGCTCTTCCTCCACCCCCAGCTCGGGGTCTGACAGGCGGCTGATGATATCTGGAAGGAGATTATAGATTGCGTTGCCCTGTAAGACAGAGAGAGCCGTGTTAAGGAGATGAGGTGACCGACATATTCCCTCTGCAGCAAGCCCTCAGTGCCTCGCTGCCTCTCACCTTGTGGGAGAGCTCGTTGAAGAAGTTCTTGGCCAGGGCAGCAATCTGAGGCTCGGGGTCGATGAGTAGCACTGCCATCTCGCTCACCTGCCCCTTCACCTTCACCATGTCCTTGAGGATCAGGTGGGTCATCACCAGCCCCGCTGTTTTCCGCACTTGCTGAGCAGGGTCCCGGAGGCTAGGAATGGAATTGCGGGTCATGGGGACCGAGACCTCCGGACTACACCCTAACGCTGGTAGAAAAGGCCCTCAGCAGGAATCGATTATCCCATGCTCTGCCACTCCAGAAGCAGTCAGAAAGCTGTCTAGAGTTGAAAGCTGGAGTGGGGGAAAGAGGTGAAGCTTCTAACCGGAAGTGTCAGTCCCACTGGGGTGACTCTTAGCCAGGGGCCTGTACAGGTCAAGTATCAAGCAGATGTTCGCCGTGATGCCAAAGCCTAGGGGAAGAGCCCTGGTGATTCTCACACTGACTCTGAACAGACTCCGGAGCTCTTGGGAACTGCCACCACGTTGTGAGGGGTCTCTTACCGAGCATACAGATGAGGAGTCCAGGGGTCCACCAGATTGGGAAAGCGGATGGCCAGATCCCCAGTGGCAACCATGAGGTTAGACCGGACAATGGGAAGTGGAGACTTTTCCAGCATGGTGAACAGAAGACGAAGCTGGGAGTCACAGAAAGTGGCACTAGGAGCAAGAGGAGGATCATCAGGGAAGCCATTTCATCTCCATCTTCCTTGAGAAGGTGGTACCAACCCCACGGCCTACCTGATCATGCAGAACTTGCCAAGGGCAAGTGAGGCAGCTGCAGAGAGGTCTGGGTTGCTATAGAGGCCTGGGTTGTTGCAGACTTTAAGCAAGAGTGGAACAAAGGCAGCCAGTGTCTGTTTGCCTGTTGGAAGAGTAACTGCAGGTTTGGGACAGGTTCTGTCAATTGGGAAGAAACTGCTGAGTGCAGCAAGTGTTCTCACCGTCCAACAGTTCCATCTCGCAGATGCCGCGGATGAGTTCCGCCTCTGTGTCATCTGCTGTTGCCCCAACCAGCCCCAGCTCCTCCTCCATGGTGGTCTCAGAGCTTGTATTCTAAAGGGAATGAAGGCGGGGATCAGGATAAGCAGAGACATCATTTTTGATTCCAGCCCATACTTTATTTGGCATGAACAACGTGAGGAAGGGCACATTCTACAAAACCATTTAGAGAATTGTCAAATGTGTCTGTAAAGAGAAAGGATTCCTGAATTAAACAGGGAAACAATGAGGCCCCCATTTGTTTTTAAGTTACCAAAGCGTGTTTCTACGCCTCTTCCTCATGAAACACATCGTTTCCTATGTATGGTAAACAGATGGATCATGCCAGACAATGGTTCAAAGTCACAGAGGTCAGACTTTTATTTTCTCCAGTGCTGCAAGGCTCTGTGTCTTATTTGTCTGCAAGACATCACTGCCTCTAGTGGAGAGAACGCAGGCCCCATCCCGGGCCAGGCCAGCAACGAAGGCTGATGGAAAAGGCGGGCGGGTATGTGCATGTTCTGACAAACCCTGCCTCAGACAAAAAGCCTCTATCTTATGCTGAGGTGTCCAACTCCACACTCTGCACTGACCTAAATCTTTCCTTCCTGGGTGATCACTGACAGTTTCATCATTGTTCACACGAACGATTCCTAGGGTAGTAGCCACAGAGACGCAGAAATTCTTCGCTTCATGTAATAGCAGAGGAGCAGATTGCCGGAAGAGGATCAGCTCAGCTCTGAGCTGAGGTAATGAAATAAATCTGGGAAGTGCTGAGGACATTCACACACCTTCTCCTTGGGATCTTTGGTCTTGTGCTCCTGTTCTTCCCGGAGAACTCGGCGCCGACAGAGCTCTCCACTCACTGCCTGCTCCAAGTGGACCAGCTGCTGCAGAGCCACATCCCCAGCCAGGGACAGCAGGTTCATCAACAGGAAAGTGGGGAGCATTGCGGGGGACTCCCCTAGAGGAGAGGGAGAGGGAAGGCGGGCAAAGAGACATTTTTAAGTCCCATCAAACCTGAATCTGATTTTTCCTGATCTTCCCCTTGCTCACGTGCTATTCAAACTAGTGAAGTAAGAGTTGGGGGTGGGAACTGGTCCAACTTCAACTTGGACAAAACGAGACAGTGTACACTAAGGGTCGTTGCAGAAAGTGGTGGTGGCAGTGGCTCCTGGCCCTGCAGGGAAAACAGAAGCTGGCTGCCTCAGGGAGTCAACCCCTGCCCACTTACTCGGGTCCTCCTGACTGGTTCTCTTCTCTTCTAGCTTCTCCAGGGCCTGTTTTGCACAGCCCTGCAATATCTGGGCACAGATCACTTCGGCGCCCTCTGCCAGTTGGTAAATGAGGGTCACTGCCACCTCTTTGAATGGGATCCACAGTGGGTCTGGGTGGACAAAGCCTGCAGAGGAGAAGGGAGAAGCTGTTCACTGCAACAAAGGGCCCAAATCTGCCCAAGGCCTTTCCTGAGAGCTCACCTTTTGTGACCGTCTCCCGCAGTCGCTCAAACAACCTGTGTTCCTGAGGCAGCCGGAAGGGGGGTTGACGTTTGCCCAGAGAAGGCTGTGGAGAACAAGACACCGTGGGTGTGTGTACAGGGTGGACACAAGGATCTCCACTCTCCTTAGTTTGGAACCACCCCACATACCTTTCTCCTGTCAGAGATGTTGGCAATGGCATGGCACACCTGCTGGGCCAGCCTGTAGTCCTGTGGAAACTTCTCATCCAGCCCTATGCGCACCAGTGTGTCTAAATTGCTTCCCACAATTTCTGGCTTTCCTCTGGGGAAGGAAGTCACAGAGTGAAAGGCAGTCATGGATTGGACTCAACGGGGAGAAAGGGCCAACAGGGATAGGCACCAGCAGCCCACGCGGCGTCTAGAGCCTTGGAACACTACAGCGAGGCTCTGGCGCGAGGCCAGCCCCTTGGGTCCTGTTGCTTTACTGAATCCCACTACTTCTACTAGGCAAGAGGGCTGCTACTCTCACTATTTTCTTTCCCATTTAGGTGGCATCATAACTCACAGCAGAGCTCAGGTGGGCCTCACTGTGACAATGTCACTGAAGGAAAAGGAGCCTTCTCAGAACCCTCCTTTGCTCTCCCACCCCTTTGCCTGCTGGATTTGAGCCTCACCGTGCCATCATGCCAAGAAGCATGACAGAGGAACAGCGCTCCAGAGGACAGCAGGCGACCTTCTCGGTGGCCCGCTCCCACAGCAGCTGGGTCACTGCTGGTTTCAACTCATCGTTCCGCACAAACTCACAGAGCTAAGGAGAAAAGAAAAAGGGCTCAAGCCAAAAATGAACAATTCCTTGATCTTTGGTCTGCTTTTCTGAAGATGATATTGAGAACCTGAAGTAGAAAAAGTAATACTTAGGAGTGGAAAAAGAAAGAGGAGGCTCAAAATGTAAGGCAGGGGTTTGAGAGGCACTTCTCTTTCCATTCTCTACTTTTCCACTCTCATGCCTCCAAAACTATTTTATTCAAGTGACATATCGAAACTGACCTTTTGAGTTCCATGTGGGTCCACAGTTCTAAGTCTGGAGATTTCTAACAGGTTTTCTTGCCATTATCACAAACTCAACATGTCTAACATGGAAGCCATCATCCTTCCTTGCGTTTTCATTTTGCCAGTGGTATCAACACTCTATCAGTTACATAGGCTTAAAATTTCAGTCACCTAATTTTTTTACAAATCAGTCACTACTTTTCCTTTAAAAATTTGTCTTCAGTTAAGCCCATTCTGTAGTGATTTCTCCAATCCCCAAGTCCAGCGCCTCGTTACTGCCCACGGCAGCAGCCTCCACCGGCCTTCCTGTCCCATGGGTTGGTCTCAGCCTCTGCTTCCCCACATCACTTCTGCTGCACCCCAGTTTGCAGCTGCTCTCCCCTGCCTCTTGTAGGGCTTTTGCCAGTAACTGGCCTATGACATCGTGGCCAATCACCACCACCAGGCTCTTTTCTTTTCCCCAGTGAGGAGAAAAATGTGGCTGGCAGGAGCACTCTTCCCAGCAGGAGCTGGAGGTCAGTGCCACTTCCACTCTCTGTGCCCACAGTGCAAATGCTACAAAGCAGAATGGTCTCACTCAAATGCTGGGTGCCTGGCTAACACAGTTAAAGTCCTAGACTCCTGAAGTCATTCAGGGACTTTCACAGTTTAATTCCAACCTACATTCACAACTTTCTCATCTTTTCCAGATAATTTTTATTTTTATTTTTTGAGACAGCCTCCCTCTGTCACCCAGGCTGGAGTGCAGTGGTGCAATCTCGGCTCACTGCTACCTCCACCTCCTGGATTCAAGTGACTCTCCTGCCTCAGCCTCCCGAGTAGCTGGGACTACAGGCGGCCACCACCACATCTGGCTAATTTTGTTGTATTTTCAGTAGAGATGGGGTTTCACCATGTTGGTCAGGCTGGTCTCGAACTCCTGACCTCAGACCTCAGGTAATCTGCCACCTCGGCCTCCCAAAGTGCTGGGATTACAGGCATGAGCCACCACGCCCGGCCTTTTCCAGATCATTTGAACCAGAACACAATCTTCTTTGTTCTACAATGTGAACTGTGCTTTTTCTTGGGTTCTGTTTGAAATGCCCTCCCTCCTTGCTGATTCTCTAAATCCTACTCATCTTTTGAGACCCAGCTTAAGTCCTACCACCTTCAGGAAGCTTCCTGACCATCTTACCCCAAACCGCTCTCTTTCCTACTCTGCACCCCTCAGTAGAACACAGAAGTTAAGAGTATGTTTTCTAGAGCTCTTATTGCCCGAGTTTGAATCTCAAACTTTGCCACTAACTAGCTGTAACCAGCCAAGTTCAGTAACTTCTCTGTGCCTCAGATTTCTCATTGTAAAAAGCAGATAATACTACCTCACAGGGCTGTCGTGAGGATTAAACAAGTTACTGTAACATGTGAGTGCCTGTCATATATGAAATACCATATAAGTGATGTTGTTATGTTATTGCTGTGACAACCATTACCTGTACAACTTATTCTGGCACTTTATTACCTATCTGCTGCATTGTTCTAAAAATGTTCTGTGGTTTTTGTCTACTAACTAGACTGTTGGTTCCTTTAAAGTTGGGAACATGAAAGCAAATAGTCTTACACTTCTTTCTGGGGCTAAGTAAATTGCTAAATACATAGTAATAACTCAATAATACTTGTTGCCAGGCGCGCTGGCTCACACCTGTAATCCCAGCACTTTGGGAGGTTGAGGCGGGTGGATCATGAGGTCAAGGGTTCAAGACCAGCCCGGCCAACATGGTGAAATCCTGTCTCTACTAAAGATACAAAAAAGTAGCCAGGCGTGGTGGCGCACGCCTGTAGTCCCAGCTACTCAGGAGGCTGAGGCAGGAGAATCACTTGAACCGGGGAGGCAGAGGTTGCAGTGAGCCAAGATTGCGCCACTGCACTCCAGCCTGGGCAACAGGGCGAGACTCCATCTCAAAACAAAAAACAAAAAACCCCAAAAATACTTGTTGAATGAATAAAGAAAATGAAAGCAGGAAGCCTTACAATTTCCTCAAGACACTGAATGGTCCCAACCGAGGCATCCACTAGCAGCAGAGAGAGATTCTGAATCAAAGCCTGGGCCTTGGCTCTGTGGGAACAGCAGAGATCAGCGGTCATTATAAGATTGGGAAGCGGAACTTGGCCAACAGTGCTTAGGGCTATCCCACCAGTGTTAAATAACTGCTCTCCCTGGAAACCGAGCCCCACCCGAAGCCCCGTTATGATGGACTGCCTATGGATCTGGAACTCCTTGGGAGAAATGCACCTCTTCCTTTAGGAGACAAGGAAAGTCCTGTGAGAAGCTGACCTTGGAAAAGTCAGCAAAGGCAAAAGTACCCCATATACCTGGCAGAGTCCCCTTTGGGGTTGAGGTAGAGTTGGCGGAAGGCATTAAGCACAGCTTCCCGGACACCAGGCTCCTTAGACCAGATGAGAGGCAGCATACGGCGCACCCCAAATAGGGCCTGGGGTACCCCAAATTGGAAGACCATCACAAAGAATTCAATCACCTCCTGCACCACTGAGAGAACATGTACAAATGTCACCCATCTACTTCGCAAAACCCCCTCAATACCTAAAGACAGAACCTTTCTGAATGTAACAAGATGCAAATGGAGGCCTTCCTCATTTTCCCTGAGAGTGTCGACTCCTCCTGTAAGGCCTTATCATGAAATACTATATGCATTAAAATGTATAAGCTGTGTCTAGAGGAAGCAAATAGAAATAAAGAACCCCTGCCTTTTTTTTTCTTTTTTTTAAGACACAGGTTCTTATTCTGTTGCTCTGGCTAGAGGGCAGTGGCATGACCACAGCTCACTACAGCCTCAAACTCCTGGGCTCAAGCAATCCTCCTGCCCAGGCTTCCGAGTACCTGGAACTACAGGTGTGTGCCATCAAGCCCAGCTAATTTTTGTTTCTTTGTAGAAATGGGGTCTTGCTATGTTGCCAGGCTGCTCTCGAACGCCTGGCCTCAACCTGTCCTCCTGGCTTTGGCCTCCCAATGTGTTGGGATTACAGGCATGAGCCATCGCGCCCAACTGAGAACCCCTGCCTTTTAAAGGAGGAGACAGATGTATCAATAAAATATGGACAACAACTCCAAAATCCATGGCTGGGTGCAGTGGCTCACACCTGTAATACCAGCACTTTGGGAGGCTGATGCAGAAGAATTGCCTGAGCCCAGGAGTTGGAGACCAGCCTGGGCAACAAAGGAAGGTCCCATATCTATTATTAATAAAAATTTAAAAAATTAAAAAATCCAAAAGAACCCCAAGGCTGTCCTTATGGAAAGGAACTCTGGCATACCTGTAGTTGTGTTTTCATACATCATCTTGCTGGTAATGCCAATGGCCGCTGTAATCTTCCGGGAGAAGCTGTAGGCATCCTGCAGATACTGCACCAGCATCTCCTGCTTCATCAGTTCATCACTTCCCCTGGACTCCTCAGGCTCCAACACACTGGGCTTATTTTTATAGACAGTCTGTCCTGTGACCATGTTTCCTACAGACTCCTGGGGATTCTTTTCTTGTGTGGAAGCTGCTGGGCCTAAGGAGTTAGAGAAGTACAGGATGGTTTCTTTCGTTCAAGGGGATACAGGGGACTCCAATAGCTGTCAACATTCCTGGATATTTACTTACTTATTATTTTATTATTATTATTTTTGAGACAGAGTCTCGCTCTGTCACCCAGGCTGGAGTGCAGCGGCACGATCTCGGCTCACTGCAAGCTCCGCCTCCCAGGTTCACGCCATTCTCCTGCCTCAGCCTCCCGAGTAGCTGGGATTACAGGCACC
>NW_012102532.1:687772-689424 GCF_000951045.1 Mandrillus leucophaeus | reverse complement strand
CGATCTCGGCTCACTGCAAGCTCCGCCTCCCAGGTTCACGCCATTCTCCTGCCTCAGCCTCCCGAGTAGCTGGGATTACAGGCACCCGCCACCACGCCCGGCTAATCTTTTTTGTCTTTTTAGTAAAGACGGGGTTTCACCATGTTAGCCAGAATGGTCTCGATCTCCTGACCTCGTGATTTGCCCGCCTCGGCCTCCCAAAGTGCTGGGATTACAGGCATGAGCCACCGCGCCTGGCCTACTTATTTATTTTCCTTCTTTTTTTCTTTTGAGATGGGGTCTCACTCTGTTGCCCAGGCTGTGCAGTGGCATGGTCACCGCTCACTGCAGCCTCAACTTCCCTGGGCTCAGGTGATTCTCTCACTTCAGCCTCCTAAGCAGCTGGGACTACAGGTGTATGCTATCACACCTGGCTAATTTTTTCTGGTATCTCTTATAGAGATGGGGGTTTTGTCATGTTGCTCAGGGTGATTTTGAACTCCTGGGCTCAAGCAATCCTCCTGCCTTGGCCTCCCAAAGTGCTAGGATTACAGGCATAAGCCACTACCTCTGGCCCTGGATATCTCTTTTCACAATGTGAAGATACGAAATTAGAACTTACTCTAAAATATCTTAATTTCTCAAAAACCATACCTAAAGTCCTCTATGGTCTGGACAGTCACCCTGTGACTATCAATCTTAGGCCCGTGGGCTGCTTCCATTCCAGAGCAAAGGCAATGCCAATTCATCTCTGGGCTCTTCAGCACCAGGTTCTGTTAACCAGGCCAATGATGGCATAAAGTAAATGCTCAGTAAATACTAGTTGACATGTGTTATTTATTGACTGAAGAAGGAAAATGATTACCTTTGAAGATAAGTCCTAAAATATTCAAGAGCCTGGTCTCCTCTGACTCCTCTGGGTCTGTATGACTGAAGGGTTCGGACTCCTGGAAGTGGCCTGTGGCTTCTCGAGTGAGACTGATGGCCTGCCTGAAAGAACACGAACACCAGCCTGTCAGCACCCAGAAGAACGTCACTGCAGCCTTTCGTAAAGGAGTTTACCTCACGATTCCATCAAGTCCCTGGACCTACTGCCCAGAGAAAAGGAGCACTTAACATGCTTAAAAAGTTGTTACAGCACCTGCTAAGGGGTAGGGCTCAAAACACCTTTCCTATTTTTTTCCCCCGACTGCCCATCTGCAAACATTTTTCTTATTTCTGAAGCTACAAGGCATTACTACGGTCTTCAAAAAAACTCCAATAAGGCTTTTTAACGTTTTAAAATCATAAACCTACTCCGAACACCTGTTTAAAACTTTTCCTAAGTTTAGAAACAATAAACTTTCAATAATTAGTTAATTCGGGCACATCCAGACAGTAAGATTCTATGTAGTCATAAAAAATAATGGGGACACGTGAACCCAGGAGTTCGAGATCAGTCTGGGCAGCACAGGAAGACCCATCTATATAAAAAGTGAAAACAGTTAGCCGGGTGTGATGGTGTGTGCTTGTGGGCTCAGCTACTCGAGGGAGCTGAGGTGGGAGGATCACTGGAGCCTGGGAGATCAAAGCTGCAGTGAGTTGTGATCATACCACTGTACTCGAGCATGGGCAACAGAGTGAGACACTCTCTCTCTCAAAAAAAGACGAGAGTGGGAAACTATGTATAAATA
>NW_012102532.1:656556-685122 GCF_000951045.1 Mandrillus leucophaeus | reverse complement strand
AACCCCATCTCTACTAAAAATACAAAATTAGCCAGGTGTGGTGGCGCATGCCTGTAATCCCAGCTACTCAGGAGGCTGAGGCAGGAGAATCGCTTTAACTCAGGGGGGTGAATGTTGCAGTGAGCTGAGATCGCGCCATTGCACTCCAGCCTGGGCAACACGAGCGAAACTCGGTCTAAAAAAAAAAAAAACCATATATATATATAAAAATTAGCCAGGCTACTCGGGAGGCTAAGTGGGAGATTGCTTGAGCCCCAGCAGGTTGAGGCTATACTGAGAGGCTGTAGTGAGCTGTGATTGCGCTACTGTACTCTAGCCTGGGCAACAGTGAGATTCTGTCTCAAAAACAAACAAACAATCCTCTTCTAATTGACAGGAGAAAATACTAGAATGTTTGGTGGAACATGCACTTATAAAACTATAGTCTCTATTTTTGCTTTAGCAAAATAGAAAAGAGAGACACTAAAGAAACATAAGGGACTCATAGGGCAAACAAGCCACTCTCTAGCCTTTTAAAAACAGCCCAATTAGGTAATAAGTAAATAAATACCAAGTAACTTGTGGCTGAGGTTTAAGAACACTTGTTGGCAGCTGAGTGCGGTGGCTCACGCCTGTAATCACGGCACTTTGGGAGGCTGAGACGGGTGGATCACCTGAGGTCAGGAGTTCAAGACCAGCCTGGCCAACATGGTGAAACCCCGTCTCTACTAAAAATAAAAAAAATAAGCCAGGTGTGGTGGCGCACGCCACTTGGGAGGCTGAGGCACGAGAATTGCTTGAACCTGGGAGGCGGAGGTTGCAGTGAACCAAGATCGTGTCACTGTACTCTAGTACTCTAGCCTGGGCAACAGAGTGAGTGAGACTCCATTTCAAAAAAAAAAAAAAAAAAAAAAGAAAACAACTTGTTGCCGGCTATAAGGGCTTTTGTTGTTAAGTTCTAGAGTCACAAAAACACTAGGAGAAATCTTCTCTAAGATCAGGTTTCATACTAGGTTTGAAGATTAAGGTAGTATTATGCATGTTTGATATTATTAGCTCATGAAATTTAGAATTAGAAAGTCCTTAGAGATCGTAAGATCTAATCAATTTCTTATTTTATAGATAATGAAACTGAGGCCCAGAAAGTTAAGCAACTTATTCAAGATCATGCAACTAGAACTTATTTATAGGTGCTCTTCTTCAATTGAAGGAGGACTAATGTTTAATTACAATATTGTTAACATTTAATTGTTTCAGTAGTTTCTTTAAAAATTTATAAAGTAGAAACACATGCTTAATTGTGGACTATGCCTATAGTCAGACCATTACTACATGAAAACATCTACCATCATCTGGCGGCAGCATATCTGAGTACAGTTCATTTAAAAGAAACATAAGTTTCTCAAAAGTTAACTCTAAACATAAACAGATCATGAAGAATATCCCATTCTTTTGCCTACTTGTAACTAGCTTTGGCAAGCAGTTGATGGATGCGTCCTTTCACCTCTTCAGTCGTCTCTGTATTGGCAATTCGCTCAGGAATCTCTTCCTCTCCCTGGGGAAGCTGTAGAAGCTGCTGCAGGGTAGACTTCAACTCTGGCAGCATGGCTTCCCACTCCTCCTCTGGGTCCAGCACCGCAGCTAAATTAGAGTATCACTCAGTCTCTTTCATTGGAGGTTTTTATTTATTTTTTTTTTGAGACGGAGTCTCGCACTCTCACCCAGGCTGGAGTGCAGTGGCGCCATCTAGGCTCACTGCAAGCTCCGCCTCCCGGTTTCACACCATTTTCCTGCCTCAGTCTCCCGAGTAGCTGGGACTACAGGCACCTGCCACCTCCCCTGGCTAATGTTTTGTATGTGATCCGCCCACCTCGGCCTCCCAAAGTGCTGGGATTACAGGCCTGAGCCACCGCGCCCAGCCACATTGGAGTCGCGCTCCTCCATTGCAAGGAGAAGCCTGTCTGAGGTTAGGACTCCAAGGCAGTAACTACTTACAAGCTGCTGCAGTTCGCCTCTGGGCCCTCATCTCTTGTAATTTCTGGGTCTCCTTCTGCAGTGGTCCAGCAAGGTCAGTATCACTAAGCTATCAGGTAAAATGAATAGCAGGGTCAGTAAATGACATACTTTCATCCCTGTTTCCATTTAATTCCTTCTCTTTTGGTGGACCAAGTCTACTTACCTTGCAGGAAAAAGGATTATTGGCTAGAAAACTGGCCAGCAGCTGGATGGCATTTTTACATACTAGCACTGACTTGTCTGCCAGACGTCCCACAGCTAAAGCCACCACTGCCTGGAAACGTGTCAAGGGGAGAGCCTGTGTCGGGTAGGAAGAGAAGAATCTGCTCAAGTCCCACATCATCCATTTTGTTCAAGATGATCTTTAAGTGTACTCTGAACAGAGCTACCCACTCACTCTAAAATACCTTTCTACAGAATATAAATTAGGAGTACTCCTTGTAGTGGTAAGACACATTAGAGTCCTTAAAGGGAGCCAGATATCCTTGTCCTTGGTAGAGGAAGACTTTTACTACTGATAATAAAAATGTGAATTCTAGACTTTTTGGGGCAGATATTTATCTTTAACACTGGATTCCTCTTTACACTGGTACATAGAGAGGTACCATATGTCTTTGCCACATAGAAGGTTGCTTACCTTCTGCTGGACAATTCGGGTGAAGAGCTGCAAAACACGGCTCCGCACAAAGGAGTTGACATCATGGCCATGGGCTTGTAAAGTATCCAAGAATTGGTCTCTGGTGTCTCGGGCTGCTGCTTCCAGTTGATCGCCATTGAGAACCTGCAGCACCATCTCTGCCATGGCTGCTAGCACAGCATTACGCATCATGTAATTCTAAGAGAGAGCAGCATAAAGGGGTAAAACCTTTGGTCAAGGCGAAGCTTGCTTGTGCTTGGCCGTAACTTTTTCGATTAACTGCCTAGGTATTCAATCCCAAGGTCACAGGAAAAAGCTGAATCCCAAAGAGGACTTGTTGCTCAGAGAATGCTAGAACAAACAAGGGCCAAAACCAATTTTTCCTCATAGGGCTCACACAGGAAAGCATGGTAGTAGCTAAATAAAAAAAATCACATCCACTCACCAACGAACATTTGAAAAGCATTTTTTACTACCTTTCAGCTGAGGTCTCAAAGCCTTTATTTATTTATTTATTTTTGAGACAGAGTCTCACTCTGTCGCCAGGCTGGAGTGCTGTGGCACCATCTTGGCTCACTGCAACCTCTGACTTCATGGTTCAAGTAATTCTCCTGCCTCAGCCTCCCAAGTAGCTGGGATTACAGGCATGAGCCACCACACCCAGCTAATTTTTGTATTTTTAGTAGAGACAGGGTTTCACCATGTTGGCCAGACAGGTGGTCTCAATCTCCTGACTCATGTTCCGCCCACCTCAGCCTCCCAAAGTGCTGGGATTACAGGCGTGAGCCACCGTGCCCATCTGTGTGGTTTTTTTTTTTTTTTGAGATGTTGTCTTGCTTTGTTGCCCAGGCTGGAGTGTAGTGGAGCAATCTCGGCTCACTGCAACCTCAGTCTCCCGGGTTCAAGCGATTCTCCTGCCTCAGCCTCCCAAGTAGCTGGGATTATAGGTGCCCACCATCGTGCCCGGCTAAGTTTTGTATTAGTAGAGCTGAGGTTTCACCATATTGGCCAGGCTAGTCTCAAACTCCTGACCTAGCGATCCACCCTCGTTGGCCTCTCAAAGTGCTGGGATTACAGGCGTGAACCATCGCGCCCATCTGGGTTTTGTTTTTTGAGACAGTCTCGTTTTGTCACCCAGGCTGGAGTGCAGTGGTGCGATCTCGGCTCACTGCAACCTCCATTTCCCGGGTTCAAGCAACCCTCCCACCTCAGCCTCCCGAGCAGCTGGGATTACAGGCGTGCACCACCACACCCAGCTAATTTTTTTGGTATTTTTAGTAGAGATGGGGTTTTACCATGTTGGCCAGGCTAGTCTTAAACTCCTGACTTCAAGTGATCCGCCTACCTCAGCCTCCCAAAGTGCTGGGATTACAGGCATGAGCCACCACACTCGGCTTCAAAGCCTTTGATCCTTACTAGTAAATATCCCCTCCTTTCCCTCCCACTCTCCTTTCCACGCTTTACTGACAGAAAATGAGACAGAAACATGGAAATCAGCCTTAGAGTGTGCCAGCAAGTCCAATACATAATCTGGTGGAGAGCAGGGTTAATGTTGTTGCCAGGCCAAGAACCAGAGAGAAAGGTCTTGCACAAAAAGTTAAAGTAAATTAGATGAACAAGTGGACTGTCTTTGTCCTTGACATTCACCTAGGAGTGCCTAACATCAGTATGGGAATCAGCCAGGTTAGCATTCAGGGATGAAAGAGAATGGAGAGAGATGACATGGGTTGATTTGAGAAAGCTCACTGTTTGAGGAAGCAAGGCAAGTCAGGTGGTGGGAAGACGCTTTATCCTGAGGAATAGATGGGACTCAGAGTCAAAGCTGAAGGTTAAGCATGGTAGTGCCTGTAATCCCAGTACTTTGGGAGGCTGAGGCAGGAGGGTTGCTTGAGACCAGGAGTTTGAGACTAGCCTGGGCAATATGGCAAGACCCCATCTCTACAAAAACTGAAAAAATTAGCTGGGCATGGTAGTATGTGCCTGAAGTCCCAGCTACTTGGAAGGCTGAGGTGGGAGGATTGCTTGAGACCAGGAGATCGAGGCTGCAATGAGCTATGATTGTGCTCCAGCATGGGTGACAGAGCCAGATCCTGCCTCCAAAAAAAAAAAAAATCAAAGCTGAGTTGCTCTTACTAGACTTAAGCTGTGGAAATGTCATCTCCCTTACCAGAACTGGATAAAAGCAATATGAATTGAAAGATTAACAGATTAATAAAAAGCTCTTTATTCAACAAACTTGAACTGCTTCTCTACAGAAAAGAAATGTCACAATGATAAATCTAGACAACTTGTCAAAGCTACTTTCTTGTTCTGTTAAGAAACGGCCTTTCAACACTGGACTTAAAATCCCCAGAAAAAGCTCAGTGATCCCTAGTGGACCACCTACCTCTCCATCCAGGTGATCTAGCAAAATGCACATGCTGGACATCAGGATAGCTGGGACACGTTCTGCTAGTTCTGTCAGGAATGCTGCAAAGCCCTTTGTCCCTGAAGGGTCTCGACTCAGCTCTTGGGGACACTTTTGTCCAATCTCTCTACATAGGGAAGAAAACACAGCCATAGCAACATAGATCAATTATTCAGATCCTAGTAAGGGTACTACAGGGTAAGACAGGTATCTAATATCTGAAGGAATCTACAGTTGCACAGATAATGTATTTCCAATCTTTCTTTATTCCCTCCCCAAGGAAAATGAGCATGAGAAACTTCGAGAACGAAGAGTCACCTTACAATCTCTCCCACTATGCTCTTCATTCCATAGTCAGTTGCCCATAGACTCACAGCTGCAACCAGTACAGGTGCCAGGTGTTCAAAGTGCTGCAGCATCTGGATGATCTTCACTGTAGCACCTGTGGAAGCACTAAACATAAGAAATTATGGGCAATATAAAAAAGGCGGGGCAAAGCAATGGGTAACTTACTGAGCATATGGTTATAACGGGTCAAGGCTACACCAAGCAGGTGTGTTATGGCTTCCCGAGTGGAGCGGTTCTTCTGGTGACTAATGGTGGGATTCTCCAGAAGGCGGTAGCAACAGCCAGTAACCAAACTGAGAAAGGAAGAGTTTGAGATGATGAAAGCAGCTGTCTGGATCCAATCATATCAGAGCCCTGCCTCATTCATTCTATCGCTACTGCTCCCAAAGTCACGGTTTTCTTTATTCTAGCCATTACCTTCTATAACAAGTTGCTTTGCTTTGCTGACCCCGGTTAGGTACTGCTTCCTTCAAGATTACCAACTTTCAACCAGTTGTGATGCTGACAAAGCACCTGAATATATGATAAAAATATGACAGAGTTGGTCGGGTGTGGTGGCTCATGCCTGTAATCCCAGCACTTTGGGAGGCCAAGGCAGGTGGATCACAAGGTCAGGCATTCGAGACCATCTTGGCCAACATAGTGAAACCCTGTCTCTACTAAAAACACAAAAAATTAGCTGGGCGTGGTGGTGGGCGCCTGTAATCCCAGCAACTTGGGAGGCTGAGGCAGGAGAATCCCTTGAACCTGAGAGGCGGAGGTTGCAGTGAGCTGAGATCATGCCATTGCACTCCAGCCCATGCGATGTTGCGAGACTCCATCTCAAAAAAAAAAAAAAGAAAAAGAAAAAAAAAGACAAAGTCACCAATGACTTCTCATTCCTAAATATAACGACTGATTCAATCCTCATCGCAAGTGATCGTTCACAGCTGCATGTGATATAGTTAATCAGTTTCTCCTTGAAATATATGCTTTATCTTGCTTCCAGAACACAAGAGCAAGACTCCTTTCCCAGTTTCTTTGGCTAGTTCCTCTTCACACTCTTTTTATTGAGACAGGGTATGCCTCTGTTGCCCAGGCTGAAGTGCAGTGGTGCGATCATGGCTCACTGCATCCTTGACGTCCTCATAGCTCAGGTGATGCTCCCACCTCAGCCTCCACCATGCCCAGCTAATTTTTCTATTTTTTGTAGAGACACAGTTTCACTATGCTGCCCTGGCTGATCTCCAACTCCTGGGCTCAAGTGATCCTCCTGCCTCATCCTCCCAAAGTGCTAGGATTATAGGCGAGCCGTGAGCCATGCACCCGGCCTCCTCACTCTTCATGCTGGAGAGCCCTAGGGTACCCGACCTTGGATTCCTGCTCTCTTTTAGCTACACTTATTGATTTGGTGATTTCATTCAGTCTCACGGCTTTGAATACTATTATATTCCCAAATGTGCTATCTCTAGCCCAGACGTCTCTCCTGAACTCCAGATCTATATATTCAACAGCCGAATCTGACAACTTTGCATGGCTGTCTAATAAACACTTCAAACTTTGTATGTCCAAAACAGAACATCTGATCTTCCTCCCAAAACACCTATTCACAGCCTTCTCCCTATCTCAGTTACGGTTAACTCCACTCTTCCAAATACTCAGACCAAAACCCGGGAGAGTCACCCTTGACTGAACTCTTACCCTCACACCTCACACCCAGTCTGTTAGCAAATCCTGTAAGCTCTACCTTAAGGAAAAAGTATATAATCCAACTACTTCTCCCCATCTCCACTGCCACGCCTTGGTCTAAGAGACCATCATCTCTTGCTTGAGTTATTGGAACAGCCTCTTAACTGGTCTCTTGCTTCCCCTTTCCCTCCATAGTCTATCTCAATACAACAGCTAGGATGGCCCTGTTAAAGTACAAGTCAGGTCACCTCACCTCCCTGCTTGTGGCTCCCCAGTGGCTCCATTTCACTCTGAGGAAATCCCAAAGTCACCATGATGACCCACAAGAACCTGCGGTGTGGATCCCCACTGCTCCCATGGCCTCACAGCCTAGCCCTCTGACCTGCTCTCAGCTGACAACTCTCTGGCCTCCTTGCTATTGCTCGCACGTGCTGGACACACTCCCTCCTCAAGGTCTTCGCATTTGCTATTCCTTTTCCTTGCCCTTCCTATTCCTCCACATATTCTCATAGCTATCAGTCACCTCCTCTGGGTCTTTGCTCAATATCACCATCTCAAAGAAGTCTTACTAGAGTAGCTTATCTATCTATCTGTTTGTCTGTCTGTCTATTTTTTTTGAGACAGGATTTTGCTCGTCACCCAGGATGGAGTGCAATGGTGCAATCTCGGCTCATTGCAACCTCCCCCTCCCAGGTTCAAGTGATTCTCCTGCCTCAGCCTCCCAAGTAGCTGGGATTACAGGCGCCCACCACCACGCGCAGCTAATTTTTGTATTTTTTTTAGTAGAGACAAGGTTTCACCATGTTGGCCAGGCCGGTCTTGAACCCCTGACCTCAGGTGATCCACCCACGTCGGCCTCCCAAAGTGCTGCGATTATAGGTGTGGGTCACTGCACCTGGCCTAGAGTAGCTGATTTAAAATCACAACCTTCTTCCATCACACTTATTTTACTTATTTTAAAAGTAGACCTTCTGGTCTGGCACGGTGGCTCACGCTTGTAATCCCAGCACTTTGGGAGGCCAAGGCAGGCAGATCACCCGAGGTCGGGAGTTCGAGACCAGGCTGGCCAACATGGAGAAACCCTGTCTCTACTAAAAATACAAAATTAGCCAGGCGTGGTGGCTCATGCCTGTAATCCCATAATCCCAGCTACTCGGGAGGCTGAGGCAGGAGAATCACTTGAACCCAGGAGGTGGGGGTTGTGGCGAGCCAAGATTGCGCCATTGCACTCCAGTCTGGGCAACAAGAGTGAAACTCCGTCTCAAAAGAAAAAAAAAAAAGACTTCTGCTCTATAGTACAAACTCTAAAAGGGCAGAAACTTTTGTTTCCAGTGCCTATAATGATGCCGGCTGCACAAGAAGGAGATTCTCAGTAAATACTGCTTCAGGAATAAACAGGCATTTAGCGATGACAGGAATTCACATCAGTTTCTAACATTCCATTATCTAGTTCTTAGCAACTCCATGTTATGATTATACTTTCATTACAGATAGAACTGAGACATGAAGTATTTAAAGGCAGATCAGCCAGACACGGTGGCTCATGCCTGTAATCCCAGCACTTTGGGAGGCCAAGGTGGGTAGATCACCTGAGGTCAGGAGTTCGAGACCAGCCTGGCCAACGTGGCACAACCCCGTCTCTACTAAAAATACAAAAATCAGCTTGTGGTGGCGGGTACCTGTAATCCCAGCTACTCGAGAGGCTGAGGCAGGAAAATCAGTTGAACCCAGGAGGTGGAGGTTGCAGTGAGCCAAGATTGTGCCACTGCACTCCAGCCTGGGCGACAAGAGCAAAGCTCTGTCCCAAAAAAAAAAAAAAAAAAGGCATATCTAGCAACAGAGCCTCACTCTCACAGCTCAGTATTATCTGTAGCCATCCTCCCAACCCACCTCACAAATTCTTCTTCAATTATTGAGTGGTTCCACAGGTGACGGATGTCCAACTGAAGTAGCTGTGTCAAAAGCTGAAGAATTGGTTGCCTCTCTTCTTCCCAGTCAAAGCCATGGGCTGCCTTGGTCCGAGCTTTCTTACCCTAAAAAGGATCGTGTATACATTGAGGAAAAAATAAGGGAAAAAAGACGGTCAAGATCTGCCAGTCTGAGTGCCCAAACAATCTAGTATGAAGACAAGATAGAAGGTAATATGGAAGAAATATTACAAGTTCCACAGTGCTACTTGTCCAGGAAGAAAATGTGTGACACTTTTGAGTTCTTTCTCCTAAACTCTCAATGAGGACAGAAAGGATTCATGGATCATTGGATTCCCTTCTTTCCCATCTATTCCCCTTTCTCCCCAGACCCCACATAACATGAACCCAAAACTCCAAATTACCTTCCCACCAAGGTCCAGGTCCACGAGGTTTGTCTGACTGGTCTCAAAGGATTCCAGGAGACGTATCAGAGCATAACAGTTCATTTTGAGGGCGTTTAGATGGGCATTTCTATCTGATCCACTCAAAGTTGTATCATCCAGGATAGCTGGAAGCTCCTGGGAGTGGCGGGACACCACTGTGAAGGGCAGAATCTTGGAATCAGTTTCACTCACTTCTTTCATATACCCCAACTTCAAAACACCCAGCACTTACAGCCATCAGATTACCAAAGATCTGTGTTTCATCTCTCAGTGGCCATAACACAAGCTAAGTCCTTTGGGACCCTTGGCCCTGATAGCCTGAACATGCCCTGTTCCTACTCTTACTCCAGTTACCACAATTTCTCTCCAGCAACTGGAAGAATCACCCCCATTAAAAAGAGGTAGTTCAAAAGTAGGGAAAAGTTCTTGTTGGTCTGCCCTTACAGTGAACACACATAACTCTGTATTGCCCACCAAGATTACAGACCTTTAACAGGCCAAAGGTCCCTGGGCTTAGCCAAACCAACTGAATCACAACAGCCTTGATATCATCATGTGGCTGACACAATGTAGGAAAAACAAACAAACAAACAAACGATAACAAACACCTTCCATCCCCTACCCCCGCCGACCCATAAACACCTTTTATCAGGAATTCCAGAGTATCTTCTTTGAGGTCAGGATCTATACTTCGAAAGTGACTATGAGGGAAAGAAAGTGTGGGGGTGAGATAGGAAGGAGCCTGCAGTGCCCTTTTTAACAGATCAGATCTAACCGGTGAATCTAATGTTTAAAAACACATGTGAAATTGTTCAACTGAATTAATATAGTGGCAAGTTGGGTACATGCTCATCAGCAGAGATATCAATATCCAGAAGCATTTATCAGTGAAGCTATAACTTGGAATTTCAGGACTAACATGCACAGTTAGGACAAACAGCCACCAGTTCTTTTTAAAGTACCAGTTGGGTGTTTCACTTACTGCAAAATGCTGTAGATGGTATCAAAGTGCTCCAGCATAGCCAGCGGCCCCTGAGCTCGAAAGGCAGCCTGAAATGCTATGAAGATGGAAAAAACAAATCAATTTGGAGGGAAGAGAGACCTTTTCAGTAAATTCTATCCATAGCAGAAAACTAGGCTTATTGCTTGTATTGGGAGAATCACAAAAAAGAGACAAACAGTCCACTTCAATGTAACCTATAATGACGATGACAGCCAGGCACGGTGGCTCATGCCTGTAATCCCAGCACTTTGGGAGGCCGAGGCAGGTGGATTACCTGCAGTCAGAAGTTCGAGACCAGCCTGGCCAACATAGTGAGACCTCGTCTCTACTCAAAGTACAAAAAGTTGGCTGGGTGTGGCAGCAGGCACATGTAATCGCAGCTATTAGGGAGGCTGAGGCAGAATTGCTTGAACCCAGGAGGTGGAGGTTGCAGAGAGCCAAGATTGTGCCATCGCACTGCAGCCTGGGCAACAAGAGTAAAACTCCATCTCATCTCAAAAAATAAATAAAATAAAATAATGATGATGATATCTTATATTTGTGTTACTATTGAAGCCTTGTTAGAGCTTCACCACACCTGAGCAAAAGCAGACAGTACCACACTACTTTACACCTTAGAGTGGTTGTATGACTTGTCCAACTTACAGTAGTTAAGAGGGAACACAAACTCAGGATCTTTAAAAACAAAACCAGTTTATCCTATCTGTGTCCTTTTTCTGCTTCAGGATCCCACAGTGCACTTAACTGTCAGGTCTCCTTCGTCTCCTCCAGTCTTTATCTTTCATCATCTTGACACTTCTTTGAGGAGTACTTGTCTCTTATTTTGTAGAATGTCCCTCAATTTGGGTTTGCCTGTTTTCTCACGATTATATTGAGGTTATGTATTTTTGTAAGATTACAGCAGAAAGGAGGGTCGGTCCTCAGGCATCGTATCAAGAGGTGCATGAAGTGAATGTCTTATTACTGCTGATGTTAACTTTGATCACTTCATAGTGTCTGCCACATTTCTCCACTGTAACATTATTATTTTCCCCTTTGCAATCAGTATTTTTGTGGGAAGATACATTCAGACTACATAATATCCTGTTTCACATCACATTTGCCCACTAATTTAAGCATCCATGAATGATTCTTGCCTGCCACAATTACTGCTGTGTTTACTAAATGGTGATTTTCTATCTCTATTATTCCTTCTACATTTACTAATGGGAATGCTGCTGTAACGATTAGTTGTCCCTTTCTCTTTATTTAGTTATTCACTTATTTATAGCAGAATGGACTTATGGGTATTTCTCTTATTCTGTGCTTTAATCCATTACTATTTATTTTCTTGCACAAATTGTCCAATACTTGGTCTCTGCGATCTCCTTCAACTTGGCCTGTGTCCTTTGAACATGACTCCGTTTTTTTGTGTTTTTTTTTTCAAGACAGGGTCTTGCTTTGTTGCCCAGGCCAAAGTGCAGTGGTGCAAACATAGCTCACTGTAGCCTTGACCTCCTGGGCTCAGGCGATCCTACTGCCCACTCCCTACTGCCTTAGCCTCCTGAGTAGCTGGGACTACAGGCGCCTGCCACCACACCCGGCTAATTTTTTGTATTTTTAGTACAGAGGGGGTTGCACCATGTTAGCCAGGATGGTCTTGATTTCCTGACCTCATGATCCACCCACCTCGGCCTCCTAAAGTTCTGGGATTACAGGTGTGAGCCACTGCGCCCGGCCTAGCTAATTTTATTTTTGTTAATTTTTTGTAGCGATGGGGTCTCACTTTGGTGCCCAGGCTGGTCTCGAACTCCTGGGCTCAACTGATCTGCTGCCTCAGCCTCCTGTGGGATATGATGAGGTTTCTCTTCAAATAGCCTGATCAATCCTTTATTCTTTAATTCGTAGTACCTCCCCCACCTTTTTTCCTTTTTCTCTGTTTTTCCTTTCTGCCTTTGTTACATGGCCGGACACACCACAGTACCAGGCTTATCAGTACCAGCTCACATTCCCTTCCTTATTTGGAAAGAAGACTAGCTTTCCTTTATTACTATTTATTTATTTTCTTTCGTACTATTTCTTACTATTACTTTCTTACTATTTCTTACTATTATTATTCCTTTCCTTATTTGGAAAGAAGACTAGCTCTCTAGCTCATTGCAGACACCCCTTCACCTTTTCCCCTCTCTCCCTTATGCGCCCACCTTATCTAAAGTTCAAATGTTTGGCCAACTGGGCTAACTGTGCGACCCGACCCTGGCCAATGGGAAAAGGGTACAGGGGCAGGACTTGCGTCAGGAATAAAGGCTCTTGTGCCCCTTTGTTCAGGTGTGCTCTCATGGCAACTGGCCAAGGAGAAGCACCCCTCTGCGTAGAAGTAAAATTGCTTTGCTAAGAATCCTTTGTTTGAACGTTCATTTTCCTTAGGATTTTGAGCATTATTCCCAACACTTCCAAAGTACTGGGATTAAAGGCGTGGGCGACTGCACCCAGTTTCCCTTCACCTTTGTTCCCTGTCTTGTATCATGAGAGGGGCTGGGCTCATGCCTGTAATCCCAGCACTTTGGGAGGTGGAGGCAGTAGGATCGCTTGGGCCCAGGAGTTTAAGATCTGCCTGGGCAACATGGTGAGGCTCCATCTCAAAAATAAATAAATAAAATAAAAGATGTTCTGGGCTCATCTTGTACTTTCCCTGGCCCAGTCCTGTAATCAACCATTCTCAGTGGAATCCTGGCTCCTATTATGGAATAACAGTATGTAGAAGCCAAACTCTAGGCACTACTTGCACTCATTTCTATTACAGTATTACTGCCTTTGGCCCTCTCACTGGAGAAAAGTAGGACACATATGTATATCTACAATTAATCTTCGAACAACAAGATTTGAATTATGTAGGTCCACTTATATGCTAATTTTTTTCAATAAATATACTGGAATTTTTTCTTTCTTCCTTTTGAGACAAAGTCTCACTCTGTCTCCCAGGCTGGGGTGCAGTGGCACGATCACAGCTTACTGCAGCCTCAAACTCCTGGGCTCAAGCAATCCGGCTGCCTCAGCCTCCTGAGTAGCTAGGACAACAGGTATGCTCTACCATATCTGGCTAATTTGTTTTAAAGCTAGGTATGTCATGAATGCATAAAACATATGTAGATCCTAGTCTATTGTATCATTTACTACCATAAAATATATATGTCTATTTTTTTTTGAGACGTAGTCTCTCTCTGTTGCCCAGGCTGGAGTGCAGTGGCACTATCTCGGCTCACTGCAAGCTCTGCCTCCTGGATTCACGCTATTCTCCTGCCTCAGCCTCCCAATTAGCTGGGACTATAGGCGCCCGCCACCACGCCCAGCTAATTTTTTGTATTTTTAGTAGAGACGGGGTTTCACCGTGTTAGCCAGGATGGTCTTGATCTCCTGACCTCGTGATCCGCCCGCCTTGGCCTCCCAAAGTGCTGGGATTACAGGCATGAGCCACGGCACTCGGCCAAATATATATGTCTATTATAAAGTTAAAACTTATCAAAATTTGATGCAGGCTGGATGTGATGGTTCACACTTATAACCCCACCACTTTGAGAGGCTGAGGCAGGAGGATTGCTTGAGGTCAGGCGCTCCAGACCAGCTTAGGGAACATGGCAAGACCCCATCTCTACGAAAAATAAAAAATTAGCTGAGCGCAGTGGGGTGCACCTATAGTCCTAGCTGTTCCGGAGGCTGAGGTGGGAGGACTGCTTGAGCCTAGGAGGTTGAGGCTGCAGTAAGCTGTGATCATACCACTGTACTCCAGGATGGGTGACAGAGTGAGACCCTGTCTCAAAAAAAACCCAAAAAAACCCACACACAAACACAGATAGTACATGGCATCATTCACAGCCCAAGAGAAATGGAAACAAATATAAAGATGCAATATTATTTGTTTTTGTTTTTTTGAGACAGGTTCTTGCTCTGTCACCAAGGCTAGAGTGCAGTGACACAATCTCACACTCTCTTACCTACTAAAGGCACTGCTCCAATGACTGTTCCCTCTTCCTTCTGCATCATCAGCTTTCCCCTCTCTGATCATTCCTACTCAACATACACACATGTAATGCTGCCCATCTTAAAAGAAATACACTATATAAATTCATCATCTCTAATCTCTGTCATTCCATTTTCTTAAAAACCTATTCCAAGCAAGCTTCTGCCCCCACTATCTTCTGAAACAGCTTTGTCAAGGTTACCAGTGACCATGACATCAATAAATCCAGTAGTTAATCTGCAGTTGACCTCTCCTTTGTTTTTGAAAGACTCTCTTTATTTAGCGTCATTTAGCTCCTTCATTCACTTTCTGCCCCAATGACTGCTTCTTAATTTCTTCTACTGGTTCTTCTTTATCCTCCTAGCCTCTAAATGCTGGACTATCTCAGGTCTTGGTCTTCAAACTGCTTCTCTTCTCCATCTACATTCACTCCAATCTCATGGCTTTAAGTGCTGTCTACATGCAGAGTATTAAATCCTAAATGTGTATCTTCAGCTGACAACCTCTCCCTTGAACTCCACACTCACATAACCAACAATCTAAACCTCTCCCTCCCATATGCTACCCCATCTCAGTAAATGGCAACTTCATTCTTCTAGTTGCTCAAGTAAAAAAGCCTTGTAAGGCCGGGCATGGTGGCCCATGCCTGTAATCCTAGCATTCTGGGAGGCCAAGGCAGGCAGAGCACTTGAGGCCAGAAGTTCAAGACCAGCCTGGACAACACGGTAAAACCCCATCTCTACTAAAAATACAAAAATTAGCCAGGTGTGGTGGTGCACACCTGTAATCCTAGATACTCAAGTGGCTGAGGCATGAGAATTGCTTGAACCTGGGAGGCAGAGGTTGCAGTGAGCCAAGATCACGCCACTGCACGGCAACCTGGGTGACAGAGCCAACAGAGCAAGACTGTCAAAAAAAAAAAAAAAAAGTCTTGTAAGCATTCTCATCTCAGATTCCTTTACTAACCCTATAAATCCAATCCAATTCATCAGCATTCCTGTCAGCTTTACTTTGAAAATATATCCGAATCATGTTATCACCACTTCCCCTGCTATCCCTCCAGTCCAGTCTACTTGGTATTACCATATTAGCCACTTAACTAGTCTCCCTGCTTCTCTCCTTGCCTCTTATAGTCTCTGCTCAACACAGTAGTCAGTGAATCTTTTAAAATGTCAGACCATGTCACTCCCATGCTCAAAACTCAATGGCTTTCAAGTTCATTCACACTGAAGTTCAAGTTTTTGCCATGATCTACGAGGCTCTAGAGATCAGTGCTTCTCAAACTAATAATTGCATCCAAATTGCCTGAGGGATCTTCTTAAAATACAGATTTCCTGGCTGGGCGCAGTGGCTCAAGCCTGTAATCCCAGCACTTTGGGAGGCCGAGACGGGCGGATCACGAGGTCAGGAGATCGAGACCATCCTGGCTAACACGGTGAAACCCCATCTCTACTAAAAAATACAAAAAACTAGCCTGGCGAGGTGGCGGGCACCTGTAGTCCCAGCTACTTGGGAGCCTGAGGCAGGAGAATGGCGTAAACCCGGGAGGCGGAGCTTGCAGCGAGCTGAGACCCGGCCACTGCACTCCAGCCTGGGCGACAGAGCCAGACTCCGTCTCAAAAAAAAACAAAAACAAAAACAAAAACAAAAACAAAAAAAAAAAACAGATTTCCTGATTTAGCAGCTTTGACATCCTGGGTCTTGACATCCTGCATTTCTAATAAGATCCCAGATCAGGAGATCATGATATTAACACTGCTGATCTGAGGACCACATTTTGAGGAGCAAGATTCTACAATAATCTGTACCACTTCCTACCTAATCTCTTTTTCCTGGCTTACTCCAACTCTATTGGCATTTGCCCGCCTCCAGGCCTTTGCATAGGCTTTTCTGTTTGCTTGGAATGCCCTTCCCTGACAATCTGCATAGTTCATTTCCTTACTTTAAGGTCTCTGCTCAAACGTGACATAACAGCAAGGCTTCTCTGATGATCCAACATGAAATGGATGAAATGGCAGGCCCTACTATCTTTCTTCTTTATATTATTTATTTTTAAGCTTTGTATAATTAATTTTAGAGACTATGTTGCCCAGGCTGGTCTCGAACTCCTGGCCTTAACAATCCTCCTACCTCTGCCTCCCAAGTGGCTGGGATTACAGGGATGAGTGACCATTTGCAGTACACTTCTTTTTTTCTTTTTTGAAACAGGGTCTAGCTCTGTGGCCCAGGTTGCAGTGCAGTGGCATGATCATGGCTCACTGCAGCCTCTGCCTCCTGGGCTCAAGCAATTCTCCCACCTCAGCCTCCCAGGTAGCTGGAACTACAGGTGTGCACCACCACGCCTGGCTAACTTTTTTGTAATTTTGGTAGAGATGGGGTTTCACCATGTTGGCCAGGCTGGTCTCAAACCCCTGAGCGTGAGCAATCCAACTGCCTCGGCTTCCCAAAGTGCTAGGATTACAGGTGTGAGCCACTGCGCCTGGCCACACTGTCTTCTTTATTTTTCCCTTTGGCTCCTACAACCATCTGACATACAGTGGTCCTTACCAATCTGTGTTCTCACTTTCTGAGGTTTCAGTTACCCGTGGTCAGTCTCAAGTCTGAAAATATTAAGTGAAATATTCCAGAAATAGGCTGGGCGCCATAGCTCACACCTGTAATCCCAGAACTTTGGGAGGCCAAGGTGGGCAGATCACATGAGGTCAGGAGTTCGAGACCAGCCTGGCCAACATGGTGAAACCCTGGCTCTACTAGAAAATAAAAAAAAAATATTAGCTGGATATGGTGGTGGGCACCCGTAATTCCAGCCACTTGGGAGGCTGAGGCAGGAGAACTGCTTGAACCCGGGAGATGGAGGTTGCAGTAAGCCAGTATCTTGCCACTGAACTCCAACCTGGGCAACAGAGCAAAACTCCGTCTCCAGAACAGAAAATAAAAAACCAAAAAATTAGCCAGGCATGGTGGCACTCGCCTGTAGTCCCAGCTACTTGGGAAGCTGAGGCAGGAGAATTGCTTGAGCCCAGGAGGTAGAGGTTGCAGTGAGCTGAGACTGAGCCACTGCACTCCAGCCTGGGCAACAATGCGAGACTCTTATCTTAAAAAAAAAAAAAAAAGAAACATTCCAGAGATAAACAATTCATAAATTATAGGTTGTGTGCCATTCTCAGTAGCATAAAATCTGGTGCTGCCCTGCCGCCTCCTGCCTGGGATGTGAATCATCCCTTTGTCCAGCATATCCACACTGTATATGCAACCCTGCTCACCCGCTAGTAGAACCACCTTGGTTATCATATCAACTGTTGCAGGGCTTCTGTTCAAGGAACCTTTATTTTACTTAATAATGGCCCTAAAGTGCAAGGGTAGTGATGCTGGCATAGTTATAATTGCTCTACTTTATTAATATTGTTGTTAAACAGGCCAGGCGCGGTGGCTCACGCCTGTAATCCCAGCACTTTGCGAGGCCGAGGCAGGCAGATTACAAGGTCAGGAGATTGAGACCATCCTGACCAACATGGTGAAACCGGTCTCTGCTAAAATACAAAAAATTAGCTGGATGTGGTGGCATGTGCCTGTAGTTCCAGCTACTCGGGAGGCTGAGGCAGGGGAATCTCTTGAACCTGGGAGGCGGAGGTTGCAGTGAGCTGAGATTGCGACACTGCACTCCAGCCTGGGTGACAGAGCGAGACTCTGTCTCAAAAAAAAAAAAAAAACGTGACAAGAACAAGATCATGTCCTTTAGAGGGACATGGATGGATCTGGTACTCCATCCATTATCCTGTTCTTTTCTGCAAGAACAGAAAACCAAACACTGCATGTTCTTACTTACAAGTGGGAGGTGAACAATGAGATCACATGGACACAGGGAGGGGAACAACACAATGGAGCCTGTTAGGGGGTGGAATAGCAGGAGGGGGAGCATAAGAAAAAATAGCTAATACATGCTGGGCTTAATATGCAGGTGATGGTTTGACAGGTGCAGCAAACCACCACGGCACATGTATACCTATGTAACAAACTTGCACATCCTGTACATGTACTCTGGAACTTAAAAAAAAGGTGACCATTTTTAAAAATGATGCATCATTATAATAACTGAAGAGTAATTTGTCACAGTATGCAGCATGTTCAATTGGTGACACATATATCCACATGATATGGACAGAACAGTATACCTGTGGACACTGTTGGTTTGCCATCCATTAGCCAACCACCACACTCTGCCTTCTTCCTTGCTTACCAAATGGTTGATATGCTCAAGTTTAGGGAGGCTCCTAGGTAATAATCTTGATCAGTTTAACCAGTCTGGGTAATTCTATTTCTCTTACCTGTACAGTCCTGTGCCCTGTAACATTTTAGTAAACAATAGATCACATATGCGACAGTGGTGCCATAAAAATATAATACAGCTGAAAAATTCCCATCGTCTAGTGACTTCTTGATGACCTTGACCCTGTGTAGGCCTAGGCTAATGTGTGCGTGTTTTAGTTTTTAACAAAAAAGGCTGGCCGGGCATGGTGGCTCATGCCTACAATGCCAGCACTTTGGTACATGTCTGTGGTCCCAGCTACTTGGGAGGCTGAGGTGGGAGGACTGCTTGAGCCTGGGAGGTTGAGGCTGCAATGAGCTGTGATCAGGCCACTGCACTCCAGCCTGCAGTCCCAGCACTTTGGGAGGCTGAGGCGGGAAGATTGACTGAGCCCAGGAGTTCGAGACTAGCCTGGGCAACATAGGGAAACACCGTTTCTACAAAAAATAAAAAAAGTAGCCAGGTATGGTGGTGCATGTCTGTGATCCCAGCTGCTTGGGAGGCTGAGGTGGGAGGATTGCTTGAGTCTGGGAAGTTGAGGCTGCAGTGAGCCGTGATCATGCCACTGCACTCCAGCCTGGGCAAGAGAGTCTTTACCTTGTCTTTCAAAATAAAATAAAGAATAAAAAGTACAAGATAGAAAATTCCTTTTTCCACTTCTGGACATTAGAGCAAGAAGCTGCCATCTAGCCTGGCGCAGTGGCTCATGCCTGTAATCCCAACACTTTGGGAGGCTGAGGTGGATGGGTCATTTGAGGTCAGGAGTTCAAGACCAGCCTGGCCAACATGGTGAAATCCCGTCTCTACTAAAAATACAGAAATTAGCCAGGCAGTAGTGGCGTGCTCCTGTAATCCTAACTACTTGGGAGGCTGAAGCAGGAGAATCGCTTAAGCCTGGGGAGGCGGAGGTTGCGGTGAGCCGAGATCACACCACTGCACTCCAGTCTGGGCAACAGAGTGAGACTCTGTCTCAAAAAAAAAGAAAAAGAAAAAGAAGTTGCCATCTAGCAACCGTGAAAGAAAGGCCAAGAGGAGACAAGCTGCTGCATTAACCAACTGTTCTTCTTGTAGGTGATAACAAATAAAGTAGGTTATAATCTCTATATTTACAGATGAGGAAACCAAGGCACTGAGAGAATTAAGTAACTTGTCCAAGGTCAGAGTAGTAGAACCAGGATTCAAGTCCAGGCAGCCTGGCTCTAGTCTTTAATCTCTATACCTCTCCAAAGCAACCTAGCTGCTATAAGACCGCTTCCAACAAGCACAAGGACATTATGAAGTCTTTCTGGTAATGCAAAAGGTGCTTTTGATCATTTACAGGTTTCAGTAGGTGACTGCACTGTACATATATTGCATGGTGTTGCAATGGTACATATATATTATGGGTTTTTCCCCCCATAATTGTACATCTTGGAAGGAAGATATCTAGACTCTAAAAAGGTATTACCAAAAACAGGTCAGGTTAAGTCCCAGACATTCTGAAAAAGCGATCCCTTCCTATAACTCTTAAATCCACCAGGACTTAATTTGGACACACGGTAAGGGGTAAAGATGGAAAATAACTTTTCCCCAAAGAGTAATCACATATGCCAAGACTGTTTTTGACTAATCTAGAAAAGGCAGTTAATGAATGTATTCTTTGTGTCATGCATCCCATGCAATGTTGGGATAAAACAGCAAAATAGGAAAAACATATTTCTTGCTCTTATGATGCTTCCAGGTGCAGTGAAACAGAAATGACAATGTAGCAATTCCATGTGGGATGGTCCTTTGAAAGAGCTAAGTACAGTGACAGCTATGGAGTCTTACCTCTAAGCTGTGGTGGAAGATGTTTGATGGACAGTACCTCTTGCACAACATACTGATTCACCCCTCCACTTTTCAACAACTCCTCTGGGGATAATGGCAGATGGAACTCATACATTTGGGGAGCCATTCTTCTCCTACAGGCTCACAGGGCTAGAAACCAAACAGTGAAAAGGTCAGGGTCTATATTCAAGACCTGTCTTCATATCTGGTTCTATTACTTTCCCATCCCCAACATATATAATGGTTTTTAGTTTTATAGCAAGCTAGTAGCATTATCTGGTTCTGTTACTTCCCCATCCCTAACATATATAATGGCTTTTAGTTTTATAGCAAGCTAGTAACATTATCTTACAGGATCTGAGACTGACCCTGGACTAGAAACTAATTCTAGTAGTGACATTGGCACTTGATCGTGTCAGTTAAACCCCTGGACTTTATCTGTAAAAACAGGGTTACTAAACTCTGATTACTTCACAAAGTTGCTCTGATGATCAAACGAATCAAGCAGTATAAAGGTGTTTAAAGAACTATAAAGTGACATATTAATGTGTAAAGTATTATTATTTCCATTTTTATGTGCAAAGCTCCTTAAGTAGAGAATGGTCCGATCTCATCTGAGGCCAGAACAGTGCCCCAGCATGGGCTAGTGGGTTTCCTGCACCAGAATGGTAACAGCATTAACACTGATGATTTATTTATCCTGTGCCAGGTCTGTTAGGCTATTTGCATGCATCATATCTGATCTAAGTCTCCTAACCTCAATCCCATGAGGTGCATAATAATACAAATGAGTTTACAGAGCGGATATTGCAGTAAGAAAGTTAAGCGATTTGCTTAACATCTTCCGTTGCGTATCTGTCAGACTCACAGTTTCTCCCACATCGCGCCCCAAGGATGTATCTACTAGACCTCCCTGCCTATTGTATATTGCCCAATACTGGGTCATACTGACATGTACTCGATTTTTCTACTCTTTTACGACCTGCAACACCACATCTTACCTGGGAATCTCACCCGCGGCTCTGACTCCGGCAGTCAGGCTGAAATGAAAAGGAAAAAACACTCGTGCACAACACGCACCAATTAGCAAGGCAGTTTTCAAGTTGGCGGAGAATCCGGCCAATCCCCGGCAGGCAGAGGCAAAGGGCCGCCTCTGAGTCTGGCAACGCGCGGGCAAAGCCACAGATACCGAGTTCAAATTTCAACGGCTGCCAGGGGGCCAATCGCGACGCTCGCTGGAGCGGCCGGCCAATCACAGCGCCGCCTGGGGACGTGCCAAGGCTCCGCTCCGGCAAGGTACCCCTTTGCCCGGTCAGCGGGGAGGAGGCCGTATTTCTGCCGGCCAGAGATGTCGCGTCCCTGGCTGGGCAGTAGTAGTGCCCTGGAATAGTGAATCATTCAGTTACCCCCAGGAAAGGAGGCCAGTCCACGCTGGGAGTTAGAAGACATCGCCTCTAATCCAGGTTTCTCCATCTCCTCCGCTAAGTGACGTCCAGCAAGTCACTTCACTTTCAGGGCCTCAAATTTCCTTCCCAGTAGTAAAATGGGGGTAATAAAAAAAGCTACAGCGCAAGACTGTTGTGAGGCACAGAGAAAGGGCTTGGTTTTTGGAAGCGGGTTCCAAGTTCTCAACCTTCATTTCCTTCACAGTTGAAGGACGCCAAAAAAAGCAGAAAGGGTGAATTTTCTTGAAATCTCAGTTTTGGGGAATCTTAGCAACCAGTCGCCGACCTCAGCTTGTCCGGCGCTCCAAAACTTCCGGCGGGCGAACCGGAAGCAATGAGGCGGGAAGGGTGGTAGAGGCCCCTCCGGCCGGAACCCGGGGGGCGGGGCTTGTGGCTGTAGTTGATGGGGCGTAGGTGGGTCCTGCGCCCACAGCTACCTGGGTAAGGCCCAAGATGGCTGCCCTCGTGTGAAGTCGGCGGGGACGGTTCCTGTCGTCATCTTGAGGGCCACATCTGGCCCTCACTCCTGGACTTATTTGGTGTGTTGTTGAAGCGGGGAGACTAGAGAAATGGCAGGGAGCCTCTTATCTGGGGCAGGCAGGCGCCTGTGGAACTGGGTGCCTCTGGCGTGCAGAAGCTTCTCTCTTGGTAAGTGGCTGATGTAGACACCCGGATAACTGCTTCGTAGTATAATAGGCGGCTCAGATTAATTCCCTCCCTTCCCCATCCCTAGGTGTGCCGCGATTGATCGGTATAAGGCTCACTCTCCCGCCCCCCAAAGTGGTTGATCGTTGGAACGAGAAGAGGGCCATGTTCGGAGTGTATGACAACATCGGGATCCTGGGTACGACTTGACCTTCGACGTGGTACACAATTTCAGAATAGCAATTACTCTGTAATGACTATCTTTTTCTCCTGTGTAGAGAGTGGTACTGTGCTCAATAGTAAGAGCAAACACTTATGTAGCTGTTTACATTGTGTTTGTCACTGTTCTGAGTACCCTCATATAATTTTTACTTCATAAGTAAAAGTTAACAATTTTTCCAAAGTTAATAAATGATAGTATAAGAATTTTAACCCCAAGCAGTCTGGCTCCAGAGTCTCTGCTATTGTTCTGTACTGTGATGTGTCTTGTCTATAGGTGCTGCTAAGCAAGATGCAACTGTGGGTTGAAAGCTTAGCTGGTGTAGGATGGGTTCTCTTGTCTTCGATCTAATGTGTTCTCTCACATTACACAGGAAACTTTGAAAAGCACCCCAAAGAACTGATCAGGGGGCCCATATGGCTTCGAGGTTGGAAAGGGAATGAATTGCAACGTTGTATCCGAAAGAAGAAAATGGTTGGAAGTAGAATGTTCGCTGATGACCTGCACAACCTTCATAAACGCATCCGCTATCTCTACAAACACTTTAACCGACATGGGAAGTTTCGGTAGAAGAGAAAGCTGAGAACTTCGGAAAAGGCTCATCTGTCACCCTGGAGAAGGGAAACTGTACTCTTCCCTGTGAGGAAACAGCTTTGTATTTTCTCTGTAATAAAATGGGGCTTCTTTGGAATTTGATAGCCACATACTTCTGTTTTCCTCTAGATGCTGCCTCTACTTACTCATGTAGACTGTGAAGTCTTTTTTTTTTTTTTTTTTTTTGAGACAGAGTCTCGTTCTGTTGCACAGGCTGGAGTGCAGTGGCGCAGTCTTGGCTCACTGCAAGCTCCGCCTCCCGGATTCACGCTATTCTCCTGCCTCAGCCTCCTGAGTAGCTGGGACTACAGGTGCCTGCCACCACGCCCAGCTAAATTTTTGTATTTTTAGTAGAGACGGGGTTTCACCCTGTTAGCCAGGATGATCTCGATCTCCTGACCTCATGATCCGCCCACCTCGGCCTCCCAAAATGCTGGGATTACAGGAGTGAGCCAACGCGCTCGCCGACTGTGAAGTCTTGACTCCTCCTAGATCTTAGGATCTTAGGTTTGGGCTTCACACCACTTGCCTTTTACAGTCTAGCTATACCTAATGCCTTTAAAAAAAGAAAAGTTGATGAGAATGTTACTGGCAATTTTTGACATAATGCTGTTAATAGTGTTTCTAAGGAGCCTTCCACACTGAAATGAAATATAAGAGAAAAATGGAGTCATACTTCTGTATTACTCTAATAAAATATTTTATTAGGCATATTCTTTGAGTAGGAACTATAGGAAAAACAAAAGTGTGAGGTGTCCTTTCCATTTAAATATGAAACATTAAGTACCATATGAGTGGTAGAGATGGGGGATACTAAGCCTGACTGGTCATCAGAGTTGTCTGGATGTTTTAACATTTCAAAAGCCTAGTCTCAACCCCTAAAGATTGATCAGTAGAGCTGAATTGAGTCTAGGGCATCTATGTGTTTTGTTCTTTTTAAATAATAATTTTAAAAAATTACAGCTGGGCATAATGGTGCCCACATGTAATCCTAGCATTTTGGGAGGCTGAGGTAGGAGGATTACTTGGAGCCAGGAATTTGAGACTGGTCTGAGCAACATGGTGAAACCCCGTCTCTACTAAAAAAAAAAAAGTGGCCAGGTGCAGTAGCTCACACCTGTAATCCCAGTACCTTGGGAGGCAGAGGCAGGCGGATCATGAGATCAGGAGATCAAGACTATCCTGGCTAACATGGTGAAACCCTGTCTCTACTAAAAATACAAAAACAAACAAACTAGCCGGGCGTGGTGGCGGGCGCCTGTAATCCTAGCTACTCCGGTGGCCAAGGCAGGAGAATCACTTGAACCCGGGAGGCGGAGCTTGCAGTGAACCGAGATAAGTGCCACTGCACACCAGCCTGAGCGACAGAGCGAGACTCCGTCTCAAAAAAAAGAAAAAAAGAAAAAAAATTAGCTGGGCATGGTTCTGCATGCCTGTAGTCCCAGCTACTCAAGAGGCTGAGGTGGGAGGATCACCTGAGCCCAGGAGTTTGACGCTGCAGTGAGCTGAGATCGTGCCACTGCATTCCAGCCTGAGCAACTGGGGTGAGACTCTGTCTCAAAAAAAAAAAAAAAAAAAAAAAAAGTGAAGTTAGGGCTGGGTGCAGTGGCTCACACCTGTAATCCCAACACTTTGGGAGGCGAAGGCATGAGGATTGCTTGAAGCCAGGAGTTCAAGACCAGCCTGGGCAACATAGCAAGACCCTATCTCTATGTTTAAAAAAACAAAAACTCTATAAAAATGATGTTAGATTAATAAATACTTGTTATGGGGCATGGCGGTTGGTGCACACTTATAATCCCAGCTACTCTGCAGGCTGAGGTGGGAGGATCCCTTGAAACCAGGAGTTGGAGGCCGGCCTTAGGAACATAGGAAGACTCCATCTTTAATAAAAATAAAGAGTACTTGTTAAATTACAGGTGGGTTTTGGATAAATGGATTGATGGGTATATATGAAAACATGATCCTGGGTCTTAGGGAAATGTTTTGGAGAGTCAGTTTTCAGAGGGGTGGCTGGAAGGAGCTATGCATGAGAATGGAGAGGTTGATGTGAAATGTGAATGACTGTGATACTTTACATGATTTGGTGGTACTAGAGTGGAGAAAATAAAATATTTGGGACTGTGCTAAGTGCTAGGTGCCCTGAAGAAGATATCTACATATCTTGGTAGAGTATCTGATTGTTAGGGAAGAGAAAATTAATAGGTCAACAGGCATTTATAGAATATTTCCTGGTTCAAACATACAAAAGGTTTTGTATTCAAGGACAGAACAATCTTGTTTGTGGTATGAAACAGTATATAACGTTTTCTTTCAATAAATACTGAATTACTATGTGCAAGGATATTTGAAGGAACAAAAATCACCAAGGTAGAGTTGGTTCTTACCTCTAAGTAGTCTTCATTCTACTTAAAAGATGTCTGGTGGCTCACACCTGTAATCCCAGCATTTTGGAAGGCCTAAGTGGGCGGATCACAAGGTCAGGAGATTGAGACCATCCTGGCCAACATGGTGAAACGCCGTCTGTACTAAAAATACAAAAAAATTAGCCAGGTATGGTGGTGTGTGCCTGTAATCCTAGCTACTCGGGAGGCTGAGGCAGGAGAATTGCTTGAATCCAGGAGACAGAGAGGTTGCAGTGAGCTGAGATTGCACCATGCACTCCAGCCTGGGTGACAGAGGGAGATTCTGTCTTTAAAAAAAAAAAAAAAAAAAAGTCTGAAGGATGTAAAGTTACAAGATGGTAGACCAATGTGATACTCTGCAGAACAGAATTAACACAGCCCTGATGAAAGACCATGACTGTATACTGTTGTTCATCCCCTCCGTGGTGGACTGCTTCTGACCATCCTCTTGATGCTTTAGGAGAGAATGCTGGCTGGGCACGGTGGCTCAGACCTGTAATCCCAGCACTTTGGGAGGCCAAGGTGGGTGGAACACCTGAGGTCAGGAGTTCGAGACTAGCCTGACTAACATGAAGAAACCCCCATCTACTAAAAATACAAAATTAGCTGGGCGTGGTGGCGCATGCCTGTAATCCCAGCTACTCATGAGGCTGAGGCAGGAGAGTCACTTGAACCCGGGAGGCGGAGGTTGCAGTGAGCCAAGATCGCGCCATTGCACTCCAGCCTGGGCAACAAGAGCGAAACTCTGTCTCAAAGGAAAAAAACAAAAAAGAAAAGAATGTTCACCAGGTGCAGTGACTCACGCCTGTAATTCCACTTTGGGAGGCTGAGGCAAGAGGATCAGTTGAGCCCAGGAATTTGAGATCAGCCTGGGCAACATGGTGAAATGCTGTCTCTTAAAAAAAAAAAAAAAAATTAGCCGGGGGTTGGTGGCATGTGCCTGTAGTCCCAGCTACTGCAGAGGCTGGGCGGAAGGATTGCTTGAGCCTGGAGAGTTGAGACTAAAGTGAGCCAAGCTTGGCGACACTGCACTTCAGCCTAGGCAACAAAGCGAGACCCTGTCTCAAAAGAAAAAAGAGAAAGAAAAATAATGTATTTGCTAAATCAGTGGTCACAAACCACAAATGTGAGGCTATGTTAATCTGCTCCAATAAAGATATCCCATCCAACAGACAGTTAGCACTGGGATTCCCACTTGGTTAAATTGGCAGCAGCTTCATCTAGTTTATGCAGGGGCAAGACTGGAAAAAAGAAGAAGAGATGTGTATGTAAACAAAATGTGAATTTAAATATGATGATGAAAGTGAGTCCCATGAGAGTGGTGTGTGTTTGTTTGTTTTTTGGGGTTTTTTTTTTTTGGTTTTTGTTTTGTTTTGTTTTGTTTTTTGCTGAGGGGATGATCAGAAAAGGTATCTGTTGAAAAGATGGTATTAGAATGAGGTCTTGAGGCCAGGAGCAGTGGCTCATGCTTGTAATCCCAGCACTTTGGGAGGCCAAGGCGAGCAGATCACTTGAGGTCAGGAGTTCGAGACCAGCCTGGCCAACATGGTGAAACCCCCGTCTCTGTTAAAAAAATACAAAAAACAAATTAGCTGGGCATGATGGCACGTGTCTGTAATTCCAGCTACTCAGGAGGCTGAGGTGGGAGGATGGCTTGAGCCCAGCAGGTGGAGGTGGCAGTGAGCTGAGATCATGTCACCACATTCTAGCCTGGGCAACATAGCAAGATCCTGCCTTAAAAAAAAAAAAAGAAAAAAAGAATTCACCCAGTGCAGGAGGCAGATGAAGAAGCATAATTATGAAACCCAGTATGTCGTGACATTCAAAGTTTGTTAACATCTATGTGTATAGGTGTGGAGAGGAAGAAACACCTATCTTTTCCTGAGGAAGCAGGAATGGGGAGGAGAACGGCTTTAGAGAAGAGGTGACCACTGAGTTGTCTTAAAGGAGTGGAGGCTAACAGGCTTTCCAGGCAGTTGAAGCAGAAATAAAGGCCCAGAGGCAAGAAACAGTATGGTATGCATGAGAAAGCTATGAGTGGTATTTACTGGTGGAGCTACTGCTTGTGGCAAAAGACAGGAAAAGAGATGGGAGGCAAGAGTCAGATCCTGAAGAGTGTAATGAATATTAAAATTTAGCCTCTAGTGAAATGGTGTACCCACTTTGGAAAAGTGGCGGTTCCACAAAAAGTTAAGCGTAGACAAGTCATGAGTTCAAGACCAACCTGGCCAACATGGTGAAAGCCCATCTCTCCTAAAAATACAAAAATTAGCTGGGCATGGTGGTGGATGCCTGTAATCCCAATTACTTGGGAGGCTGAGGCAGGAGAATCGCTTGAACCCAGGAAGCGGAGGTTGCAGTGAGCCAAGACTGCACCATTGCACACCAGCCTGGGTGACAAGAGTGAGACTCTGTCTCAAAAACAACAAAACAACAACAACAAAAAGAAACCAAAAATTAGCTGGGCATGGTGGCAGGCACCTGTAATCCCAGCTTCTCAGGAGGCTGAGGCAGGAGAATCGCTTGAAGCCGGAAGGCGGAGGTTGCAGTGAGCTGAGATCACACCATGCACTCCAGCCTGGGCAATAGAGGGAGATTCAGTCTCGGAAAAAAGAAAGAAAAAGAAAAAAAAGAAAAGAAAAGAAAAGAAAAAGTATCCTCTTCTTGTTCTTGATCTTAAATGGAATACATGTCTATTAAATATTTGTTATGAATCTCTAGTAGATAACTTTTA
>NW_012102532.1:652805-655246 GCF_000951045.1 Mandrillus leucophaeus | reverse complement strand
GGGGCCTGTAGTCCCAGCTACTTGGAAGGCTGAGGCTGGGGAATAGCATGAACCCAGGAGGCGGAGCTTGCAGTGAGCTGAGATCTCACCACTGTGCTCCAGCCTGGGCGACAGAGCAAGACTCCGTCTCAAAAAAAAAAAAACCAAAACAAAACATCACACTGATAAATCATATTATTATTTCATGTTATGATGATAAGTACCAGAAAAAAACAGCTAGGCCGAGCAAGGTGGCTCACACCTGTAATGCCAGCACTTTGGGAGGCTGAGAAGAGAGGATTACTTGAGCCCAGGAGTTTGAAATCAGCCTAGTCAACATGACCCCCATCTCTACAAACAAACGAAATCTCCAGTCTCCTCAGAGGATGCCTCAAGGACCTTTCTTATGGACTTCTGGGAGCTGTACTGTGCTGTCCCTCTTCCCCAGCAACCTTCGTAAGTGGCAGTTGTGCCAGCCTTTAGCATGTCATAGGTTTTAGGAACAGGGGAATGGCCTCCAACAAAATCATTTTCAACCAAGTGCAGGTTGTAGACATACTCAGGAACACGCTGGTTCGGTGAAGATTTCCGTTGACCACGGATCTGCGGCCCTTCCTGGAGAGGATCTGCTGCACCTGCTCCTGGATTCGCAGGCTCTTGACTGGCTGCTACGGCCGCTGCTCCCTGCCAGCTTCAGCTTGGCCTTGGAGGGCAGCGCCAGGCTGGAGTTGTCCAGTTGTCCCAGGATCTGCTGGCCCAGGATGGTCCAGATGTAGCCGTACTCAGCTGGGGTGCCGGGGGCTGCCATGGGGCCGGTGGGAAAGACCGAGCGCTCGCTTGCCTCAGGACTCACGGGCGAAGCCACCGTGGAGCTGGGGGCACTCCAGATAGGAATCTTTAAAAGTACAGAAGGCCTGGTGTGGTGGCTCATGCATGTAATCCCAACACTTGGGAGGCCGAGGCAGGCAGCTCACGAGGTCAAGAGATCGAGACCTTCCTGGCCAACATGGTGAAACCCTATCTCTACTAAAAATACAAAAATTAGCCAGATGTGGTGGCGGGCGCCTGTAGTCTCAGCTACTCGGGAGGCTGAGGCAGGAGAACCAATTGAACCCGGAGGCGGAGGTTGCAGTAAGCCCCGAAATGGTACCACTGCACTCCAGCCTGGCGACAGAGTGAGACTCCATCTCAAAAAACAAACAAAACTTAGTATGGAGTAGAAAAAAAACAGACTAACATTTAAAACAATATTTATGTAATTAAAAATATATGAACAGAAACAATGCACAGGTGGGGAACGGTGGCTCATGCCTGTAATCCCACCACTTTGGGAGGCTGAGGTGGGTGGATCACCAGAGGTCGGGAGTTCAAGACCAGCCTGGTGAACATGGTGAAACCCTGTCTCTAACAAAAATACAAAAATTAGCTGGGCTGGTGGCAGCACCTGTAATCCCAGCTACTCGGGAGACGGATGTTGCAGTGAGCCAAGATTGTGCCACCTCACTCCAACTTGGGCGACAGAGCAAGACCCTGTCTCAAAAAAAAAAAAAAAAAAAAGCAAGCAAGCATGTTTGCCAAACACAAAATGATCAATATCAAATGATTTAGAACATTCTCTATGGCGAGAGAGTGGAATGGGGAAAAAGGGAATATACAAAGGAAACAAGGCAGGATCCTTCCATGGCTAAGTGAAAATGCACGTCAGGAATCAAAGAGTATAATTAACTCCATCTTTTGCACCTGAGGTCTCCTAGAAAAACAATGTTCTGTTTTTTTGTCCTTAGGGACATTCATACTCTAAGAAACACTCATATAAGAAACCACTCCTGCTGGGCGCGGTGACTCACGCCTGTAATCCCAGCACTTTGGGAGGCCGAGGTGGGCGGATCACTTGAGGTCAGGTGTTCAAGACCAGCCTGTCTCTACTAAAAATACAAAAATTAGCCCGGTGTGGTGGTGCATGCCTCTAATCCCAGCTACTCGAGAGGCTGAGACAGGAGAATTGCTTGAACTTGGGAGGCGGAGGTTGCAGTGAGCCAAGATTGCACCACTGCACTCCAACCTGGGCAACAGAGTGAGACTCCATCTCAAATAAATAAATAAGTAAATAAATAAATAAACAAAGAAAGTGCTACAAATTGGGTGGCTTAAACAACAGAAATTTATTGTCTCATAGTTCCAGAGTTAGAAGTCTGGAAATCAAGGTTTCAGCAGGGTGGGTACCTTCTGAGGGCTGTGAGGGAGGATCTGTTCCATGCCTTCTCCTAGTTTGATCTCTACCTTCAAGTTGTCATGGCGTTCTTCTGTGTGTGTGTCTGTCTCCAAATTCCCCCCCACCCCCGCTTTTTTTTTTTGAGGTGGAGTCTCGCTTTTGCTGCCCAGGCTGGAGTGCAGTGGCACAATCTCAGCTCACTGCAACCTCCACCTCCTGGGTTCAAGCAATTCTCCTGCCTCAGCCTCCT
>NW_012102532.1:629333-651604 GCF_000951045.1 Mandrillus leucophaeus | reverse complement strand
TGTTCTTGTCTCACTGCAACCTCCGCCTCTTGGGTTCGAGAGATTCTCCTGCCTCAGCCTCCTGAGTAGCTGAGACTACAGGTGCCCACCACCATGCCCAGATAATTTTTGTACTTTTAGTAGAGATGGGGTTTCACCATGTTGGCCATGGTTGGCCAGGCTGGTCTTGAACTCCTCACCTCAGGTGATCCACCCTCCTTGGCCTCCCAAAATGCTGGGATTACAGGTGTGAGCCAAGGCACCCAGCCAAAAATCTTTATATCTTTATTGCAATATAATTCTCACAACATACCATTCACTGTTTTTTGTTTTTTTTTTTAATGTTTTTTTGAGATGGAGTCTCACTCTGCCACCCAGGCTGGAGTGCAGTGGTGTGATCACTGCTCACTGCAGCCTCCAACTCCTGGGCTCAAGTGACCCTCCCACTTTAGCCTCCCGAGTAGCTGGGACCACAGACATGCACCGCCACACCTGGCTAATTATTTTTATTTTTGATAGAGATAGGGTTTCATCATGTTGCCCAGGCTGATCTCGAACTCCTGAGCTTGGGTGATCACCCTTGGCCTCCCAAAGTTCTGGGATTACAGGCTTGAGGCATTGAGCATGGCCTCAATGGTTTTCAGTAATTTCACACCCTCACTGCAATCAATTTTAGAACATTTTCATCATCACCTCAAAGTGAAACCCCACACCCCTCAGCCTCACCCCCAATCCTCCTCTATGGATTTTTACCTATTCTGGATATTTCATATAAATGGAATCATACAATATATGATCCTTTATGACTTCTTGCACTTAGCATAATGGTTTCAAGGTTCATACCTACGTTGTAGCCTTTTTTTTTTTTTTTTTTTGGATAATGGAGATGGGGTTTCACCATATTGGCCAGGTTCGTCTCAAACTCCTGACCTCAAATGATCCATTCCCCTCGGCCTCCCAAAGTCCTGGGATTACAGGTGTGAGCCACCAAGGCTGGCCTTTTTTGTACTTTTAGTAGAGACAGGGTTTCGCCACATTGGCCAGGCTGGTCTTGAACTCCCAACCTCAAGTGATCCACCCACCTCAGCCTCCCAAAGTGCTAGGATTACAGGTGTAAGCCACCATGCCTGGCCATTTTTAAATTTTTTTTTTTTTTTGTAGAGACTGGGGTCTTGCTGTGTTGTCCAGGCTGGTCTCGAACTCCTGGGTTCAAGTGATCCTCCTGTCTGAGCCTCCCAAAATGCTGAGATTGCAGGCACGAGCCACTGTACCCAGCCTGTTGTAGCACCGTATTAGTACATACTTCATTCCTTTTTATTGCTAAATAGTATTCCATTGTATGGATTTAACAGCTTAAATTTATTCTTCTATCAGGTGATGAACATTTGGGTTGTTTTCAGTTTTTTGGTGATTCTAAATAATGCTGTTATGAACATTTTTGTACAAGGTTTTGTGTGGGCATGTATTTTCATTTCTCTTGGGTATATAATTAGAAGAGGAATTGCTGGGTCATATGGTAACTCTGTGTTTAACAGTTTAAACAACCGCCAGACTCTTCAAAATTAGAAATTCTGGCCAGGCACGATGGCTCATGCCTGTAATCCCAGCACCTTGGGAGGCTGAGGCTGGTAGATCACTTGAGGTCAGGATTTTAAGACCAGCCTGGCCAACATGGTGAAAACCCATCTCTACTAAAAATACAAAAATTAACATGGCCTGGTAGCAGGCACCTGTAATCCCAGCTACTCAAGAGACTGAGGTAGAATTGCTTGATTGCTTGAACCTGGGAGGCGGAGGTTGCAGTGAGCCAAGAATGTGCCACTGCATTCTAGCCTGGGTGACAGAGTGAGAAAAAAAAAAAAAAGCCTCCCTTTCATGTATCTAGCTCTATTTGTATTCATATACCCCATCGGATCTGTGAAATACTTGATCATAGGTTAGATGTGATGGCTCATGCCTATAATCCCAGCTCTTTGGGTGGCCAAAGCAGGAGAATAGATTGAGCCCAGGAGTTTGAGACCAGCTTCAGCAATACAAGGAAACCTCGTCTCTATAAAAAAATTAAAAAATTAGCTGAGTGTGATGGCACACACCTGTAGTCCCAGTTACTCGGGAGGCTGAAGTAGGAGAATCACTTGAGCCCAGGAGGCAGACGTTGCAGTGAGCCAATATTGCACCACTGCACTCCAGCCGGCGTGACAAAGAAATACTTTGTCTTAAAAAACAAAAAACAAAACCCCAAAACCCAATCATATTTTTATTATTATTATTTTTGAGATAGAATCTTGCTCTGTTGCCCAGCCTGGAGTGCAATGGCACAATCTTGGCTCACTGCAACCTCCGTCTCCCGGGTTAAAGTGATTCTCCTGCCTCCTGAGTAGCTGGTACTACCGGTGCCTGCCACCATGCCTGGCTAATTTTTGTATTTTTAGTAGAGACGGAGTTTCACCATATTGGCCAGGCTGGTCTCAAACTCCTGACCTCAGATGATCTGCCAGCCTCAGCCTCCCAAGGTGCTGGGATTACGGGTGTGAGTCTTGTATTTATTTATTGATTAATTTATTTATTTGAGACGGAGTCTCGCTCTGTCGCCCAGGCTGGAGTGCAGTGGTGCGATCTCAGCTCACTGCAAGCTCTGCCTCCCGGGTTCATGCCATTCTCCTGCCTCAGCCTCCAGAGTAGCTGGGACTACAGGCGCCTGCCACCACGGCCCAGCTAATTTTTTGTATTTTTAGTACAGATGGGGTTTCACCGTGTTAGCCAGGATGGTCTCCATCTCCTGACCTCTTGATCCACCCACCTCAGCCTCCCAAAGTGCTGGGATTACAGGCGTGAGCCACCACACTTGGCTGAGTCTTGTATTTATTTTATAATCGATCTCACACACACCTTTTTTTCTCCCTCTCCCTCACATACCCTGTTTTCTCTTTTTAGACATTAGACTATTAATTAGACATTGGACTGTTTGGCTTAATTTTCTAATTTTCTTATTTCCTGTCTCCATCTCTGCTGGTTCTTGTTCTTGGTATCTTGTTTCTTATTTGTTTGGAATTTTTGACCACAATTTATTTTTCTTGAAACTGTATCTGTGGAAATTCCCTGAGGCCTAGATTAAAGATGAGTTCATCCAGAAAGGGTCTGCATTGCTTCTGCTGGGTTCTTGGTGTTACTGTCAATCCAAAACCACTTGACATTCTTGCCATTTTCTTTTTAGGATCAACAAACAGTTTAGGCAGAAACACCACAGCCTGTGGTTATACATTCTCTGTAAATATTTAAAAGAAAAAAAATAAAAGAACTCCAGCAGGCACCTAGGTTCCAGGCAGCTAGGTTCCAGACAAACGACTTTCCATGGAGTGCCCTAGGGGCAGTTTGGGTTCTAGTATTTTTTTTTTTTTTTTTTTTTGAGACGGAGTCTCACTCTGTCACCCAGGCTGGAGTGCAGTGGCCGGATCTCAGCTCACTGCAAGCTCCGCCTCCCGGGTTTACACCATTCTCCAGCCTCAGCCTCCCAAGTAGCTGGGACTACAGGCGCCCGCCACCTCGCCCGGCTATTTTTTTGTATTTTTTAGTAGAGATGGGGTTTCACCGGGTTAGCCAGGATGGTCTCGATCTCCTGACCTTGTGATCCGCCCGTCTCGGCCTCCCAAAGTGCTGGGATTACAGGCTTGAGCCACCGCGCCCGGCCTCTAGTATATTTTTAATTCATTCTTACATAAGGATATAGTCCTTTGGGGTTCTGACTTTATGGTAAGGGCTTTCTGTTAGATTTCTAACCTTGGGTAAGCCCTGGGCTTTATTTCCTGTGCCACAGTGGTAGCCTGTGAGGTGCTATGCTCAAATTAAACTTGATAGCAAATACCCTCAAGGCAAAATAGTCTTTGGGACTCAGTAACTTCCCTGTTTACTGGCTTTCACTTAGTTTTTCGTGTTTAAATAGTCTTTAGTTTCAGGCCAACTCATAAATAGATTTTATCTGTAGAAGAATAAAGAAGAATAAAATAGGAGGAATAACTCTATCTGATGCTTACTAATATACAGTTGCAGTAATCAAGACAGTGTGGTATTGGTGGGAGGACAGACACATAGATCGATGGCAGTAATGAGAGAATGCAGAAATAGACCCCTACAAATACGCATATCTGATTTTTTTTTTTTTTTTTTGAGACCTAGTCTTGCTCTGTCGCCAGGCTGGAGTGCAGTAGTGCAATCTCGGCTCACTGCAACCTCTGCCTCCCAGCGATTCTCCTGCCTCAGCCGATCAAGTAGCTGGGACTACAGGCACGCGCCACCACGCGCAACTAATTTTTGTACTTTTAGTAGAGATGGGGTTTCACCATGTTGGCCAGGATAGTCTCAATCTCTTGTCCTCGTGACCCACCTGCCTCGGCCTCCCAAAGTGCTGGGATTACAGGAGTGAGCCACTGCGCCTGGCCCACACATCTGATTTTTGACAAAGGTGCAAAAGCAATGCAACGGAGGAAGGATTGGTTTCTCAACGAATGGTCCTGGAGAGCAGTTGGATATTCATAGGCAAAAAAAATTTTTTTTTTAATTGAACATCTATCTAAATAAACATCAGACCTTATTAAATTGGACCTTATCAAAGTTAAAAACTTTTGCTCTATAAAAGACTATTATAAAATATTATTTTTATTTATTTATTTTTTTGAGATGGAGTTTCACTCTTGTTGCCTAGGCTGGAATGCAATGGTGCGATCTCAGCTCACTGCAACCTATACCTCCCCAGTTCAAGCAATTCTCCTGCCTCAACCTCCCAAGTGGCTGGGATTACAGGGACCTGCCACCACGCCTGGCTAATTTTTTGTATTTTTAGTAGAGATGGAGTTTCACCATATTGTCAGACTGGTCTCGAACTCCTGACCTCAGGTGATCCACCCGGCTCAGCCTCCCAAAGTGCTGGGAGCTGCTGGGTGAGCCACTGCGCCCAGCCTATGTGGTTTTTTTTTTTTTTTTTTTTTTTTTTTGAGACACAGTCTCTCTGTCACCCAGGCTGGAGTGCAGTGGTACAATCTCAGCTCAATGCAAACTCTGCCTCCTGGGATCAAGTGATTCTCCTGCTTCAGTCTCCCGAGTAGCTGGGATTACAGGCACCCACCACCACACCCGACTAATTTTTGTATTTTTAGTAGAGATGGGGTTTCGCCATGTTGTCCAGGCTGATTTTGAACTCCTGACCTCAGGTGATCCACATGCCTCAACCTCCCAAAGTGCTAGGATTACAGGCATGAGCCATAGTGCCTGGCCAAGACTATGTGAAGAGGATTAAGAAACAAATGACAGACTTGGAGAAACCACAAATTGGACAAAGTACTTTTTTCTTTTTTTGAGACGCAGTCTGGCTCTGTTGCCCAGGCTGGAGTGCAGTGGCAAGATCTCGGCTCACTGCAGCCTCCGCCTCCCGGGTTCCAGTGATCCTCCTGCTTCAGTCTCCCGAGTAGCTGGGACTACAGGTGCCCATGCCCAGCTAATTTTTGTATTTTTAGTAGAGACGGGATTTTGCTGTGTTAGCCAGGCCGTTCTCAAACTCCTGGCTTCAAGTGATCTGCCCTCCCTGGCCTCCCACATTGCTGGGATTACAAGTGTGAGTTAGCGCGCCCGGCCCTTTTTCTTTTCTTTTGGCGATAGGGTCTCATTTTGTCATCCAGGTGGGAGTGCAGTGCGGTGATCTCGGCTCACTACAACCTGAACATCTGGGCTCAAGCTATCCTTCCGCCTCAGGCCCCCAAGTAGCTGAGACTACAGGAGTGAGCCACGGCACCTGGCCCCATTCTTTCTGTCTTTGGGGGCTTATAAATTTTTGCAAACTTTTCCAAATTGTCATTTTTTTCCCCCTAACTAGCCATTTTGATGTGGTTTCAGGAGGAGAATGGGATAAACACATATGATGAATGCATTATGTTTCCAAGAGCAATTGTTTAAGGCTTTTCAGAAGACCTGTGACATTTGGATAGATAACTTTCGTGGATTTTTAGAGAATGGATGTGAAGGATGGCAAGACTGGAAGCAGAATGATATATCATTGATCTTAGGAGGCACTTGGTTTTTTTTTTTGCTGTTGTTTGTGTGTGTGTGTGTTTCATTTTAATATCTTCTAACTGGGATGTTTCACTTTAGCTATTAGTCAGACAGCAGTCAAACTATATTTGTCATACTTGCTCATGAGCATCAAAGCTTGCCAAATGGATGTCTGAGGCTTGGAAGAAAACTCTAGAGCCTGGAGAGGCACAGCCTTAGGAAATGCTGCATTACCAAAGCCCTTATGACATGCACAGAGGACTACATTGCGTAGAAATTCGTGGACATCCAAGACTGAGTCAAAAAAAATGAATCCCTAACAATCAGTTTCTGAATGTGAAGTTTTAGGGATAGTTACCATGTTATTGTTTTCTATTTCCCTTTTTATGCGTGCACAAGAGTGAAATATGATAGAAATCGGTATGTATATAAATCTGTATTTTCAATACATGTAAAGCAAAAATGCTAAGTGGTAAGGAAAGCATTTGTCACAGATAATTTGCAACCTTTTTTTTTTTTGAAACAGGGTCTTGCTCTGTTGCCCAGGCCAGAGTGCAGTGGCCTGATCTCGGCTCACTGCAACCGCTGGCTCCCAGGTTCAAGCGATTCTCTTGTCTCGGCCTCCCCAGTAGCTGGGATTACAAGTGCCCGCCACCACGCCCGGCTAATTTTTGTATTCTTAGTAGAGACAGAGGTTTCGCCATGTTGGCCCGGCTGGTCTCGAACTCCTGAGCTCAGGTGATCTGCCTGACTCGGCCTCCCAAAGTGCTGGGATTACAGGTGTGAGCCACTGCGCCCCGCCATATAACCTTTTTTCTTAGTGGAACATAAAATAATGGTGAATTTTCCAACTGATAGAGTCCAGGAAACGGATAATAGTGAGCAGAGGGGAAATAACTACCGGAATACCAAGAAGGAAAAATCAGCTGGACTTGGCAGATAACTGGGGGAGAGGTAAAGGTGAAGGGGAGGCAATCTAGGATGGTTTCCAGGTTTCTGGTCTAGGCTACTGAGTCGATGTGGTAACCTGGACTGGAGCAGGTTTGGGAGGGAGTTCAATTTAGGAAGGCTATGTTGAAAGAAACTGAGGAATGAAAGTTTCACGCTTGCTTTGGTGGGACTGAACCCCGCATCTGCTATCTGGCACCGGGAGCTTGTGGCTGTGTCTCGAAGCTCCCGCACCCTCAGAGCGTTAGTCAGAGGCGGGGCGGTGGGGGCGGAGCGAGGGCCAGGGCAGGGCACCAGGGCTGGGCACCAGGGCTGGGCGCGCCCCAGGGAGCCACCGCCTCCCGCGGAAAGCGCGAGTCCGGGCACGGGGCGGGGCAGGGGCGGACACGGTCTTCAGTAACTGCCCAGCGATTGGTTGGGAGGCACCACAAACGCCTAATGAACTGCTGAAGCGCCCTCCGAGGCACAGACCTCACCTCCACCCAGCCCCGTCCCTCCGCCAGACTGGAGCGCAAACTATGGTTGCATTGATCACTGAAGGCTCCTCACAGCAACCGCTCCTTTCCAGAGTCGGATGAGAGGAGACTTGTGACTGGCAATTGGCAGGGGCGGGGCGGGCTAGGCCTGTAGCGCTGGGCGACCGTCCTGGGCATGGATTGGGCCACGGGGTTGTCACCGTTATCCGGGAGGCGTGGTCAGCGCTAATAAAGGCGGGGGCCGGCGCGGCAGCTGCAGTAAGTTCCACCGCAGCTAGACCTCGGAGTGGTCGGCGCCAGGCGGAGCTCGTCAGTTCCGTCCACTTCAGCTGCAGCGTCCCCCGCCGGGTGTCTCGCCGCAGCCTCGGGAGAGGAACAGACCCTCACTCTCTCTGTCAGAAAAATGTGAGTTGACTCTGGTGTGGGAGGCTCGGCACCTCCTTGACAACTCTCACTCCAAGCTCCCGACTCTGCGGGACGGAAAATGGCGCATTGCAGCAGCTGCAGCAACGCGGGGAGCCACCACCGCGCGCCGCCTCCGGACCGGGCCACCCCCAGGGAGGGGGGCTAGCACCCCATTCTCGCACCAGCCACAGCTAGCACCCCACGGGCGGGGCAGGGGCACAGGGGTCCCGCAATCACTGCACCCTCTCCTGTCGTCTGAGTGGCGCCTCATTCTGGTTTTAGTATAGTGGAGACTCGGAGAGGGCGGGGGCTGGGGATGGTGGATGGGGACAACTGGGCAAGGGACTCGAAAGGCATTTCTGTCATCTGGCTAAATAACTGCTTAGCGCTTCAGGAAAGACAGTCATGGGTGCAACTGCCAGTTGTTAACTTGGGTTGCCCTACAATCTCTGGATTTGTTTACCCCTCACCCAAAGTGTGATGTCTAGCCCCCCTCATGGCAGTGAGCAAAGTTCCAGAAACTTATCTGCCAGTTCTCTGGCACCAGGTGAGCAGCTCAGAAAGACTCAAGGGGTAGTGGGATAGTGGCCTGTCATCCCAAGCGGCTGTTCATGCCGAGGCCGCTCGTATAGGAGACGTTTTTCTATCACCGAGTCTTACCAAATATTTGGAGGAGAAATAGGGAGAGCGGAGCTTCCTCCTTTCCTCCAACACACACAGTTTAGTCTCCAGCAATCTTCAACATCACCCCCTTCACAAGATCCTGTGGGAAAACTACGGCTAAACAAATGAAGTACTTCTCTTTCAAGACCTCAATATGTCTAATACAGATTTTTTCTTTCTGATTCCTACCCTGGCCTGGTCCTAGATGTATTTATGTTGCTTCTATAAGTGACAAAAAAGGGAAAGATTTACTTGTGTTACATAAGGGTTGTAATTATCCCTAGATATTTTACTGCTGAATGTTTCCAACTCCCAACAAGTAGTAAGTGAAATTGGCCTTGCAAATACTTCATAGCCATTTCACTTTTTCTTTTGATTACTATGGTTTTAACCAGATATGAGTGTTCTATGCATTTTGGGCAAGCCGTAGAATTCCAGTTGTTTTCATTTTGGGGCGGGGGCCTCCAGATAGTATCCACGTGGGATGAACAGAAGGCAACAGAGAAATCCTGGTGGCTAGCGGGGCATCACGAGGTCTCTGACCTTAATCTTGTCATTGGTGCCACCATCCTGGACTGCTTCCAACCCTGGCTGCTACCTAGTCATTGAATTTTTTGCCTTAAGTCGAGAACTAGATTGCTTAGCTAGCTCAGTGGCAGGACAAGAGTCTTATGGCTCCCATGACTTTGTGTCTATCTTTGCTTTACCTCCTTTGCACCTTAGAGGGAAATGGGAAAGTGATCCTTTAAGTGGAGAATGAGTCAGGTGTAATCTGCTACTATAGCCTCTCTGAGGAGTTATTCTTTATCTTTTTAGACTAAAAGAAATTCACTTAATCAAGGAGGAGGAGCTTCTGGGTATTAGTTCTATTAGTCAAATAGTTTCCTTTTTGGTGACTTTGTGATGGTTTCATTTTTGTTCCATTCACTCTTGGACTGCTCCTGTGAAGTATGTTTGGTGAGATTCTGCTTCTGTCTGAGGAGTTCTTACTGTAATTTCTGTTCTCCATCAAATTTGAGAGATCTCCCCCCTGCCTGTGGGTGCTTCCTTGGCCAAGAACATCTCATGACTTAGGTTATACTTCTGGGAATTCTTTAGGAGGTGAGTTTAGCCTTCATGTTTTGGGACATGGAGAGGAGTTTGTCTTGGACACCACACACTGGCTTTGAGTCGTACAGAACGAGAGAACATTCTCTGTGTGTATAGTACAGTAAACCAAGATCTCTCTTTGGGATGTAAGTAACCAAGGGAGTCATCTGAGACTCTGTGCCAAATCCAGAAAAGGAAGGGACAGAATGTCTATAATGCATGCACATTGAGGACAATTTCTAGCATCTTTGCTTCCTGTCTATGCTCTTGGAACAGTTTCCATAACTAATGTAATTGCTTTGGGCCCCAGATTCTATCTAAGTGAAACCCCCATTTTCTCTGCCAAAAACAAAGCAAACAAACAGTCCTGACTCACTCCGCCTACATAGACTTTGCCTTTGGTGATTTTCTAAGCTGCCGTTATGGTAGCTCTGATTTCCTCATCTTGTGTGAAGCATAACCAATAACTGGGCACATAAACCAATAACCATAACCAATAACTTGAATGTAAAAAGGAGTGAACTGACAGACATTACAGCGTACAGCCTCCCTCCTGGCTGCTTGGCAGGATACAGCCTCCCTCCTGGCTCCCTTCACGGACTGGTGTTGAGTGTCTGCAGCTTCTCCAGGCACACGGTGCAAGCTGCCAGTGGATCTACCATTCTGGGGTCTGGAGGATGGTGACCTTCTTCTCATAGCTCCACTAGGCAGTGTTCCAGTAGGGACTCTGTGTAGGGACTCCGGCCCCTCATTTCCCTTCTGTACTGCCCTAGCAGAGGTTCTCCATGAGGGCCCTGCCCCTGCAACAGACTTTTGCCTGGGCATCCAGGCGTTTCCATGCATCTTCTGAAATCTAGGCGGAGGTTCCCAAACCTCAGTTCTTGACTTCTGTGCATCTGCAGGCTCAACACCATGTGGAAGCTGCCAAGGCTTGAGGCTTCCACCCTCTGAAGCCAGGGCCTGGGCCCTGTGTTGGCCCCTTTCAGCTACAGCTGCAGTGGCTGGGACATAGGGAACCAAGTCCCTAGGCTGCACACAGCATGGGGACCCTGGGCCTGGCCCACAAAATCACTTTTTCTTCCTGGGCCTCCAGGCCTGTGATGGGAGGGGCTGCTGTGAAGGCCTCAGACATGGCCTGGAGACATTTTCCCCATGGTGTTGGGGGTTAACATTAGGTTCCTTGCTATTTATGCAAATTTCTGTAGCTGCCTTGAATTTCCCTCAAAAAAGTGTTTTTTATTTCTTTTGTACTGCATCATCAGGCTGCACATTTTCTGAACTTTTATGCTCTGTTTTCCTCTTAAAATGAAATGCTTTTAACAACACCCAAGTCACCTTGTGAATGCTTTGCTGCTTAGAAATTTCTTCTGCCAGATACCCTAAATCATCTCTCTCAAGTTCAAAGTTCCACAGATTTCTAGGGCAGGGGCAAAGTGCTGCCAGTGTCTTTGCTAAAGCATAACAAGAGTCACCTTTGCTTCGGTTCCCAACAAGTTCCTTATCTCCATCTGAGACCACCTCAGCCTGGACCTTATTGTTCATATCACCGACAGCATTTTTGTCAAAGCCATTCAACAAGTCTCTAGGCGGTTCCAAACTTTCCCACATTTTCCTGTCTTCTTCTGAGCCCTCCAAACTGTTCCAACCTCTCCCTGTTACCTAGTTCCAAAGTTGCTTCCACATTTTTGGGTATCTTTTCAGCAACGCCCCACTCTACTGGTACAAATTTACTGTATTAGTCTGTTTTCATGCTGCTGATAAAGACATACCCAAGACTGGGGAGAAAAAGAGGTTTAATTGAACTTACAGTTCCACATGGCTGGGAAGGCCTCAGAATCATGGCAGCAGGCGAAAGGCACTTCTTACATGGCGGCAGCAAGAGAAAATGAGGAAGAAGCAAAAGCAGAAACCCCTGATAAAACCATCAGATCTCGTGAGACTTCATCACTATCACGAGAATAGCACGGGAAAGATGGGCCCCATGATTCAGTTGCCTCCCTGAGTCCGTCCCACAACATGTGGGAATTCTGGGTGATACAATTCAAGTTGAGGTTTGGGTGGGGACACAGCCAAACCATTATCAGTGGGGAAATGCCATGTAGGACAAGGCTAGCACATTTGTCCCTGTAGCCATCATGGCAGAGGACTTGTTTGAGTTGGGTCAAAGGATAGCCCCAGACAAGATCTCTTGATGCCATCCTGGACGTCCCTGAACCGCATCCAAATGTTGCTGCAGAGTCTTTCATCTTTTACATTTTGCCTCTATGCTGCATCTCCCTATTTGAGATTGCCAAGGAGTAAGAATCCATTCTAATTTTGTATAGCCTAATCATAATTGTTTAAGTGGTTTGGGGTGAGGATGCATGTGAGTCCTTTCTTTTTGTTTGTTTGTGTTTTTTTTTTTTAAGATGGAGTCTCGCTCTGTCGCCCAGGCTGGAGTGCAGTGGTATGATGTCGGCTCACTGCAAGCTCTGCCTCCCAGGTTCACGCCATTCTCCTGCCTCAGCCTCCCGAGTAGCTGGGATTACAGGCGCCCGCCACCACGCCCGCATAATTTTTTCTATTTTTCAGTAGAGACAGGGTTTCACTGTGTTAGCCAGGATGGTCTCGATCTCCTGACCTCGTGATCCGCCCACCTCGGCCTCCCAAAGTGCTGGGATTACAGGCGTGAGTCACCGCGCCCGGCCCTTTTTGTCTGTTTTTTTTTTTTAGAGATGGGGTCTTGCTATGACGCCCAGGCTGGCCTCGAACTCCTGGGCCAGGAGGATGCGAGGAGCACTTCAGCCTCCTGAGTAGCTGAGACTACAGGTGTGTGCTACCACGCACTGCTCCTTTCTTGTCCTGGTCACTTTGTGTACTCTGCCCATGTCTTTCCACAGGTCTGCTCCAGCTCAGCCACCTGCTGAAGGGACAGAAGGGACTGCCCCAGGTGGGGGTCCCCCTGGCCCTCCTCCTAACCTGACCAGTAACAGACGACTACAGCAAACCCAGGCACAAGTGGAGGAGGTAGGTAGATAGCTGTTTCTCTGAGAGTTTCCAACTCTAGGAGTTTAGAACAAAAGGGAACTTCTTATCTTTTCTCCTTTTTTTGTAGGAGAACAGTCAAAAAGGCCCCGAGAGGCAGAGCACCCTTTAGAGTTGCACGGGGCCAGACTTGTGATTCTCTGGTTGTTGTTCTTTCCTCTGTCTTTGGCAGGAAGCTTAGTAGCTTTGTTTCTGTGCCCTCCTCAGGTGGTAGACATCATACGTGTGAACGTGGACAAGGTCCTGGAGAGGGACCAGAAGCTGTCAGAGTTGGATGACCGAGCTGATGCCTTGCAGGCAGGAGCATCACAATTTGAGAGCAGTGCTGCAAAGCTAAAGAGGAAGTATTGGTGGAAAAACTGCAAGGTGAATTTTCTTGTCCCCTCCTCCATCTTTTCCTGGGCTTCCACTGGTAGAAGGCAAGAAAACCTTCAACTTCTACATTTCTTCCCTCTGATGGTGCAGTATCTCTCTGACCAGCATAATGCTTGGGAGGAAATCCGAAAAGCCTCCTTTTGAGATTGCATTACCCAGAATTGGCCACCAGGGTAGGCTAGAGTATTCGGAACCGCTATCAGGAAAAAAGTGATACCCTGAGGAGTTTGGAACGGTTAGTTAAGGAGCTTTTCCCCCATAGGAGTGGCCTGCAAAAATTTTCTCCTGTCTCATCCTCAGACACACCCAACATCAGCACAATGGCTCGGGTATATGTATATATACACACACACATTATATATATACACACACAAAATATATATATACACACACATATATACACACACATAATATATATACACACACACATATATATACACACACACATATACACACACACAAAATATGTATATACACACACATTATACACATACACATTATATACACACACACAATATATATACACATACATAATATATATACACATACACACATAATATATACACACACATATATACACACATAATATATATACACATACACACATAATATATATGTACACACACAATATATATACACACACTATATATATACATACACACATATATACACACACATAATATATATACACACACATAATATATACACACAATATATATATACACACACATATATACACACACATATGTATACACACACATTATATATAGACACACATAATATATATATACACATAATATATATACACACAGATACACATAATATATATATACACACACACACTTCATAATATATAAATATATACACACACACACACACACACTTCTTTTTCTTTAAATTAGCTCTCTCAGGTTGAAATACATATTTTTAAATGACTGCAACTTTTGGGAATGAGCTGAACACTTCACAGTGAAAACTGAACCAATTGGTTAAATATCCAGAGTCTGTATCTCTATTGGAATGCCTTCTAAAGCCCCAAGACACCAGGAACCAAGCAAAGAGGAGCTCAGTGCAGGTCCTGTGATGAATCTGAAAAGCTACAGACGTACTGAGGTTATGATCCCCTGGGAAGCAGAAGGGTAGGGCCTCTCTAAGAAGCCTGCAGGTCTCCTGGGTGATGAGTGTTTTTTCCACTGTCCTGAGGGTGGAGGGAATTCTGTTTCCCACTAGAGATGTGGTTCTTTTCCTCATTCCTGAAATTCAAGGGCTCATTTTTTGTCCATGTTTCCTCAGATGATGATCATGCTGGGAGCCATCTGTGCCATCATCGTGGTAGTTATTGTAAGTAAGTATCGCTGAGGTTGCTGGTGGGTTGAAGAGGTGGGAAGGTCCTGGAGTCTTCTCCCTGCCTGCCTGCCTGCCTGCCTGGGGAGTGGGGCTGCTCTGACTGAGGTATGGAGACCGCTGCTATGGGATCGTCACTTGGTTCGGGAGGGGGGAAGGGCAGAGACACGGGATTTCTTTGATGGACAAGGCTTCCCCCTGCAAGGCATTGCAGGGAGATGGTGCCTCCTGTTCTGAGGAAGTAGGGCTATGCTGTGTGTCACTGGCTTGGGTTGGAGGGACATCGTGGGGATGGGGCACTTAACAATGGAAAGACCTGAATGTCTGGTAACTTGGTGTAATTTGCCCTCTTGTTTTCTCCTGTCTCTTTCTCTTTTCCGTCTGGGACTTCCTGATTCCTGTGTCCAGTCTACTTTTTTACTTGAGAATGTGCCACCCCTTCCCTGTTCTCCATTGCCATCCACACTCATGTCCTCTCCCCTCTGTTTGCTCTCTCAACACACGTCCCCACCCACCGTCCTCCATTCCAGCCCAGGCTTCTCCATCACCCATTCCTCCTTTTGCGTTGCGTTCATTTGCACTCTGTCCCTCGACACTAGAAATGCTGCTCGTGGTGCAATCTAAGTCACTACCTGAAGAGCAACAGCTGGCGCCTCCTCCCCACGCGCTTCTTCTGTACTCTCAAGTTCCCCCAAAGCCCCAGAGAGTTGGAGGCCACGGGAAGGGGCAGGGAGGGGAGTAGCTGAGGCGAAGTACCCGTGAGGCTGCCCAGACTTGGGAGGAGAAGAGTATCGGTGCCCATGATGTCTCCTAGAAAACCTGGTTACTGGCAGGAGCTAGAGAGGGACTGGTAAGATGGCAGCTCACTCAGTGCTGCCTGGTCATGTGGCGCCTTCCCTCCTGAGCCAGGCCTGGAGAGGGTCCTGGCGGTGGACCAAAGTCCAACTTGGTTTCAGTGCAGCACGCTTTTCGAAAGTAAAACTTGCTTTTTGTAGTTATTTCTAATCTGTTCGTCCAGGATTTTCTATGTCTTTGGGGATCTTACAACTTTACTTTGTTCTCCAGAGGCCTGGAGAACACTTATGGATTGTGAAAATAGCAGGACTTGTTTCCATCCTAGAAGCAGTTCCATGTGCTTCTAACTGGAAGGAGCTTTCTCTTCTTTACATTTTCTACAGCATTCCGTATGAGGGCACCAAAGAAATTCATCTAGCCAGTAGTTTTATCTAGCCAAATAATTTCACCTAGCTCCCAGTTAATTGTTGGCATAAAGAGAGAGATTGCCTATTAGTTATAGAGAAACAGTGAGTCAAGTGCTTGATTTGAAAGTAACAAGCTCAGAGGAAGCCACTCCTTGCCCTCGTTAAAGAGGGTCCCGTTCCTCTCTTCCTGTTGATGAAGGGGTGTGAGGGTGTTAGAAGTGTGAGATCTTTGGATACCCATGGAATCTCTTCCTCCACACCACCCGTGCACTTGCCAAAGACAGTGATGAGGCAAGAGGTCCTTCCTGAGGCCCTGCTGATCCTCAGGATGCAGAGAAGTCATGTAGACCCACCAGCCCCACCTTGCGGGGAGGCGTGCCAGCCTGTGACAGGTGTCGTTGTGTATTGCTGTGCTGTCACGGCGCCTTCTCCTTGAGAACCGCCTGTCTGTTCTTCCTGCAGTATGTTCCCCTTCGAACCACCCTTACCTGTCTGAATTCTACTTTGCCTCCTTTCTCTTCCTCCTCTTTGCATGGTTTGTGTGTATAGACAGTGGAACCTGAGGATGGGATCTGCTCAGCCTATCTTCAGGGCAATTGCTGAGCTTCAGGATGGGTTATTAATGTGGGATAAACCCAGGTGCAAGGGGAGGAGGACAGGCTGGGAACAGAGTGGGGAATACCCATAGCCCTTTATTCCTTCCTCCCTCAGTCCACGAACAGGAAGAGGGTGAGGCCATGCTGGGCAGGGTCTGGATGCCCACTTTCCATGCAGCAGCATTTCATTGCACAAAACCATCCTTCCTTTCCCTTCGCCCTTGTTTCCCATATTCCCTTCGTCCTGCCCCAGGGCGGGACTGAAGAGCTGGAAGAAAGCAGTCAGTACCCTCCCAACGACCCCCCTCGAAGGTCTCCACTCTCCTCTGGGCTCCTCCTTGCCTAATGCAGGGGGTCACCGCTGGAGAAGAACCACCACTGTCCTCGATGTGTCCCAAGCCTGGAGCAAATCGGTCCTCTTGGCTCTCCCAGCCCTATTACAGAAATCATTCCTGGGTTTCTGTCCCTCTGAGGCTCACCAGGTGTAGTTGGCTTTGTTCTTTGGGGGTATTAGCCCTTCTACTTTCTTTCTCACCCACCCTGTACCCTCTTCTGTGTGTCTTTGCTATCCCCCTTCCCTCCCACCACTCATGTGCATGAGCAAATGTGCAACTAAACCCTGGGACTTTGCAGTCAAATGAAGCTGAGCTTCCCACATCCCCTTCTTCGGTTTGCCATGAGACGATGTGGGGTTTCCACTGTGTGTCTGTCATCACCTCTTTGTCTTTTTTTCCTAACCCTGATCTCATACTTGTATAGAGTAATAACAACAGTTGTACTTCCACCAAAGGCATGTGGCATATTTACCAATTTCATGTATTCTGAACAAAGGCAAAAAATACAAATTCCTACCACTAAACTGACTTGGTTGTTGTTTGGGTTGGAGTAGTTGGGGGGCTTGGGGGGAAGGGTGTCGTTGCTTTCTCGTAGTCTCATGTCACTTCAGGTCAGCTGGGCTGGCTTACATGTGCTGCACGGTCTTCCTGGAGATGGGAGGTCTGTGCGTCAGCACAGGAAGTGGTCTCCCAGCGTTCAGCCTGAAGCAGCCCAACTCTTGTAGGTGCTGGTGAGAGGAAGTGAGGACAGGAAGTTGCGTGGGCATCTCACACTAGCAAACAAGCACAGGTTCCCTCAGGCCTCTTCTATCTGCCTCCTGTGCTCCTTCCTAGGTCCTTGGCCTGCTTGTCCTGTCCCAGAGGATGTGCCCAGATAAGGCTGTCAGTGAACACCTCCTTACCCCCTTTTCCCCATCATCCTCACATACAGTTTTGGTATGCTGAGTTCCACCGTATTGACCAGGCACATTTTAGAAATGAATAAAAGGAGAAATCTCTCCCTTGCAGCTGAGGGAGTGAGGCATTTGCAGGTATCCTGAAACTCCCAGCAGTTATCCGAAGGAGCAGGACCCTAATTGCAGCAGAGATGCAACTGAGATGGAGCCCGGGGGTGCCTCTGAGGGCCTTTGTTCCCTACCTTAAACACTTTGCAAGTTAGAGCCGCTAGGCTTGGGGACAGGGCTCAGTTGGGACCAGTGTGGAGGAAGACAGGAAAGTGGAAATGCTTGGTCACAGCAGGCAGAAGGGGCTTTTATTTTGACAGAGCCGAGTTTGGGAGGGGTAGCCCAGCCCCAGCCCATGCCTCATTGTCCCTCACTTGTTCCTTCTCCATTTCTTCCAGCTTTGTTTTCCTACCACCACACCACCAACCTGGCTCTTTAGTCTTAACCTCCATCTGGACATTCTGCCTTCTTCTTGTCCCCTCACTTCTTCCTGTTCTCCGCCTTGGTGCATGAGCCCAGGGTGCACAGTGAAGGAAGGCAGAGGCCTATGCAGAGCCAGGCCCAGTGACCCGTGAGCTGGTACCACCTTCATGCCTTTTTAGCTCTGCGACTTGACTTAGAGTCCTTCTGGGAGCACATGACTGCTCTTTCTTTCTATTCTGAGGCAGGAGAGTGGCTACCCAGAGTGCCTTAGAGTCTTGACAGACCTTAGTGAGGTAGCTAGGAGAAAACAAGAGGGAACATGACTGGTTTCATTTTCATTTAGGGCAAACTCAAAAGCAGGAGGCTGTGATGGGTGGGTGGCTGGAGCTTGGGGCATCTGGACTTCCACCCTGGTCTGGGTGGGGAGGTGGTTAGAGTGGGTGAGGTGGGCCAGGTCCAGAACCAAGGGCAACCAGGCTCTTACCTTGGCGTCTCTGAAGCCCCAGGAACAACAGTGCAAGAAGGAAGAGGCTGCTGGCAACGATGACTCCCAAGGCTGTTCTCTGCTCTGTCGGTGAGAGCAACATGGGCGGGGATTATCGTGTGCAGGAATCATGAGCTGAGCCCTCACCTGCAGTGTCCACCCCAGGGAGGAGGAGCTACGGAGTGTGTGTGTGAGTCCCTGGTTGAGAAGCCTGGAACAAGGCACCCAGCAGCATTTGTACTTATTCATAAGGTTGCTGGATACTCGTGGGTTACTCCACACAGAATTCTCTACCTCTTCTCACCTAAGGACAAGTTTTTAAAAATTGCTTTGCAAGTGAGATTTAGGTTGGTTTATTTGTTAAGAGTTAACTTGCCTGGACACAGTGGCTCATGCCTGTAATCCCAGAAATTTGGGAGGCTGAGATGGGTGGATGGCTTGAGCTCAGGAGTTCAAGACCAGCCTTGGCAACATGGTGAAACCCTGTCTCTACCAAAAATACAAAAAATTAGCTGGTCGTGTTGGTGTGCGCCTGTGGTCCCAGCTACTCGGGAGGCTGAGGTGGGAGGATCACGAGCCTCGGAGGCAGAGGTTGCAGTGAGTCGAGATTGTGCCACTGCACTCGAGCCTGGACAACAGAGTGAAACCCTATCTCAAAACAAAATAAAGCAAAACAAAATAAAAACAACCCGTTAACTGGGATTTTGTAAATAGTTGGGGAATGATGTGAGCTGAGGTGAAACCTCAGTTTTGGGGAAGTTCACAGTCTAATGAGCGAACAAATGCCCAGTGCTCCTGGATGTTTCCATTTTGAGTTGTGGGTTCTTTCCTGTCCCTTTCCTATTTAAAACCTTTCAACAGGCAGGGTGCGGTGGCTCATGCCTGTAATCTCAGCACTTTGGGAAGCCGAGGCGGACAGATCATTTGAGGTCAGGAGATCGAGATCAGCCTGGCCATCATGGTGAAACCCCATCTCTACTAAAAACACAAAATTAGCCAGGCTTGGTGGTGCATGCCTGTAATCCCAGCTACTTGGGAGGCTGAGGCAGGAGGATGGCTTGAACCCAGGATGTGGAGGTTGCAGTGAGCTGAGATCGTACCACTGCACTCCAGCCTGGGGAACAGAGCAACATTCTGTATCAAATAAATAAAATGAAATAAATAAATAAATAAATAAATAAATAAATAAATAAAACCTTTCAATAGCATGCTATGGCTCTCAGGAATTTCCATCTTGAAGGCCCAGTGAGATCTACAGGGTTTAATTAAGCCCGTAAGGGGAATCCGGTTGCCTGTTTTTCACATTCTCTCTTTACCATTGATTGATAGGTGACCTTGGGCAAATTCATTGACATCTGCAAGTGCCAGTTTACTCACCTGTAAAATGGGAGTCATAATCCATAAAATCATACATTTAAGTGCTTTCTACAGTGCTTGATTCATGTAAATGCTCAATAAATAGAATTACCTCCGAATCTTCAGAGCCACTTTCCCTTTTTCCCATATACCCTAGGCTCTAGCTGTGCTAAGTTGCTTGCAATTCTCCAAAGTCTCTTTAGGCTGTTGTATGATTTGGCTTTCATATATGCTATTGTTTCTATCTTGAGTTCCCCTTCCCTCTAAGCTAGTTAACTTGGCTCAAATGTCATCTTCTCTGCCTACTTAGTCTTGTCTCTGTCACTGGACTAATCTCCTGGAGGGCATGATGAGGAATTACTCATCTGGGATCTCCAGCCTTAAGCACATTGCCTGGCCCCCTGGAGGCTGGAGTATAATGAAGTCTCAGGGGATGTGTGGTAGAAGCTGTGGCAGCTGCCACCTTGGGAAAGACAACCAGGAGCTGAGGCAGCAGCATGAAGCCAGGGCTGTGAACAAAGTGGATGGGCAGCAGAACAAGGCCATAGATGAGCTGGGGCAGGAGAGCCATGAGCCCTAGTGTGGAGGTGGGGAAAGGGAGGACACTCCCAGTACCTGGTGGGACAACCTGGGTGCTGGCCCCAAGGGGCTCCTCCAGAGAGATGTGGGTGACCTGGCAGGTGTAAGTGGCACCTGCAGAGCCAGGTTCTGCGATGAGAGAGGAGGAGATGCTGTAGGTGCCTGCCACGCTTTGCCTGAGGCTGGAAAAGGAGGCACCAGAGACTTGGACTGGGGATCCGCCCAGTTCCTGTCGGGTCCACGTCACTGCCACATCCAGAGGATAATAGCCAGCAATGTCACAGATGAGGGTGGGCAGCAGAGCTTCGTTTGCCAAGCTCAGTCGTACTTTGGGGGAAGCTGGAGAAAGAATGAATAAGATTACACATGGATCTAACTGGGGACAGCGGAGGAGCCTGAAGCCTTTTCTTCCTGCCAGGATGAGAGTAGATTGTGGAGGCTAAAGTGTCCCTTGGTGGTGTACCAAGGCGAGGGTGTGTGCAGGGCCCACCTGGATGCAGGCCGTAAGTGGGGGCGGCGGGGGGGTTACATTTTCCAGAAAAGTGATAGTTGTAAAGCCAACTAAAGGTTGGCTGGCTTCTTACCGTCATTCTAAGCCAGATATATATATTTTTAAGATGATGTCTTGCTCTGTCGCCCAGGCTGGAGTGCAGTGGCATCTGCACTTCGTCTGCCTCAGCCTCCTGAGTAGCTGGGACTACAGGCGTGCACCACCACGCCTGGCTATTTTTTGTATTTTTAGTAGAGATGGAGTTTCACCATATTGACCAGGCTGGTGTCAAACTCCTGACCTCGTGATCTGCCTGCCTCGGCCTCCCAAAGTGCTGGGATTATAGGCGTGAGCCACCGCGCCCAGCCTCTATGCCAGAGATTTTAAAGGATAGCAGTGATAATGGTCAGAACCGCTTCCACTGCCCTGCCTTGGTTTGCTGCTGCTGCCATTCAGGATGTGGTCCAAAAGGACTGGGGTGATGGAGACAGCTGGCCACAGCAGGACAGCAGGATCCTGGACTGGAAATCTCTTGGTGGAATTATCCTGGAGTCCAGCGGGACTCCTTATCTGATGCCATCTGTGCTTCCGCGGTGAAGATGGCATGTAAGTGGTGGGACTGAAGCCTGCTTCTCAGGAAAGCACTCTTGCATTTGGGTCCCAGTCTGAAAACGCTCCCAGTGGACATGTTATATCCCCTTCCCTGGGATAACCATGTCCTGGCCTCACCTTGGATGTTGAGCTGGATGATCTGCTGAGTTCGGTACAGAGAGGTGGTGATCTGACAAACGTAGGTCCCCTCGTCCTGTATAGTGAGGCTGGGCAGGGTGAGGGAGGCATCCCTGGCCATGCCCAGCTGCTCAGGCTCCAGGGTAGCGCCCTTCCGCACAGCCTGCCCCTGCCCTGTGGTCCAGCTGTACACCAGCTGACCCCTGCCCTTGTGCTGCAGCCGCCACTCCACACTGATGAGGTCCAAGCCTGGTGCCATGGAGAAGCCACAGTCCAAGGAGGCTGAGGACCCCAGCAGGAAGGTCAGGGATTGGGTCTGTGTCGTCACCTGGAACTCCACTGTGAAGAGGAAAACAGGGGTGATTTGTGGGCTACTTCCTCCTTGAGGTCACCTGATCTCCAAGCTGTGGGCATGTCGTGTGGCATACACCTGCCTCTTCTTCCGTGCCTGACAGGCCAGATGAGCTTATTTTCCATCACACGGAACCAAAAAGAAATGGGGCTCTGGAAAGGCAGCATGGTGCGCATGATGGCCATCACCATTTTGGGATCACTTACCCTAGGATAATTTAGTGAAAGCTATAGATCTCTCACCAGGAAAAATACACATACAAAATTAAGAGTTACCATCAATCTTCAGGTAAGTACTACTAGAGTAGCAGAAAAAGCTCTGAAACCCTGGTGTTCCACTTACTGGCTCTGTGACCTTTGACAAGTCACTTGCTGTTACCAAGCTCACCTACTTAAGCAAGGATGCTGTGAAGACTAGGAACAAGAGTTTAAAAAGCACG
>NW_012102532.1:610482-627983 GCF_000951045.1 Mandrillus leucophaeus | reverse complement strand
AGTAGCTGGACTACAGGTGTGCGTCACCATGCCCTGAACTTTATAGTTGAGACTATTATTGTATCAATTAAAAAGTATCTAAAAGGATGAAGATCCGTGGCATACTAGGCAGTGGTGTTGGGGGATAGGGACAGTCTGCCCTGGCAGGGAGGAGTATTTTATCACTGATAATATTCAGAATTGTCAATGTCAGGAGATGGTGAGACTATAAAGCCATCTGACTTTTAGCCGATTTTATTATTCTGAAATATTTTACACTCTGCACTCCCTTATTGCCTGCACCATGGGTAGACTACTCCCCTACTTTGGTTTGTTTCTGACATGATGGTTTTGTAACTATGAAGGATTACGTCCTTGTCCTTCGCTGTAAACTAATACATGCTATGGATGGGAGCATTTGGGGTTCAAGTGTTGCCTTCTGCAACTTACTCTCAGTTCAGAGGAAAATACACACATACACATATACACACACGGGGAGTCAGGGGGAGAGAGAATGTGGCAAATTGGTGACAATTGGTGGATCTAGGTGTAGGGTATGTAGGTGTTCATTATATTATAGTTTCACCTTTTTTTGTAGGTTTGGAATAAAAAGAGAGAAATATCTACCCATGCCAGGAGTGTGGTAGACACTGGACAGCTGCGAGGACCTTTTCTTTCTAATGTGGCAGATGAGATTTAGGTTGGACCACAGAGAGGTTAGAGTGTTCTAGGGTTTTCCAAAGATAGGAGGGTTGCCCCCTAATTTTCTCTGGACTTGGTTGTCTCTTCTTGGAGACACAAAGAAGCGGGGCACAGAGTCTTGGATTAATGGGCTCTGGGGAACCCTGTCATCATGTTGTCAATTTGTTGTGCCCTCGAGGATGTGCGGAGCTGGAGAGGGCAAGTACTGGGTTTACTAATAAGATAATGAACAAACGATGCATCCCTGAGCTTTACCCCTAAAGCACCAGACCAGGCTAGCCTTTCACTGGGAGAAAACCGGGTTTTGGCTCAATAAGACTACAGTGGACAGCACCCATGAGCAGAATAGCATCATGTGTCTTATTTCCTCATGGCAGCCCAGTGAGATGAGAATGATCTCCATTTTGGAAATAACACACAGGTTGTCTGTGTGCTTGGACCTTCAGGTAGGGGCTTCGAAGCATTCTCTTGTGGACTCAGGGTTTTTTGTTTGTTTGTTTTGTTTTTTGAGATGGAGTCTCGCTCAGCTGCCCAGGCTGGAGTGCAGTGGTGCGATCATGGCTCACTGCAACCACCGTCTCCCAGGTTCAAGTGATTCTCCCATTTCAATCCCCTAAGTAGCTGGGATTACAGGCACCTGCCATCATGCCCGGCTAATTTTTGTATTTTAATAGAGAGGGGGTTTCACCATGTTGGCCAGGCTGGTCTTGAACTCCTGACCTCAGGTGATCCACCTGCCTCGGCCTCCCAAAGTGCTAGGATTACAGGCGTGAGCCACCGCACCCGGCCTGACTCAGGGGTTTTTAGGAAGAAAGGACCAAGGCCTAGGGATGCCCTGAGGTGACCAATGTGGATGGAGGTGGATTTGTTCCCTTCCTTCTCCTTCTGTCCCCCATATCTTACCACTTTAGAAAAGCAAACTTTATGTGACTTGCTTTTCATTTTCTTTCTTTCTTTCTTTCTTTTTTTTGAGATGGAGTTTCCCTCTTGTTGCCCAGGTTGAAGTGCTATGGCACGATCTTGGCTCACTGCAACCTTGGCATTCTGGGTTCAAGCAATTCTCCTGCCTCAGCCTCCCCAGTAGCTGGGATTACAGGCACCCGCCACCCTGCCCGGCTAATTTTGGTATTAGTAGAGACAAGGTTTCACCATGTTGGCCAGGCTGGTCTTGAACTCCTAACCTTAGGTGATCCACTGGCCTCGGTATCCCAAAGTTCTGGGATTACAGGCATGAACCACCACGCCTGGCCTTGCTTTTCATTTCCTTACCTGCAGTTCGCACAGTCCCCTGGGGGCTCAGGGGCAAGTTCAGCGTCGGATGCCAGAAAGCATCATTCTTGGCATCTATGGGAGTCTTCATCACCATGGAGATGCTAGGTCCTCCTCCAGAGACCTGCACGTTGGCCATGAAGCAAGCTGCTGTCTCCATAGTGGTCTCTCTCGTCTGGAGAAAGTAGTGGGAGATCTCACAGGTCACCTCCTTCCCGCTGCAGTCAGCATGGAGCAAGGCCTCCGCCTGGGGAATCTGGACCAGGTCCACTGGGGAGAAGCGGGGCACACACGGAGGGCAAATTGGGGTGAGAACACCAGGGCCAACGGGAGGCAGTATGTGTGGCTGTAATCGGGACCTGGGCTGTCCTGGTGGAGGGAGCCCGGGAGGACCAAGAACACAGGTGGAAGGATTTTACCTGAGGCCTCGAAGATGTCAGTTGGGTCGTCTTGGGCCAGCGTGCCCCCTTGGAAGTCGGTGAAGTCCTCCAGGGAGCCATCGTCCAGCACTGGCACCTGCTTTAGCACGAGGGAGGCCCTCGCCCTGTCCTCACTGCTGGCGAGAGCTCCACGGTGCTCACCGTCCTTCGCCAGGAAGCAGTCTAGGACCACGTCCACTGCCCGCCACTGCGTTTCTGCTGTGTGGGGCTCTGCAGACAAAGGCTGGGGTGAGCACCCCCTTCCCCAGAAAGCTACTCCACACTTGCTTCCTGCCCCCACCCCCAAACTGTGGAGTCAGCAAAGGGTAAAAGTTGCCCTCCAAGATCCTAGCTGTCTCTGTGTCCCTCTACTCTCCTGTCGTCCCCCAAACCAGTTTTCTGGAGAGCACCTGCTAGTCCAGGCAAATACTTCTTGGTGTGGGTTAAAGTCCTGGATTTGCCTTGCTCAGAGGAGTTTATACTTGCATTTCCAGCTGTTGAATGAAAGACTGTCTTTTCAGTCAAAGGAATTCTCAGAAAAAAAAGCAAGTGCCACCGCAGAGAGAGGAGGCTGGGCGGTTGCTGTTGCTGGGGCACTGACAGCCTGCATTACTTTCTCCCATATCGGGTAGACTTCCCCTCCCCCACCTTCAAGGTCGCCCTCCAAGTGATTTCCTCGCCTGGGGAGTCCCCTCCTCTTCTGAAGTGTCAGCTCCCAGGCCAGTGCCTTCTCCGTAGGACAGTGGCTCCCGACACAGCCACACAGGCAGCCCCTCTTTAGCGGTTTCCCTGTGGAGTCCCCACCCTCCCTCCACACACACTATTGGTTCCTTCTTTTGCCAGCCACTGAGCCTTCCCCCTGTTGGGCTTAGAAGGCGATTCGGTCAACCTCGGCCCCTTTTCTCTTCTGGAATCTCGGGGAGGGTGGCACCCTGGGGCTTCAGTAGCTCTCCTCCCAGCCAGCTTTCCCCAACTCCCAGACTCACTGGTTTCTGCTGCTCCAGATAGAGCCAGGCAGAGCAGCAGGCACCAGCTCTCCTCTGTGCCCATGGAGGCTCCTTGCCCACCACCCTTCTCCGCACTCCTACGCTGCTTGCGAGGCCTGGCGGGAGAAGGGGGGCTCTCCAAGCACCCCTGGCCAGCCGGAAGCCTTTGGATTTCTTCTGTTCCCGCTGCTGTGGATTTTTCTTTCACTTTCACTTGGAGCAAGGTGGCAGCCCGTGTCTCTGTGTGAAGCCCTCTGCAGCAGCTGCCAGAGCCCTGCTTACTGTTCCCCTTTCTCTCCACCCACCTTACCCAGAAATCCCCAGGTGATTTCAAGACCTGACTTCTGCACCCTTTTGCTCCCCTCCTGTCCCGAGAAAGTGGAGCTATAACTGGGAAAAGGGAATCTGAAATCAGACACAGGATCCGCAGTAGCCTGGGGACCTTTCTCAGCCCCACCCTCAAGCAGGCCCCAACGTAATCGGCTGAGAAACCTCCTCTGCCAGATCCTGACCTGAGCCAGGAGGCGGCCAGGAGCCTGAGTTTGGGGACTGGAATTTCAGAGAGGAAGCTGGAGAGCTGCAGGGTGGTCATCTGGCACTTTATTTTGTCCGTCTTGTAGCATATGGGTCTTTCGCAGCAGGAAGTGTGTTTTACAACCAGAGCCCCGCCCTCCTGCAGCGCAGGCGCAGCTGGCTGGGCTCCTGCTTCCCACTCCCCACCTCATCCATGTTTGTCCTCGTCCCTGCCGGTCTCGAAAAGGCACTCTGTCACGTGTACACAGGAAAGGGCCCTGACTAGAGGATAGGACTGCAGTGGTGGCTGCCAGGTCTCATTCTCCCTTGGATGGCCGGCGGGGTGGGGTGGAGGCCAGGGCTGTAGTGCGGCTCCCGCAGGTGCTGGCTCATAGGGAGGAGGCAGGCTCCGGTTTTCGGTAATCCTCTTGGATGGGGATGGTGCTGCCTTCCTCCTCCCTGGGGCAGCTGTAAGGACAAGGTTCTGCAGGCTCCATGGGACTTTCTCCTTTGTCTGCGGAAGGAGATCTGATGAGTCTTGGCCAGCAGTGGGGGCAGGGGGAGACGGGAGAAGGAGATGGGCAGAGGCAGGTGTGCTTGGGGGAGGGGTGTCAGGAGCACGCCAGCTAAGGGGAGAGAAGGGCTAGGACCAAGGCTGGTGAAGTGGAACTGGTGGGTTTCAGTGAGATTCCAGGCGTGGGCAGTGGGGCTGAGCTGTTGGGGTGTGGTGCAAGGGCAGGACCGGAGACCTATATTCTGTCTCTTACTTGATCTATATTTCCTTTGTTGATGGAGGAACAGGGTTCCGGCCAGGGTGAAAACAAGAAACATTCCGGAGAAGATCACAAGGATACGAATAAAATCTGAGCTGCACAGGGATCTTTGAGCTGTGATAGGAGGGGACACACAGGGATTAGGGGAGGGTCTAGCCCTTGGCTCCCTCAGCCCAGCCCTCCTGTCACCTTGTCTGTCCCCTTTCCCCCATCTTCTTCTCTCCCACCCCCCACCATTAGCCAACTCCTCTGCTAAGTGGTGGACTCTGCTTTTTCCCCTCCTCTTATCCCTACTCCAAGGAGCTTTCTGTCTGGCTTCCCTCCTGGCCCCTCCTGTGTGCATTCTCTCTAGCAGTGGGGATTAAGGAGAAAACTCACGTGACCAGTGGGTAGAGAGAGTCCGGGCAGGCAGGTGCCTGAAGTCAGCCAGAGTCTGCATGTGCCCTGCTATTCTGGCCTCCAGCATCTCTGGAAAAACAGAGACAGGATGAGTAGCAGCAGGGAACCCCATAGGGCACATCTAAAGGCCTGAGAGGCGCTCAATGGGATGAGAAGGCAGAAACAGGCTGACCTTATCCAGGGGTAGGAGTGGGGAGTGCTGGTTGGGGTGTCACCCCTACCCCATGTGATGGCACAGAGAGTTGCCTGGAACTTACCATTGACATAAGGTAAGTGGGTGGGCTGAGGGTGTGGGCCCAGGGCCTGAGACGGCCAAGTGGTCAGCGAAGGATTTGGAGGAGGATCACACTCAGTACACTCCTTGTCCCTGCACTGCCAGCCATTGCGACAGGCACACACAGCGTTGGCAGTGATGGTGCAGTTGCGAATGAGAAGACCTGGGGAAAGAGGAGGACCAGAGAGCATAGGACACTCAGACCTGTGGAGACCTTCAAGGTCCACTTGCTTCATTCCCCAGCCCCCATCCCAGGCCCACCTCTAGGGACGTGCTTCCCTTTCCATTCCCACCCCTGCAAAGGCCTCCCCTTGGCTCACTGTCCCCCAGTGCCTTTGCCATTATTATTGTTATTAAAGAAGAAAGTTGGACCTTTCAGAAGGAAGATTCGTGGGTTCAGACATAGGAACCATGAAAAGTAGAAGGAGCTTGTATAACTTTCTCTTGTACTCTCTGACACTTTTTTTTATTTTTTATTTTTTTATTTTTTTGAGATGGAGTCTCGCGCTTGTTGCCCAGGCTGGAGTGCAGTGGTGTGACCTCGGCTCACTGCAACCTCCACCTCCTGGGTTCAAGCCATTCTCCTGCCTCAGCTTCCCAAGTAGCTGGGATTACAGGCGCGTGTCACCACACCCAGGTAATTTTTTGTATTTTTAGTAGCAACAGGGTTTCACAGTATTGGCCAGGCTGGTCTTAAACTCCCGACCTCAGGTGATGCACCAGCCTCAGCCTCCCAAAGTGCTGGGATTATAGGCGTAAGCCGCTGTGCTCGGCCCCAATACTTTAATAACTTTTAATTGAAGTATAATATCCATACAGAGAGGCACGCAAGAGTGTAAAGCTTAAGAATTTGTACAAATCTGGCTTACAGGCATAACCAGCACCAGATCAAGAAATAGAAAATAGCTGGGTGAAGCAGGGAATTGCTTGAACCCAGGAGGTGGAAGTTGCAGTGAGCGGAGATCGCACCACTGTACTCCAGCCTGGGCAACAGAGTGAAACTCCGTCTCAAAAAAAAAAAAAGAAAAGAAAGAAAGAAAATAGCCAGGTGCAGTGGCTCATGCCTGTAATCCCAGCACTTTGGGAGGTCGAGGTGGGTGGATTGTTTGAGCTCAGGAGTTTGAGACCAGCCTGGCCAACATGGTGAAACCCCATCTCTACAAAAAATAGAAAAATTAGCTGGGCGTGGTGGCACACACCTGTAGGCCCAGCTACTGGGGAGGCTGAGGTGGGAGGATTGCTTGAGCCCAGGAGGCAGAGGTTGCAGTGAGCTGAGATCATGATACTGTGCTCCAGCCTGGGTGACAGAGTGAGATCCTGTCTCAAACACCACCAACAATAAAGTATGTTAGGAATTTCCAGGGGCTGGGGATGGGGATGGGGGTGGTTGGGGGGTAGAAATGGGGAGTAATTGCTAAGGGGTATGGGTTTCTTTGGGGGGATGAAAATGTTATAGAATTAGATAGTGTTGATGGCTGCACAACCTGTGAATACAGTAAAATAAATAAATAATAAATAGATAGTTACTTGATTACAGTTGCTAAGCATTTTTTTTGTTTGTTTGACGGAGTGTTGCTTTGTCGCCTGGGCTGGAGTGCAGTGGCACGATCTTGGCTCATTGCAACCTCCGCCTCCTGAGTTCAAGTGATTTTCCTGCCTCAGCCTCCCTAGTAGCTGGGATTACAGGTACGTGCCACCACGCCTGGCTAATTTTTTGTATTTTTAGTAGAGACGGGGTTTCACTGTGTTAGCTAGGATGTTCTCAATCTCCTCACCTCGTGATCCACCCACCTTGGCCTCCCAAAGTGCTGGGATTATAGGCGTGAGAATTTGCCTTTAAAATATACATTTTGCTCAAGTGTAGGGGTCTGATGTTGGGTGGTTGGCTGTTAATCAGTTATCCCGGGAGTGGGGGTGGTAGGGCACTAGCTGGGCTGGGCTGGGCTTGCTGGCAACTGGGTTGAGAGGAGGGTGATTCAGAGGAAGGCAGTGACACCCAGATGTGGGACAGGCTGCAAGGAAGCCTGGTGGGCCTTAGGGCAGATGCTTGTGGGGACTCGGGGAGTCCTAGGAGCCCTGACAGGTGGAAGAGGGGTGCAGAAAGGGAGGATTTCAAAGGGAGGATGTCAAAGGTCATAACCAAACCTAACAATTTTCTTCTACTTATGCCTTTTGTCAGGACTAGGAGAAGGACAAATTCCTTCTTGGCATCCTTATGGCCCTGTGACCTCCTAATGAATGCTGACTCTGAGTTGCTACTAGAATTTGGTTTCCTTGTGGCTTCCTAGGAATTATGAGCCACGTTGGATAAGAACCTGCAAGGGAAGAATGAGGAAGCCTGGGACAGAGCGCTGGTGGTAGGGAGGAGTGATGACAAGGGTCTCCGCTAAAAGGGAAATGGAAGGGTTGAAGAAGGGGCTGGGGAGGGTTGAGACAATGAGGTGCTATTGTTTCAGTGGGGAATATCTGGAGACCTGGGAGTTCTAGTTAGCAGGTACAACCTGGGCTCAAAATTCCAGGCTGACTTCAGGCATGTCCTCATCTCACAGATGCCAGCACTAAGGCCCAGAGAGGGCCAAACTCATTCAGCCTGCCCATCTTCTCACCCCTGGCTGCAATCTCCTGGGGTCCTGCTGCAGCCAGCTGCCGCTGCGGTACTTTGGGATCTATTGGCTGAGCTCCCAGAGAAGGCTCATGGATTGGGCTAGTCTGGAACAAGTGAAGGGACTGAAGATGGGCTCAGTATGGGGCAAAGACCTTCAGGAAGGGTCTGCAGAGTGAGTAGGGAGGTTTTGCCTGGAAAAATTCCAACCCTGCAGGGGCCGCTGCCAAGAGGAAAGCATCTACTACAGGTACATTTTTAAGCTAAGTAGACTGAAGAATATTTCTTGTGTATTAAAGAAGTTCCTCTTTGGTTGATTTGCAACGGAAAAGCTTTTATTTTCTTTTTTTCTTTTTTGGAAACAGGGTCTCACTCTGCTCACTCTGTCACCCAAGCTGGAGTGCAGTGGTACAGTCACGGCTCACTGCAGCCTCCACTTCCTGGGCTCACATGATCTTCTCACTTCAGCCTTCTGAGTAGCTGGGACTACAGGTTCGCGCCACCACGCTCGGCTAACTTTTTGTATTTTTAGTAGAGACAGGGTTTTGCCATGTTGCCCAGGCTGTTCTTGAACTCCTGGGCTCAAGGGATCGCCTGCCTTGGCCTCCTAAAGTGCTGGGATTACAAGTGTGAGCCATTGCATCGGCTTTTCTTGTATGTGTGTGACAAAGGGTTTTGCTCTGTTACCCAGGCTGGAGTACAGTGGTTGATCAGCCTGGACCTCCTGGGCTCAAGTGATCTTCCCACCTTGGCCTCCCAAGCAGCTGGGACTACAGGTGCACTACCACAACCAGCCAATTTTTTTAGAGACAAGGTCTTTCCGTGTTGCCCAGCTGGTCTCGAACTCCTGGGCTCAAGTCTCTACAAAAAATACAAATATCCTTCTGCCTTGTCCTCCCAGGTGCTGGGATTATAGGCATGAGCCACCACATCCAGCCTTGGTTTTTGTTTTTTTGTTTTTACAGAACCAGTCTCTGTAGTCACACCTGTAATCCTGGCACTTTGAGAGGCTGAGACAAGAAGATTGCTTGAGCCCAGGAGTTCAAGGCTGTGGGGAGCTATGATTGCACCACGGCACTCCAGCCTGGGTGACAGAGCTAGACCTTGTCTTTAAACAAAACAAAACCAAGTACCAACAGACCCAGTGACACCAAACACATTTTGCAAGTAGGTAGTTTAATAGTTACAGTTACCTAGTTCTAAAAAGTGTCTTGCTAGAGAACATTTGTTCAAAGGGGCCACTTTAAAGCCTGCTATTCTAGTGTATACTGGCTGTAGTTTCTGAAATTGTAGCAAAGATGGAGAAATAATAACAGCATTCATAAGCAGAACTGCAGATATTATACTTCTTAGTTTAAAAAATCTTTTTCTTTTGAACTATAAAATAAAAACACAGGCCACATACACACTCATTTTCTCAAATTGGCTTTTGTGCAAAAAAAGTTGTTACCTATTGGGTTATTTTGTTATCTCCTTAGAAAGATGTATTCCAAATTCCCCATGGCCAACCTACACATGTGGACTCTGGGAACACAGCCGGTTTATTGGTTGGGCGTTACTTGCCTGAAATCTGGGGTCATAGAGCCACTTCTCTCATTTTATTGTCTTGATCCTATCCATAGACCCATTCTCACCAATCCCTCAAATTCTATTTATCCCTTTCCCTGAAATACTAGATTTCTGCCCACATTAATTCATGCCCCACCTAGGGTACCCCATTTCCCAGCATTGGCTCCACTTGCTGTGAGCCTTGAAGAAGGCTGAAGCTTTGAACCCCTCATCCTCCTTGCACTCTCAAACCCATCACCAGCCTTGCTCCCCCAAATGCTTGTCCAGTGTCCCCACCTATACCCTTGCCCACCTCACCAGAGTTACAGTGCCGACAGCTCTCACAGTGAGGCCGGGTGTGGTGGTCTGGAGAGAAGGAGACCCCTGGTACGCAAGGATGACACTGAGCAGCCTTTCTGTGCTGGTCACAGTCCTTCACAAGGAATGTTCCTGGGAGGAGAGGGTAAGGAATCAAGGCTTGAGAAGGGCTAGTTCTCTGCCCCCTGGAAGGTGGTGCCTCCCCACAGCTGCAGGATTTCCCTCCTTGCTTGAGCTCAGTGTCACCCTGTGCCTATTTACTGTATCAACCCCAGTCCTCTCTCTTTCACCACTCACCTGGCCCTTGCCAAGGCCCCCTCTTACCTGGCTCACACATCTGGCAGCACAGTTTTCCCTGAGCCCAGTAGTGCCTCTCTGGGCAGCTCTTGGGGGCTGGAGTAGCTGAGAGCCCCACCAGGGTCCCCAGAAAGCACAGCCACCAGGGATGTGGCCGTGCCATGGTTCCTGCCCAGGGAGCGCCTTTCTGTGCCCAGTTGCTGACGCTGGCCTCTGGAGTTAGCACCTCCAAGCTGGGCGCTGCTGTCTCTTCTTTGCACCCCCTGGGCAGCGGCTGCTTTAGGTGGTAAGCCAACCTTTGACGGCAGAAGCTCTATTGTGGCTGCTTTTTTTTTTTTTTTTTTTTTTTTTTCTCACAGCAGCAACCTCCACCCCCTTCCCCTTCCGTGTGCTGGGGAGAGTAGTAAAGAGCAAACTGTCAGACCTGCTGCTCTTCAAACATGCCTCCTCCAACACACGAGCCTCCCTTGGTTTCCGCCTCTCCTGCTCATGAAGCATGTAGCCCACTGACTCCTGCTTCTTTTACAAAAAGGTGATGGACACACAGTCTCCCACTCCTCCTCTCCATATGCACTTGTGCACAAAGGTGCCCACATTATCCCCCCACACCCCGCCCGTCCACAGTTTACCAATGAATTCGCGTGTCTCCTGTCTCCCATACCTGCATCCCTCCTTTCACAGACAACAGCTGAAAGAAGGAACGAGAGCCAGAATTGAGCACAGGTCCACAAGCTCTTATCTGAAACTTTGGGGGTCAGATAAGTATTAGAATTCAGAATTTTTCAGGTTTATGCAGAAACTAGCACCACAAAACACCCTCGGGGAGTTGGGGTAGCCTCATAATCAAACGCAACATTTCTGCAGCAAAACTATTGAATATTTACACCGACTGGGAGGAAGCTTAAATAGCCTTGTCTCAATTGAGGTCTGGTTTGATGGCCAAAGGAGTTGGCTACAGAATGCTCAGAACTGCAAGCAAGGGGCGTAGAGCTGCCTCTCTCCTGTCACTGTTGCAGATCACCTATGCTCTCCTTTAATCCTCACGTCAGCCTCTGGTGTGGGTGCCACCTCCTGCCTGCATGGCCTTCCCTCTCAGACCCTGGCTCACTCCTCACCTTTGTGCCATCTTTATCCTCCCCTTCCCACCTCTGGCTGTGTCAGCCACTGGTGTCCTGGATCACCTGGGGCGTCTTCTCTCCCAGCCTTGGGCAGTCGGGATTAAAGGTAGCTTCCTACGGAGGTCATCTCTTTTTTATTTTCCCAGTTCTTCCAGCAAGACTGATTTCGGGATATCGGAAACAGCTAGACTTTTCCCTCTTTGAGTCATGGGGGCACACATGGGTCAGCAACCTCCTCCACTCTTTCCTCGGCAACCGAGACGCGGAGTGGCTTATTTCCCCAGGAAGTTTTTCATTCAGGGGCTTTGCCGTTGTTTCCACACCGCTCATAAATGTCACACTGCTGTGGTCACACCTGTCAGATCTGTTCTCTGTCTCACTCTGTAGTTTCCTTTCTCTTCATTTTCTCCATTCTCTTGTCTTTTCCCAGGCCCCTCTGCAGCTCTTCATGGGGGTCCACTCAAGTCGGAAGCCACATCTGGGTGTGATTCAGAGAGCTGTTTATGCAAAACCACCCTTTTCACCATCAGGCAGGGCACCTGAATTCCCAGCACAGAGTGCTGTGGCCCTGAGGACTTTTCTGTCACCCGCCATTTCCAGGTTGTGGTAAATGTCTTCACCGCAGGCATGGGGCAGTGGGGTGGCTAGCTGGCAGCAGGCCCTGGGAGGATGGACGAGACCCTCAGAAGAATCATGAGGAACTGGGGACCTTTAGGAAGAGACTTGTCAAGCAGGGAGTTGGAGTTCGCCGAGCCTAGCAACGAACTCGACTGGGAACTGCTCACTCGCCTAAGGCCTCTGTCCTCTGGACCAAAGTCCATCGTCTCTCTTCTACATACCGCTTCTCCAGGGGGTCGGAGCAGGAGCAGGGTCTGCCTGGCTCTCCTGGAGGGCCTCGGCCAAGAGGAGGAAAGCCAGGTTTCTGGACCTTTTTCTTTCCTGGCAAATAGAATGAGCTCATCTCCAGCACTCTTTGCATCCACTTCTGGTGAACCTTCCCCATCCTAGGCTGGCTCCCTGGATGGGACCTTCCTTTTTTTTTTTTCTCCCATCTCACTCTGTCACTCCAACTCCAGGTTGGAGTGCAATGATGCGATCTCAGCTCACTGCAACCTCCATCTCCCAGGCTCAAGCAATTCTCATGCCTCAGCCTCCCGAGTAACTGGGACGACAGGTGCACACCACCACGCTCAGCTAATTTTTGTATTTTTAGTAGAGATGGGGTTTCGCCATGTTGGTCAGGCTGGCCTCAAGTTGATCTGCCCACCTCAGCCTCCCAAAGTGCTGGGATTACAGGGCACAGCCACGGCACACAGCTTATTTTTTGTATTTTTAGTAGAGATGGGGTTTTGTCATGTTGACCGGGCTGGACTGGAACACCTAGCCTCAGGTGATCTGCCCGCCTCGGCCTCCCAAAGTGCTGGGATTACAGGGCACAGCCACGGCACACAGCTTATTTTTTGTATTTTTAGTAGAGATGGGGTTTTGTCATGTTGACCGGGCTGGACTGGAACACCTAGCCTCAGGTGATCTGCCCGCCTTGGCCTCCCAAAGTGCTGGGATTACAGGCATGAGCCACCACGCCTGGCTGAGCCCTTCCTTTTGTCTACAGGCCCTGGGATGCAGCCCACTGACATCTTCCTTGAAATCTCACACAACCACTTTCTCTTTTGGGGTCAACCTCTCCCCCGTGCCTGGCTGGGGCATAAAAATATATGGTATTTTCTCAACAGCTCCCCACTTTTCTTTCCTTTCCAGAAACAGGCCCACAGAAGCCCTTCTTGAGAACTCTAAGGACTCTCATGATCTTTTTTTTTCATTCTTTTTTTTTTTTTTTTTTTGAGAAAGGGTCTCCCACTGTTGCCCAGGGCTGGAGTGCAGTGGCATGATCTCGGCTCACTGCAGGTTTTGCCTTCTAGGTTCAAGCGATTCTTATACATCAGCCTCCCGAGTAGCTGGGATTACAGGCACCGGCCACCATGCCCGGCTAATTTTTTGTATTTTAGTAGAGACAGGGTTTTCCCATGTTGGCCAGGCTAGTCTCAAACTCCTGGCCTCAAGTGATCCACCCTCCTTGGCTTCCCAAAGTGCTGGGATTACAAGCGTGAGCCACTGCGCCCGGCCTCTCATGACTTTTTTGTTTGTTTTTTTGAGACGGAGTGTTACTCTGTCATCCAGGCTGGAGTGCAGTGGTGCCATCTCAGCTCACTGCAAGCTCTGCCTCTTGGGTTCCTGCCATTCTCCTGCCTCAGGCTCCCAAGTAGCTGGGACTACAGGCGCCCACCACCACACCCGGTTAAGTTTTTGTATTTTTAGTAGAAACAGGATTTCACCATGTTAGCCAGGATGGTCTCGATCTCCTGACCTTGTGATCCGCCTGCCTCTGCCTCCCAAAGTGCTGGGATTTCAGGCGTGAGCCACTGCACCTGGCCGTCTCATGACTTTTGAGAGGGCCTCACCAACCCTCCACCTGGCCCAGTGACTGTAGTCTAGATGTCTGCCAGGGGCACCCTGCTCCTTGAAATCTAGATAAGATGCTCCTTGCTCCCCACTCAGGGCAGGTCCTCTGCAGGCTGTCCACCTGCACAAGTTCCAGTAGGTTGGGTGTTCTTCTGGCCACCTCTGGCTCTGATTTCTCTTTCAGCTGAAGTCTGGTTCTTGCCTCCGTGTCTCCTGTCTGTTGTCTTACCTGTACCCTGCCTCAAGCCCGAAGTGTAGGACATAAGACTTGCTTAAAGTCCTCTAAACCAGCTCTAAACAGAAGGCTATCACATGTGGCAGGCCTTTTCTTTTTTCTCCAATTTTTATGAATTCATAACCCGTTAAAGCGCTCAGCAGGACCAGTCTCTGCAAGACTTTTGCTTAGGAGGAAGTTCTGTTATGGGACAAAGATGTCTGCAGTCACTGTTCCTGACTTAGGGTTCCTGAGTCTCATCACCTGAAGCTCTGAGTTTGTCTGGCCTTCTTTGTCCCTTGCTCCCCATTCCTTCCTCCCCAATTTCCACTTTCTTTGATGACCACCACTGGCACCACTGCCCCCACCACCTTAAAGCCTCCTTCCCAGCAAGGCTTTGAGGGGCCCGCGCGGGACAGTGAGTTAAGCTCATTAATGAGGTTCTGGGTCTTGTAACTCCATAATTTTCATTTCTGCACCTCCCCACTCTGGGTGACGTGGGGGACTGACCAACTGTGGGTTCCAGCCTCTGCCCACTCCTCAGAAGCCCAGCACAGCTCCCAGTGTCTCCTAGCACATAAGGCACTGGCTCAATATTGGATGGTCCAGCTCAGCTTTGTGCCGTAGCGGCTCTGTCCACAATGATAAGATGGAAATGTCAGAGGGCTCAAGGCCCTTTAGACCTCCTCATTCATTTGACGAGCGTTTTCCGCACATCCATTTTGTGTTAGGAACCAGCTAAGTAATGGGGCACAAAGATGAAAAACAGACACATATGTGGTTTCTGCCCTGATGGAGTTGACACACCAGTGTGAGAGTCAGACATTGATCATATGATCTCAAAGACAAATGTAAAACTGGCCAGGTGAGGTGGCTCACACCTGTAATCCCAGTCACGTTGGGAGGCCAAGGCGGAAGGATTGCTTGAGCCCAGGAGTTTAAGACCAGCCTGGGCAACAGAGTGACACCCTGCCTCTACACATAATAAAAATAAATTAACTGGGTGTGGTGGCACGAGCCTGCGGTCCCAGCTACTCCGGAGGCTGAGATGGGAGGATCACTTGAGCCCAGGAGGTCGAGGCTGTAGTGAGCCATGATCATGCCACTGCACTCAAGCCTGGGTGACAGAGCAAGACCTCATCTCACAAAACCCCCCAAAAAAACCAAAATTAAAATTTGTTAGTAATAGTCATTATTGCTATGAAGGAGAGAGTCGGGGTGCAATGTAGGTGTTATACCCCTAATAGGGGGATTTAAGGGGTCGGGAGTGCCTCATCCAGGAAGCAAAGTTTAACAGAGATGTGGGATCTGGCAGCTCGCTACCTACATGATAATTGTTACTTTCGTTGGTTTCTGTGACACCATTCTATTTTCCTTGCTTTGACCACTTGTTTTTTAAGTGCCATTTTTTATTTTTTTAACATACAGATTATATATAATAGGGATAATCTGTTCCTTGAAAGCCTGGTAGAATTTGATTTGCTTGTGTGTAGGTGTTTCACTGTTGTCTTTTTTTTTTTTTTTTTTTTTTGGCAGTCTCGCTCTGTCGCCCAGGCTGGAGTGTAGTGGTGTGATCTTGGCTCACTGCACCCTCCTCCTCTGAGGTCAAGTGATTCTCCTGCCTCAGCCTCCTGAGTAGCTGGGATTGCAGATGTGCACCACCACACCTGGATAATTTTTGTATTGTTAGTAGAGATGAGGTTTCGCCATGTTGGTCAGGCTGGTCTCGAACTCTTCACCTCAAGTGATCCACCCACCTTGGCCTTCCAAAGTGTTGGGATTACAGAAGTGAGCCACTGTACCCGACATACTTTGCCATTCTTTATATAATTTATTGGATGCTTAATTTAGAAATTTCTTCTTTTCTAATATATGCATTTAAGACTATAAACTTCCCTAGAAGATCTACTTTAGCTACATCTCATAAGCTTTGCTATATATTTTTTTATTGTTGTTGATTTACTTTTCCTGTTATTATTTATTTTTACCTATATTTCATTTATAAATGCATTAAAATTTTTCTGTATCTGTGGGGCTTAACTTTTCCTTGTTTATTATTTTAATTTTAAATTTATTGTGGCCAGAGCACTCAGTCTCAGTCTGTCTGTGTAGCATGGCAGGCAGAACGTTGGCCTCCCGAGGACATCTGTGCCACTGGAACTGCATGTTAAGTTACATGGCAAAGGGGAGTTAAGGCTGCAGATGGAATCCAGGTTGGCCTTGAGATGGGTGATTATTCTGCATTATCCAGGTAGACCCAGTGTAATCACAAGGATCCTTGTAAGTGGAAAAGAGAGGCAGAGGAGAGAGCACCAGAGAGGCAGCTGCATGAGAAGGATCAATGATGTTGTTGACCTTGAAGCTGGAAGAAGAGGGCCATGAGCCTCGGTATGTGGGCGGCCTCTAGAAGCTGGAAGGAGCAAGGAGACGGATTTGACCCTAGACCCTCCAGGGGCAGTTGCACCTGCCAACACTGATTGTAGCCTGCTGAGGCCCGTTTTAGACTTCTGACCTGTAGAGCTGTAACATAATACATTTGGGTTGTTTTCAACTACTAAGTTTGTGGTAATTTGTTATAGCAGCTGTAGAAAACGAATACATATGAATCCTCTGGCATTTGTTTGAGATTTGCTCTATAGCTTAGTATGTGGTTGTAAGTGTTCCATCTGTGCCTGAAAAAATGTCTATTTCTAATTCAGTGGTCTCTGCTTTTTTTTTTTGTACCCTATCAATAAAATGATTTTCAGCATGTATCCCAAAGTAAACAATATTTTATTTTATTTATTTATTTTTTGATAAACAGACATGTTTAATGATAGCTTGCTCTTCACAAAGATGACTACAGAGACCTTTAATCTATAATCCAGGAGTATGTAACCATGCAGCACAGACCAATTAGCCAAATGTAAAATAAACTAGATTCTTACCACAACTACCCTGTAAACATTGCAACTATTCTTTCCAAAAGGACCCTAATCTTATGTGAAAACACCTACTGTGGGGGAACCAGAAACCTAGCTATGTGGCCAAAAGTAAAAACCAAAGGAAAAAATAGCAATTCCGTGGTTAATTGGTGAAAGCAGGGAATTTGTGCCCTTTACTGCTGCTTTGGTCTTCTTCCTTTCGTTCTTTTTGTCCCTCTTCTCAGCCCATCCATGTTAGCTCTCGGTAGGTTTGAATAAGCCATCTGAAATGTATTCACTTCCTTAGAGTTCACCACAGTGCTCCTCTGCTTTTTCCCATCGGTAGCTGTTAACAAGACACTTGTTGTCTGAGGACTCACAGCCCTCCGCAGAACCCTTCTTTGAAATGGGTTTGGTTCAACCATCCTACTTCTTCAAGGTGGTATAGACGCTGCCCGTCGTTCGGCACTTCCAGAAGAGTCTGGTCAGTTCCGTCAGGAATTGCTCGCTCTCCAACCACACCGCTGCGGTGACGCTGGTTCGACTCCCCACAATATTTTAAATACGTTAATCATATATTATATACTCAAATAGGTTCTATATAAGAGTATGTAGACATTCTAGGCTGGGTGCAGTGGCTCACGCCTGTAATTCCAGCACTTTGGGAGGCTAAGACAGGTGGATCACGAGGTCAGGAGATCGAGACCATCCTGGCTAATATGGTGAA
>NW_012102532.1:604019-610432 GCF_000951045.1 Mandrillus leucophaeus | reverse complement strand
AAAAAAAAAAAAAAAAAAATTAGCCGGGCATGGTGGCGGGTGCTTGTAGTCCCAGCTACTCGGGAGGCTGAGTCAGGAGAATGGCATGAACCTGGGGGCTGGAGCTTGCAGTGAGCCGAGATTGTGCCACTGCACTCCAGCCTGGGCGACAGAGCGAGACTCCGTCTCGAAAAAAAAAAGAAAAAGAATATGTAGACATTCTAAAGGATGAGGTAGAATTACATGATCACATATAGAAACATAAAAAGGATGAGATTGGCTACATGCAGTGGCTCATGCCTGTAATCCCAGCACTTTGGGAAGCTGATGTGGGAGGATTGCTTGAGCTCAGGAGTTTGAGACCAGTGTGGGCAACAGCAACAAAATAATAAAAATAAAAAGAATGAGATAAGGATAGGAAAAACAATATTTAAAGATATTGCATTTACTTATTTGCAACATAAAAGATCTAGTTGCTCTCATTAAAATATTAATAGGTAACAAAATTTTCTACAATATAATAAAACATTAATAGTAATATATTTAGTAAGAGCAATATGATTTAATGTGTTTTATTATTTTTAAAAAAACTTTCCTCGACACTTTATATGTAGTGATCTGAGTCTAAGCACAAATATTTGATTTTTATGACTGACTTAGATGAAAAAGTTTCTCTAGGTGAAACTGTTTCAGGTGTGTTTTCTAATTTTGAATCAAGAGTGCATCTTCAAGCCCACCACAGTGGCTCACACCTGTAATCTCAGCACTTGGGGAGGCTGAGGCAGGAGGATGGCCTGAGGTCAGGAGTTTGAGACCCGCCTGGGCAACATAGTGAGACCCCATTATACTCCAGTGCTGGTGACAGAGTGTGACCCCATCTCCATTAAAGAGAGGGAGGGAAAGAAAGTGCATATTCAACAGGCTTTTTCTGTGGGCCTCCTTGGTGGCTGGGTTGAGGACATGTCCCTTCAGTGTTTTTGCATTTGCTTTTGTCAGACACCCCAGGGATGTCACTGACTTGAGACCAGTTTTCATGTTATTTTCTTGGGGACAAAGGAAGTTTTCCAGCCATGTGGGGAATATAAATCTAACCCCCATACCTGGCCGAGCATAGACCTGCAGTTATGCTTTTTTTTGTTTGTTTGAGACGGGGTCTCGCTGTGTTGCCTAGGTTGGAGTGCAGTGGCAACATAGCTCAATGCAGCCTCAGTCTCCTGGGCTCGAGCAATCCTCTTGCCTCAGCCGCTCGAGTAGCTGGGACCACACTTGGCTAATTTTTTTTATTTGTTGTTTTTTTGTAGAGACGAGGTCTTGCTATGTTGCCCAGGCTGGTCTTGAATTCCTGGGCTCAAGCAATCCTCCCACCTTTGCCTCCTGAAGTGCTGGGATTACAAGGTGTGAGCCTGGCCACATTTTCTTTTTTAGGACTTGTCACGCTTGTGATTTTATGTGATCTGTGATTTAGGGGATTAATGTTGGTCTGAGATAAAGCTAATTTCTGAAGTCAGACATTATGTAAATTGACAGGTGTGAGGTTTGAGTGCTGACTACTGAGGTTTTCTGACTCTCAGTCTATGTAACCAGGGAAGGGCAAGACCAAAAAAAAGGAATTTCTCAGATACCAGGCAAGGGGAGGAGCATTGAGGGAAAGACGTCGCTATGAAGGGAGCAGTCTTGACCTGGAACTGAAGGGTGGTTCAGGGGCCCAAACCCACTGAGACAGGAGGATCCTGGGGTAGGTGGAGAGAGCTTGACTTTCAGAACCAGACAGACTGGTGGTCCAAATACCTCTCTGCCAGCCACTACTCGCATCATGTCCAGCATGTCCCACAACCTCTCGACTGAGTCCTCGTCTGCTTGAGGATAGTGTCATGCACTTTGCCATATGTTGGGACAATTAAGGGTAACAATATAAATGAAATGTCTGGCCTTGTCTTGTTTGGGTACTCAATAAATATTTATTCCTCCTCTCTCCTCCTCGGTGTTCGAGGCTGCAAGTCCCAAGGCATAGGGTTGAGGGAACAGCTAGTTAACCTGGGAACTAAACCAAAGGAATGTGAAAGAGACAGAACGACTCACTAAATTGAACAAGCTGTGCATAGGCGATATGTCTGCTCTGTATGTATTATTCATACTCGGTTCTTTATCACGCAGAATCATGATTTCACAAGGTGACAGGGGACGTTTCCTCTCACAGTAGGGTCCTGGGCCCCTGGCATTTTTTCTTTCTTTTTTTGAGATGGAGTCTCACTCTGCCACCCAGGCTGGAGTGCAGTGGCAAGATCTTGGCTCACTGCAACCTCCACCTCCCAGTTCAAGCGATTCTCCTGTCTCAGCCTCCCGAGTAGCTGGGATCACAGGCATGCGCTGTCACGCCCAGCTAATTTTTGTATTCTTAGTAGAGATGGGGTTACACCATGTTGGCCAGGCTGGTCTCGAACTCCTGACCTCAGGTGATCCACCTGCCTTGGCCTCCCAAAGTACTGGGATTACAGGTGTGAGCCACTGTGCCCAACTGCCTCTGGCATTTTCTACTTGCTTTTTTTTTTTTTTTTGAAACAACGTCTCGTGCTGTCACCCAGGCTGGAGTGCGGTGGCACCATCTCGGCTCACTGTAGCCTCGACCTTCTGGACACAAGCAGTCCTCCTGCTTCAGCCCCCGAAATATCTGTGACTATAGGCATGCACCACCAAGCCCAGCTATTTTTCTTTTTTCTTTTTTTTTGAGACGGAGTTTCGCTCTTGTTGCCCAGGCTGGAGTGCAATGGCGCAGTCTCTGCTCACTGCAACCTCCACCTCCTGGGTTCAAGCGATTCTCCAGCCTCAGCCTCCAGAGTAGCTGGGATTACAGGCATGCACCACCACGCCCGGCTAATTTGGTATTTTTAGTAGAGACGAGGTTTCTCCATGTTGGTCAGGCTGGTCTCAAACTCCTGACATCAGGTGATCCGCCAGCCTCGGCCTCCCAAAGTGCTGGGATTACAGGCATGAACCACTGCGCCCGGCACACCCAGCTAATTTTTGTATTTTTTGTAGAGATGGAGTTTCACCGTGTTCCCCAGGCTGGTCTCGAACTCTTGAGCTCAAGTGATCTGCCCACCTTTGCCTCCCAAAATGCTGGCATTACAGGTATGAGCCACCATTCCGGGTCATTCTTGCTCTTCTGAGTGACTTCCCTTGCCCACCAGATGAGGTAAATGGCTCATGGAGCCAGTCTGGTGATCTTCCCTGTGTTGGGGAGGGAGGCATGCCCCACTTCCCACAGCTGTTTCTGAACCTCATGACTGTGACCTCTGAGAGGCACCTAAGACCTTTGTTTCCCCTGCTAGTCTCTGGTGTGGTGTCTGAGCCTGAGCTCTGAGGGCAGCTTGCTCCTAGGCTGTGCTGGAGCCCGCTAGCACTGCCTCGCCAAAGCCGGGTGCTTACATTTTCAGGAATTTTGTGAGGTTACTTGTTGGTAGCTTGAAATTGGCCAGTTGGCCATAGTAGGAAGACTTCCAACCACATACATCACCAATGCCATAGATCAAGGGCTTCCCACCCCGAAAGCTGGCTGTTAACATTTACCACCACACCACCACTGCTGACTTACCGGGGTGAGGCCCCGTCATTACTTTTAGTTATTTTTTGGGTCTTGGAGAGACAGAGTTCGTTCCTTTCTGGGATCCTGTCCCCTCCTCCTGGCTTCTAGGTAGAAGCTCCTGTGGGGATCCCCCATCTTACTGCTCCAGCCGGCTTAGGATTTCAAGCCAGCAGGGCTGGAAAATGATTCCGACCTTCGGCTTTACCCTCTCACTCTACATCTATCAGAACCATGGGCTGCGGAGGCAAAATGACTTTCCCTGTGTGGCACAGCTGGGAGAGAACCCAGGTCTCCTGAACCCCAGTCGACTGCTGACGAGCCCTTATAGAGTGCACACCTCAAAGGTGCTCAGTTCCTGCGCTGATCCGACTGTGTACTCGCAGCACCTTCCATGATCAGCCTGCAGGCATGGCTCAGCCGCCCTTCCTGCCTGTCTGCTTCTGGTCTCATAGACCGTTCCCTGCCCTTTCACTCTATGAGCCCCTCCCAACTTGTTTCTCTTCCTTTTTAAAATTGAAATTTAATGATAAAAGCAATATTCATATCACCTCCTTATGAAAAATTAAACCAGCAAAATCCATCATTTTCATCAGTAGGTAAATGCACTAAGAATGCTTGTACCTGTGCCCCAGGAGACATATGCAAAAAGATTCAAGCACTACTGTTTGTAATTCCAAAAGAAAAAGAAAGAAAGAAAGAAAGCCGGTGTGGTGGCTCACACCTGTAATCCCAGCACTTTGAGAGGCTGAGGCAGGCAGGTGGCTTGAGCCTAGGAGTTTGAGACCAGCTTGGGCTACATGGCAAAACCCCATCTTCACTAAAAATACAAAAATTAGTGTGTGTGGTGTGTGTGGTGTGGTGGCACATGCCTGTAGTCCCAGCTACTCTGGAGGCTGAGGCATAAGAATAGCTTGTAGCTGAAAGGTGGAGGTTGCAGTGAGCTGAGATCGCGCCACTGCAAAAGAAAGGAAGAAAAGAAGGAAGGAAGGAAGGAAGGAAGGAAGGAAGGAAAAGAAAAAGAGAAGAAAAGGAAGGGAGGGAGGGAGGGGGGGAAGGAAGGAAGGAAGGAAGGAAGGAAGGGAGGGAGAGAACAGTAGCTGAATAATAAATTGTTGTATATTCACCCAGTGGAATAGTCACACAATGTAGTACTTTAGAGGAATGAATATGAACCACCTGCATCTAGCCATGTAGATTAATTTTCATGAGTCTCAAAAATATAATATTGTACATCGTGAATGTACTTAATGCCCCCCGAATTGTACATTTAAACATGGCTTAAATGGTAAATTTTATGTATATTTTACCACATATAAATAAATAAGTAGATAGAAAAAGCATGTTAAGTGATATTGCACACACACACAGAAGCAAGGCATAGAAAAGTACATACGATTCCATATATAAAGTTCAAAAACAGGCAAAACGAAACAGTTTGTTGTTCAGGGTGCACACAGATGGTAGAACTAGAAAGGAAAGTGAGGAAGTGATAGACACAAGCCAGAGCTGCCTCCGCGGGTGAGGAGGGAAGGTGTGATCAGGGCGCTTCTAAGGTTCTGCTAATGTTCTGATCTTAACGTGAGTTTTCAGTGTGTTATTTTCATGTACGATTTTGCATATCTTAGTTCACAATAAAAAGTACAAATTATATTTTAAAAGTTGGAGGTGAAAATAAAAATGGAAAATTATAGATAAGACTCAGGTTTCCTTTGATCAGTCTCCTCCCCCAATCCCTGGTCCTCTTCCTACCTCCTTAGGGTAAGCACTATTTTCAGATTATTGAGTATTCTTCCAGAACTTTCTTAGACAAAAAAGTTATGTGTGTTGTTGTGGGTGTGTGTGTGTGTGTTTTTGTTTGTTTGTTTGTTTTTTTAACTGAGTCTCCCTCTGTTGCCAAGGCTGGAGTGCAGTGGCACATTCTCAGCTCACTGCAGTCTTCACTTCCTGGGTTCAAGTGATTCTTCTGCCTCAGCCACCCAAGCAGCTGGGACCACAGGCGTGCACCACCACACCTAGCTAATTCTTGTATTTTTAGTAGCGATGGGGTTTCACCATGTTGGCCAGGCACCTGATCTCAATTGATCCAACTGTCTCAGCCTCCCACAGTGCTGGGATTACAGGCATGAGCCACCGTGCTAGGCATATTGTATGTTTTTAAAAATTATTTTCTTTCCTTCTTATTTTTTGAAGTGGAGTCTTGCTCTTGTCCAGGCTGGAGTGCAATGGCATGATCTCGGCTCACTGTAGCCTCCACCTCTTGGGTTCAAGTGATTCTCCTGTCTCAGCCTCCCGAGTAGCTGGGATTACAGGCGCCTGCCACCACACCTGGGTAATTTTTGTTGTTTTAGTAGACATAGGGTTGCACCATGTTGGTCAGACTGGTCTTGAACTCCTGACGTCAGGTGATCTGCCCGTCTCGGCCTCCTAAAGTGCTGGGATTACAGGCGTGAGCCACTGCGCCCGGCCTGTTTTTTTTTTTGTTTGCTTGTTTTTGTTTTTTGAGACGGAGTCTTGCTCTGTCACCAGGTTGGAGTGCAATGGCATGATCTCGCCTCACTGCAACCTCTGCCTCCCGAGTTCAAGCGATTCTCCTGCCTCAACCTCCCAAGAAGCTGGAATTACAGGCGCCTGCCACCACGCCCAGCTAATTTTTGTATTTTTAGTAGAGACGGGGTTTCACCACATTGGCCAGGATGGTCTAAATCTCCTGACCTCGTGATCTGCCTGCCTCGGCCTCCCAAAGTGCTGGGATTACAGGCGTGAGCCACCGCGCCTGGCCAGCCTGTTTTAAAAAATTATTTTATTTTCTACGTAAAACGTTATTAAGCAATAATCAAATATTTCTCACTCT
>NW_012102532.1:601202-603199 GCF_000951045.1 Mandrillus leucophaeus | reverse complement strand
AGCCAGGATGGTCTCGATCTCCTGACCTCGTGATCCGCCCGTCTCGGCCTCCCAAAGTGCTGGGATTACAGGCTTGAGCCACCGCCCCCGGCCCCATGTTCTTCTTATATTGCTTTTTAAATTACTTCTTTTTGCAGATAGAGAAAGGCTTGTTAACTGGCCTCATGACTCAGCCTGCCAGGCACAATTCTCCATCGCCCCCGGCACAGTTGTATTTTTATGTTTGTTTTGTTTTTTTCCATAAATGATATACAGTATGTATCCAACGATTTGCTTTTTGCGCTTTTAATCCAGTTATATGTCTTGGAGATCATTTCATTTTATACTTCTAGAACTACTCGTTTTCTTAAATAGAGAATGGATGTGCAGAGGCTTTTTAGCCATTCTCCTGGTTCCTGAATACTTAGGTTGTTCCCAACAATGCACGATCCTAAGTGGTGTTGCATAAACATCTCATACTTCCCTGTGCATGTGGGAGTGTCTCTTTAGAATAAGTGCTGGGCATTGGAATCGCTGAGTCATAGGATGTGCACATTTTTCACTTTAATAGATGCTGGCGAGTTGCCCTCCAGAGTGGCCCTACCAATCCGCACTCCCACCAGCAGTGGAATGAGAGCACATATTTCCTCACGTCCTGCCAGCCTTTCATATTAGCAAGCTGTTTTTGAGCATCTCACTGGAGGAAAATGCTGTCTCATTGTTTCAGTGTGCACTCTTCCCATTCCTGGGGGAGGCTGAGCATCTTTCCATGATTACGCTGTTTGTGTTTCCTCTTTTGTGTCCAAGGTCTTTGTATCCTTATGTCACCACCAGTGTTCTGAAGTCCACCCTTGGCTCTTCCCCACAGCAATCCTGTCCTCCAGACCCAAACTGCATTGCCTCTACAGTCACGGGGGTGCCTCTGCCAAACATGGTATACGCTTGCCATCTGCCCTGGGGACTGAGAAAAGCCTCCTGGTGGCAGGGGAAATCCCTGCTGTCCCTCCCTTACTAATGTCAGGGGACTTCAGACCTGTATAGAGGGTGTGTCCTTTACCTCACTTGTCACATGGCAGCTGGGACTTGCATGACCCCAGACTCTTTCTGCTTCAGCACTCAATGACCCCCCAAACTACACTGACCTCCAGCCCAAACTGAAGGGATCCTTGGTGTCTGTTGACTTTTATTGAGATGAAATGAATCATTTTAATAATTTTAAAATGTACCATTCAGTGGCTAGACTTTTATTGAGATAAAATGAATCGTTGTAATCATTTAAAATGTACAATTCAGTGCTTTTACTGTATTCGCAAAGATGTGCAGATATCACCGCTAATTCCAGATCACTTCCATCTCCCCTAAACGAAACGTCTTACCAGCAGTCGCAGTCACTCCCAATTCTCCCCTCCCCAATCCCTGGCAAACACTAATCTAGCTTCTGTCTCAATGGATTTGCCTATTTGTGACATTTCATATAAATGGAATCATATTAATATAAAACGTGACCGTTTGCATCTGGTTTCTTTCATGTAGCATAATGTCTTCAAGGTTCATCTATGTTGTAGCTTATATCAGTCCGTTCCTTTTTATGGCTGAATGACATTCCATTGTACAGATATATACCTTGTTTTGTTTATCCACTCGTTAGTGCTGTTGCCACTTCTTATTTTCTTATTTTTATTTATTTGTTTTTTTGAGGTAGGGTCTTTCTCTGTCACCCAGGCTGGAGTGCAGTGGTGTGATCTCAGCTCACTGCAACCTCCACCTCCCAGGCTCAAGTCATCCTCCCACCTCATCCTCCCGAGTAGCTGTGACTACAGGAGTGTACCACCATGCCCAGCTAATTTTATTTTATTTTATTTTTGTAGAGATAGGGTTTCGTTGTCCAAGCTTGTTTTGTTGCCCAAGTTTGTTCCACTTTTTGGCTATTATGAATAATGCTGTTGTCAACATTCATGTACAAAGGTTTTTTGTTTTTTTTTTTTTTGAGACGGAGTCTCGCTCTGTCACCCAGGCTG
>NW_012102532.1:599697-600402 GCF_000951045.1 Mandrillus leucophaeus | reverse complement strand
TGATTTCTTGGCCCCACTCCTCCTGAGGATTCTCTGCTTGAATTTTTCAGAGCAAGGGCGACCCCTGTCTTAGGGGAGGTAGGAGAGTGCCTCATGCACGGCATCTGGTTCTTCCTTCTCCCTGGCAAGGGGCCGCCTCTCTTTTCCATATCTGAGATGACTGACAGCAGTAACATCTGCCTTTGTCTTTTCCTCTCTTATTTGGGGCATCGCAGGCCACCTATATTTGCTAAAGGAACTCTTACACAAAGCTTCGATAATTCTGGCACAGGGCAAGAAATAGAGCCTAAGGAACAAACCATCTATTTTCTCTCCACTCGGTAAAAAAATTATCTCTGGGAAATGAAATAGCCCAAGTCTGGCAGTTCCATGTTCTTCTTCTTCTTTTTGTTTTTTTAGAGACGGCTTTGCTTTCTTACCCAGGCTGGAGTGCAGTGGCACAATCATGGCTCACCGTAGCCTCGAACTCCTGGGCTCAAGAGATCCTCCCACCTCAGCCTCCAGAGTATCTAGGACTGGAGGTCCACACTACCATAAAATTAAGTTTTAATTTTATGTGGAGACTGGGTCTCTTTATGTTTCTCAGGCTGGTCTCAAACTCCTGGCCTCAAGACATCCTTCCACCCCAGCCTCTCAAAGTGCTGAGATTATAGGCATGAACCACTGCCCCTGGTCCATGTTCTTCTTCTTTTTTTTTTTTTTTTT
>NW_012102532.1:589914-596962 GCF_000951045.1 Mandrillus leucophaeus | reverse complement strand
TAGCCAGGATGGTCTCGATCTCCTGACCTCGTGATCCACCTGCCTCGGCCTCCCAAAGTGCTGGGATTACAGGCTTGAGCCACCGCGCCCGGCCCATGTACAAGGTTTTATGCAAACATATGTTTTAAATTCTCTTAGGTATATACCTACTAGTAGAGTTGCTGGGTCATATGGTAACTCTATGTTTAACTAGTTGAGGAACTGACAAAGTGTTTTCCACACAGCTGCACCATTTTACGTTTCCACCAGCAGTACCTGAGGTTTCCAATTTCTCTACATGCTGGCCAACACAGGTACATTTCTATTTTTAAAAAAGTTATAACTACCCTAGTTGGTATGAAGTGGTATCTTATTATGGTTTTGATTTGCATTTCACTAGGGCTAATGATGTTGAGAATCTTTTTATGTGCTCATCGCCATTTGTATATTTTCTTTGGAAATGTCTATTCAAATCCTTTGCCCATGTTTAAATTAAATTATGTGTCTTTTGTTATTGAGTTCCAAAAGTTTTTTTTTTTTCTTTTTGATATTATGAATTCTAGACCTTACTAGATATGTGATTGGAAAATATTTTCTCTGGCCGGGCATGGTGGCTCACACCTGTAATCCCAGCACTTTGGGAGGCCGAGGCGAGCAGATCATGAGGTCAGGAGATAGAGACCATCATGGCTAACATAGTGAAACCCCATCTCTACTAAAAATACAAAAAAAAAATTAGCCGGGTGTTGTGGCAGTTGCCTGTAGTCCCAGCTACTGTGGAGGCTGAGGCAGGAGAATTGCTTGAACCCAGGAGGCAGAGGTTGTAGTGAGCCAAGGATTGCGCCACTGCACTCCAGCCTGGGCGACAGAGCAAGACTCCGTCTCAAAAAAAAAAAAAAAAAAAAAAGGTTTCACATTTTGATGAAGTTCACTTTATCCACTGTTTCTTTTGTTGCCTGTGCTTTTGGCGTCATATTTAAGAAACTGTTGCCAAATCCAAACTCATACAGATTTTCACTTATCTTTTCCTCCAAGAGTTTTATAGTTTTTAACTCTTAAATTTAGTTCTTTGATTTATTTTGAGTTAAATTTTTTATCTGGTTTTAGGTAAGGGTCCAACTTCATTCTTTTACTTGTCCTAGCACTGCTTCTTGAAAAGACTATTATTTTCACATAGAATGGTCTTGGCACCATTGTTGAAATTAATTGACCATAGATGTATGGGTTGATTTCTGGACTCTAAATTGTATTCCATTGATCTAGATGTCCGTCTTTAGGTCAATACCACGGTTTTGATTACTGTAGCTTTATAGTAAGTTTCAAAATTGCGACTTCAACTTTGTTCTTCTTTTTCAAAATTATTTTGGCTATTCTGTGTCCCTTGCATTTGCATATGAATTTTAGGATCAGTGTGTCCATTTATGCAAAAAAGAAGGCAGTTAGAATTTTGATGGGGATTGCATAGAATCTGTAGATGAAATTGGGGAAAATTGGTACCTTCAGTCCATGAACACAGATGTCTTTCCGTTTATTCAGGATTTCTTTCATGTCTTTCAACAATGTTTTGTAGTTTTCAATGTATAAGTCTTGAACTTTCTTTGTTAAATGTATACCAAGGTTTTTTGTTTGTTTGTTTGTTTGTTTTCTTGAGGCAGAGTCTCACTCTGTTGCCCAGGCTGGAGTGCAGTGGCCCAGTCTCGACTCACTGCAGCCTCCGCCTCTCAGGTTCAAGCGATTCTCCAGCCTCAGCCTCCCGAGTAGCAGGGATTACAGGTGCCTGCCACCATGCCTGGATAATTTTTTGTATTTTAGTAGAGATAGGGTTTTATCATGTTGGCCAGTCTGGTCTCGAACTCCTGACCTCAGGTGATCCACCTACCTTGGCCTCCCAAAATGTTGGGATTACAGGTGTGAGCCACCGCACCTGACCAATGTATACCTAAGTTTTATTCTTTTTGATACTATTGTAAATTGAGTTGTTTTTCCTAATTTTTTTTTTTTTTTTTTTTTTTTGAGATGGAGTCTCACTCTTGTCACCCAGGCTGGAGTGCAATGGCGCAGTCCCCACTCACCACAACCTCCACCTCCTGGGTTCAAGTGGTTCTCCTGCCTCAACCTCCGGAGTAGCTGGGACTACAGGCTGCGCCACCACACCCTGCTAATTTTGTGTTTTTAGTAGAGATGGGGTTTTACCATCATGGTTAGGCTGATCTCAAACTCCTGACCTCAGGTGATCCGCCTGACTCGACCTCCCAAAGTGCTGGGATTACAACCGTGAGCCACCGTGCCCAGCCCCTAATTTCATTTTCTTTCTTTTTTCTTTTCTTTTCTTTCTTTTTCTTTTTCTTTTTTTCTTTTTTTTTTTGGAGGCAGTGTATCGTTCTGTCACCCAGACTGGAGTGCAATGGTGCAATCTTGGCTCACTGCAACCTGCACTTCCCGGGTTCAAGTGATCCTCCCACTTCAGCCTCCCAAGTAGCTGGGACCACAGGCGCGTGCCACCATGCCTGTCTACTTTTTGCATTTTTTTGAAGAGATGGGGTTTTGCCATGTTGCCCAGGCTGGTCCAGAACTCCTGGGCTCAAGTGATCCACCCGCCTTGGACTCTCAAAATGATTACAGGTGTGAGCCACCGCACCCAGCCCCGAATTTCACTTTCAAGTTATTCATTGCCCATGTAGCAGTTGACATTTGAAGGAGGCAGTTGTTTTCTCCAGAGTTGGAAGGTGGTGCCTTAAGGTGTAGGCGTGTTGCTATGACACCCTGTGGGCCGTTGCTGGGGCTCTCTTGTGACTTTTCTGAAGTCACAGATGGAGAGTTTGACTCTGTAGCACAAAGGGAAACATGTCTGACTAATCTTTCCCACACTCCCTTTGCTTCTGATGGCTCCCTCAGCTAGGAGGAGGAGAGGAAGAGAGTGTGTTGGTGGCGCCTAACCCTTTCCTACAGGTGCTTCCTCTGACCCTTCTCTTCTGCAGGGTTTTTCTGGGCAGCTACTGAAGGGACAGGCACTCCCAAAGGGCAAGGGCTGTGGCAGCCTTCTCTTTTACCCATAAGTTGGCCAGAATTGCAGAATTGATGCTGTCTACTTTATTTATTTATTTATTTATTTTTTTTTTTTGGGAGACGGAGCCTCCCTCTGTCACCCAGGCTGGAGTTCTGTCACCCAGGCTGGAGTGCAGTGGCGTGATCTTGGTTCACTGCAACCTCTGCCTCAGCCTTGGGTTCGGATTCGAGCAATTCTCATGCCTCAGCCTCCCAAGTAGCTGGGACCCCAGCCACGCACCACCATCCCTGGTTAATTGTTTTGTATTTATAGTAGAGATGGGGTTTCGTCATGTTGGCCAGACTGGTCTTGAACTCTTGGCCTCAAGTGATCTGCCCACCTCAGCCTTTCATTGTGCTAGGATTACAGGTGTGAGCCACTGCACCCGGCCTGATGCTCCCTACTTTGATGGGCATAGAGGAATGTTGCAGACGACAGGCATAGGCAGGGTCCTGGTGGCTGGTGATGTCAGAGAAGCCTGGGGAGGGAGTCCAAGGATCAATCAGTTGGTGAAAATCTGAAGGAGTGGAGGATAATTCGAGTAAATCTGTGCTGCCTGGCCTGCGTCCAAGGCTGTCTCTCTGCTCAGCTACTTGCTCGCTGCCCAGTTACTCATGCTCTGTGGGTTGGTTTCCACTGTCACATGGGGGTGCGGATGCTGGCCTCATAGGGAGGGTGTGAGCAGCCATGTTTGGTAACTCGGGTGATTGCCCTGTGAGGACCTGATGCAGAAGAGGTGCCAGTCAGTGTTCACCGGAGTATGACTTGATCACCAGCAACTTCCTTCTTGACTGGGATAGGGCAGCATGAGAGCTCAGAGTTCCTTAAGTGGGGCTGTGCTCAGAATGGGAAGGAAAGAGTGAAGAAATCCACTAGGAAGAGGTGTGTGGGAGGCGTGTGGGACAAATCTCACCTTTATGAGAGCTCAGCTAGTCAATGGGAGCTTTAGGATGAACGGTGTGGGTGCTTCTTGGGCAGAGGAGACCCCATCATATTTTCATACCAAAGGAATGGGGTGGGCTGGATGGGGAGAGCTGCAAGAAGCAGGATGTTACAAGTTTGTGTGGTTTTGTTTGTTTGTCTTGTTTTGTCTTCTGAGACAGGGTCTGGCTCTGTCACCCAGGCTAGAGTGTAGTGGTGTGATCATAGCTCACTATAGCCTCGAACTCCTCACCTCAAGCAATCCTCCCACCTCAGCCTCCCGAGTAGCTGGAACTACAGGTGCATGCCATGATGCCCAGCTAGTTTTTGCATTTTTAGTAGGGACAGGGTTTCACCGGGTTGTCCAGGCTGGTCTTGAACTCCTGGGCTCAAAACGATCTGCCCGCCTCAGTCCCCCAAAATGCTGGGATTACAGGCATGAGCCACCATGCCCGGCAATTATACATTTTAAATATTAATATAATAATGAGATTAATCTATAATGCTTCTATGTCAAGGTCTCACCCAGAACCATACAGGGATTAATTTCCAAGAAATATGGTTTCATCTTAGCTAAGCTGAGAGGGTGAAAGCCATCACAAAGATTGATTCCAAACCTTCCTGGGGTTAAAAGAACACTCGTCCACGAGGGGAACAGTTTTATTGTCTCAAGTGGGCAGTGTATGACCGTGATCTGTGATTACTGTCTCAGGAAGGCTAACCTTATTTATTTGCCAGATTTGAGGCTAGGAAGCCAGACTTGGGCCTGCGTACATCTATATAGTTCTCAGTTTCGTACACTGTTCCCTTAAATGTTTCAAACTACATTTATAAATTTAATAGTTCTGGCTGGGTGTGGTGGCTCATGCCTGTGATCCCAGCACTTTGGGAGGCTGAGGCAGGTGGATCATGAGGTCAGGAGTTTGAGACCAGCCTGGCCAACAGGGTGAAACCCTGTCTCTACTAAAAATACAAAAATTAGCCGGGCGTGGTGATGTGTGCCTGTAGTCCCAGCTACTCAGGAGGCTGAGTCAGGAGAATGGCTTGAACCCGGGAGGCAGAGACTGCAGTGAGCCAAGATCATGCCACTGCACTCCAGCCTGGGTGACAGAGCAAGACTCCATCTCAATTAAATAAATAAATAAATAAATAAATACATTTAATAGTTCTGAGTTTGTCTAAGTCTATACCCTTTTTAAAAATTAATTTTTTTTCATGTTGACAACGAATCAAAAGAAGAGTCCATATGCTTTTGATGGGTTTAGATTTGCAACCTGCCTCCTGGGTCCAAATTTTACCCCCACTAGAGTATCTGGAAGTCTGGAATCTCCACCCTCAACTGCAGCCCTTCTTGGTGCCTCTTCCCTTTGTCCTGACTACTGGATCTTTTCTTTATTCTTTCTGTCCGAGTGGGTCACCACTCTATGGCCATATGCATACCTCCGCAGGGCTCTGCTCACAACCCTGAAATCATGCTCATGCTCGTGAGCACTGGACAGGAGCCTGCACGGCCTCAGGAGGAACTCCAGGGAGTGCAGAACAGAAGCGCATGCCATGTTCACGCAGGGTCAGGATCTTACCCATCCTGGGCAGAGATTTTCCCCCCGGAGGAGGGATTACAGGTGCACATGCAGGCACCTGTAATCCCAGCGACTTAGGGTCACCTCTAGGGGAGGGACTGAAGCCAGCAAGAACCATACATAAACTCTGTCCTAAAAGGAGCTGGTGAAGCCCCCTGGGGAAGGGGTAAAAGGGCCTTGTGGGCCAGTTGCGTAACTGGGACCTTCAAGCTGTGGCTCCCTGCCCGAGGAGCCTCTGCTGTCCAGTCATGCGCTTGATTCGAATGGAGGCAGGTGCGCGTCGTCCCATCTGTCTGGGCTTTGGATGCCCCCTTGTGGCAGAATGGTGATTTCACACTGTCTCAACACAGCCTTCTCAGGAGCCCAATTCGGGCTTCAAGGCTGTTACTCTGAAGCTACATTTATCGCAGCACTGTTTACGAGAGCAGGGATGTGACATCAACCTAAGGGCCCATCAATGGGTGACTGCATAAAGAAAGTGTGGCATATTTATACCATGGAATACTACTCAGCCATTAAAAAGAATGAAATTACATCTTTTGCAGCAATATGGATGGAACTAGAGGCCATTTACCTTAAGTAAAATAATTCAGAGACAGAGTCAAATACTGCATGTTCTCATTTATAAGTGGGAGCTAAATAATGTGTGTGCATGGACACAGAGAGTGCAATAGTAGACACTGGAGACTTGGAAAGGTGGGAGGGTGGGAGGTGGGTGAGGGATGAGAAATTACCCAATGGGTACAATGTACACTATTCAGATCGTGGTTATACTAGAAGCCCAGACTCCACCACGACTCAACATATCCATGTAACAAAACTGCACTGTACCCGCTACATCTATAAAAATAAAACAAAATAGGATTCTAATAGAAAAAAAAGGACATAAGGGCAGAGGTGCCAGGCGTCTGGTATACTCCCAGGGCTTCTCTGTGTCTGCACAGCAGGCTGGGTTTCAGCAAGTTCAAAGAATTTGAGGAACCCCCTAAGGGAGGGCCACTGGTAGGGACAGAGAGGTGATCCCAAGGACTCCTATCTGTGACTTGAGGAATCTATCTTTAATATAACCTAAAAGAATGTACCAAAGGCCGGCACGGTGGCTCACACCTGTAATCCAAGCACTTTGGGAGGCTGAGGCTGGCAGACCATGAAGTCAAGAGATTGAGACCATCCTGGCCAACATGGTGAAACTCCGTCTTTACTAAAAATACAAAAATTAGCTGGGTGTGGTGCCAGGCACCTGTAGTCCCAGCTACTCGGGAGGCTGAGGCAGGAGAATCTCTTGAACCCGGGAGGCAGAGGTTGCAGTGAGCCAAGATCACAGCACTGCACTCCAGCCTGGGTGATAGAGCGAGACTCCATCTCAAAAAAAAAAAAGAAAAAGAAAGAAAGAAAGAAAAAAAAAAAGAAAGTAAAAAGAATGCACCAAAGAATGACCTGATCTTGTTTTCTTTTTGAAATTAAAATAGGGGCCGGGGGCGGTGGCTCATGCCTGTAATCCCAGCACTTTGGGAGGCTGAGG
>NW_012102532.1:577489-588079 GCF_000951045.1 Mandrillus leucophaeus | reverse complement strand
AGACCAGCCTGGCCAACATGGTAAAAACCCATCTCTACTAAAAGTACAAAAATAAGCTTGGCATGGTGGCAGGCACTTGTAATCCCAGATACTGGGGAAGCTGAGGCAGGAGAATTGCTTGAACCCAGGAGGCAGAGGTTGCAGTGAGCAGAGATTGCGCCACTGCACTCCAGCCTGGGCAACAGGGTGAGACTCCATCCCCACCCCCCCATCCCACCCCCCAAAAAAAAGCACATGCATACAATATTGTGAATAGAATTTTAAGGAGTTTGTGAACTTTGGGGATGCAGGAGCCCATAGGGTTTGTAAAAGCTCCACTTCTAGATCTCTGGTCCTATTAGTTTCTCAGGGGCTTGAAGCCCTCAAATAGAATTGCTGCTCTCTGAGGAGGCTGACAGTGTCCACTTAAGGACAGCTTCTCTGGAGAGGAGGAAAGGACACAGGGTAAAATTTCTTCTTATGAGAGAAGTAACGTTAGCGTTAGCCTCAGAGATGCGTAAAGAGTTGCCTTGTGTCAAGAAACAGACGTTCCTTTTTTGAAAATATCCGAGAAAGACAAATAACAGAGATGGATAATTTACATAGTTTCAAGACAGAGATTGTCTCCAAATTGCCTAATTTGAGGGATCTGAATGAGATGAAAGACAAGACATTCTCTGGAAGGATTTCCTAAAGCAATTCTTCTTAAACTCTATTTTTGGTTGATCTCAGATGGTCTCTGAAAGTTTCCAGAATCAAGGCAAAACATTTAAGAGGTTCCAAAAACTCATACCAAACTGCTTCTAGAAGAAAACTTAAACAAATTGATTCATGTTCTTTCAAGACACACCTTTAAAGGGATTTTCTTTTGGTGGGTACTGCTTATTTACTTGACTAATATTTACTTAATGCATACTGGAAAAGAGTATTTCAGAGTTGGCAGGAACTTCAGGCATCTTTTATTCTGATTCCTTTATTCTCAGACAAGCAACATGAGAACCAGAGAGGAAAACTGTCCCTCATTCATTCATTCAACAAGTTTATCAATCACTTCCTATGTGTTAGGAACTGGGCTTTGTATAAGAAATAAAAGAGGGCTGGACGCGGTGGCTCATGCCTGTAATCCCAGCACTTTGGGAGGCTGAGGCAGGTGGATCACAAGGTCAGGAGTTGGAGACCAGCCTGACCAACACGATGAAATCCCGTCTCTACTGAAAATACAAAAATTAGCCAGGCGTGGTGGTGCATGCCTGTAATCCCAGCTACTCAGGAGGCTGAGGCAGGAGAATCCCTTGAACCCGGGAGGTGGAGGTTGCAGTGAGCTGAGATCACACCACTGCACTCCAGCCTGGGCAACAGAGTGACACTCTATCTCAAAAAAAGAAAAAAAAAAGGAAAAGAAATAAAAGATGAAAATACGTTGAGGATAATCTCATGAGGTAAGGAGATATGTAAGGGGAAAACCACAATTCCTATTTTTTTTTTTTTTTTTCCTAAGATGAGGGTCTCACTCTGTCACCCAGGCTGGAGTGCAGTGGCAAGATATTGGCTCACTGCATCCTCTGCCTCCTGGGCTCAAGTGATTCTCCCACTTCAGCTTTCTGAGTAGCTGGGACCAAGCGCACCACCATGCCTGGCTAATTTTTCGTATTTTTGGTAGAGACAGGGTTCTGCCATGTTGCCCAGACTAGTCTCGAACTCCTGGGCTCAAGTGATCTGCCCGTCCCAGCCTCCCAAAGTGCTGGAATTACAAGCATGAGCCATGGCACCTGGCCAAAAGCCACGATTCAAAAAAGATAATTGTTTTAATGGAGGCTGTTTAAAAAGCAGTGGAAGCTTACTTAGCAGAGAAACCAGCTAAACCTGCGAGAGTATCTGAGGATGACTTCACAGAGGAGGTAGCGTTTGAGCTGTGGCTTGATGGGTGAGGAGAGGTTTGCTGGGTGGGCCAGCGTGTTTGTTCCAGGCTATGGAAATAGTATGCAGGTTGATCAGGGCAATATGGTGCCAAGCCAAGGAATGCGTGGGGTCTGGAATCTAGCCTCAATAGGGGGAAGTGGCACCTTTTCCTAATCTCCACAAAGGCACAGTATGGCTACCAGTCTCGAGATGTGGGCGAGGGCGTGGAAATGTGAAAAAGTAAGGTGTGTTCTGGGATGTACTAGTTCTTGAGAAGCACGAGTTCAGAATTGCTGAAGAACAGAGTGAGAGGTGATGAGTTTGCACAGGTAATGGGGCCAGATCATGAAAGGCTCTTCTATGACTGTGTGTAGTGGGAAAGCTGGGAATGGAACCTGGATGCCTTTCTTCCTGACCATTACTCTTCCTGCAGCACCAACTGCCCCTGGCCTGGACACTGAGCTCTGTGCTGGGTGCTGGGCAGGATGCGGGGAGGAATATGCTCTGGCCTTGCCCTCGAGGGTTCATAATTAGGGGTTTATAATATGCAAGACCCATGGATTAATAGTGATAATAGAGTAGAATGTGGTAAGTAGGCCGGGCGCGGTGGCTCAAGCCTGTAATTCCAGCACTTTGGGAGGCCAAGACAGGCGGACCATGAGGTCAGGAGATCGAGACCATCCTGGCTAACACGGTGAAACCCCGTCTCTACTAAAAATACAAAAAACTAGCTGGGTGTGGTGGCGGGCACCTGTAGTCCCAGCTACTGGGGAGGCTGAGGCAGGAGAATGGCGTAAACCCGGGAGGCGGAGCTTGCAGTGAGCTGAGATCCGGCCACTGCACTCCAGCCTGGGCGACTGAGCGAGACTCTGTCTCAAAAAAAAAAAAAAAAAAAGAATGTGGTAAGTAGCCAAATAGAGGGACACGAAGGAGTACTGGGCACACGCAGTACCCAGAAGTGGTGTGCTCAAGGCCACACGCCATAAGCCAGGAATTCAAGGTTCAGGTCTGTCTGGCTTCAAAGTCAATGTTCTCATAGGTTTCAAAGGCTTTAAAAGTGCTCACACTCTTTGACTTAGCAATTCCACTTCTAGGAGTCTATGCTAAGGAAATAAAATGTGTACAAAGATTTAGTTATGAGGATGGTCTGTGAATTTTTTTTTTTTTTTTTTTGAGACAGAGTCTCACTTTGTCACCCAGACTTGAGTGCAGTGGCGTGATTTCAGCTCACTGCAACTTCTGCCTCCCGGGCTCAAGGGATCCTCCTGCCTCAGCCTCCTTACAGGGATCCTAAGGGATCCCTGCCTTACAGGTATGTGCCACCATGCCCAGCTAATTTTCTGTATTTTTAGTAGAGATGGGATTTCACCATGTTGGCCAGGCTGGTCTCGAACTCTCGACCTCCAGTGATCCCCCTGCCTCGGCCTCCCAAAGTGGTGGGATTACAGGCTTGAGCCACCATGCCCTGAAGGGGTGGCCTACCCCTCCACACCTGTGGGCGTTTCTCGTTAGGTGGAACGAGAGACTTGAGAAAAGAAATGAGACACAGAGACAAAGTATAGAGAAAGAAAAAGTGGGCCCAGGGGACCGGCAGGATAATAGGATCATTATAGGGAGAAAGTCAGCAGTAAGACATATGAATAAAGTTCTCTGTGACATGAATAAGTTTGAGGAAAAGTGCTGTGCCTTGATATGCATATGTAAATATCTCCATAAACCTTTTTAGTGCATAAAGAGCAGCATTGCGCTAGCAAGTCCCGCCTTTCGCCCTAAGGCGGTTTTCTCCTTTCTCAGTAAACAGAACATACAATCGGGTTTTATACCGAGATGTTCCATTGCCTGGGGACGGGCAGGAGACAGACGCTTTTCTCTATCTCAACTGCCAACAACCGCCAAGAGGCCTTCTTTCCTCTTGTACTAGCCCTCCTCAACACAGACCCTTCACGGGTGTCAGGCTGGGGGACGATCAGGTCTTTCCCTTCCCGTGAGGCCATATTTCAGACCATCACATGGGGAGAAACCTTGGACAATACCTAGCTTTCCTAGGCAGAGGTCCCTGCGACCTTTGGCAGTGTACATGTCCCTGGGTACTTGAGATTAAGAGAATGGTGATGACTTTTAACCAGCAAGCTGCCTTCAGGCACTTGTTTAACAAAGCGCATCCTGCACAGCCCAAAATCCTTTAAACCTTGAGTCACCACAGCACATGTCTCTTGCAAGGACGAGGTTGGGGGTCGGGTCACAGATTAACAGCATCTCAAATACGTAACAAAATGGAGTCTCTTATGTCTACTTCTTTCTATATAGACACAGTAACAGGCTGATCTCTCTTTCTTTTCCCACAATGCCCAGCCGTGGCTTATTTTTAACTAACTTCTTTTGCCCAACATAATGTTTTTGAGATTCAGCCATGTCATTGCATGTACCTGTGTGTTACTACGGTGGAATATAGTAGGTTACTATTGTATGAATAGACACAATTAGTTTATCCAGTCACCTGTTGATGGACATTTGGGTTGTTTCCAGTTTTTGACTATTATAAATAAAATCTGCTGTGGACATTCTTATACAAGTATTTTGGATATTTGTTTTTCTTTCTTTTGGATGAATACCTAGGAGTCGAATAGCTTGGTCATAGAGTAAGTGTACATTTAGCTTTATAAGCAACTCCTAAAGAGTTTTCCAAAGTAGCTGTAACATTTTAAACTTGCTGTGGTGTTATGATATATATTGGATATCATCCATGCTTGCTCATAACTCCAATAGCCCCTGTTACAGTCTTTTTTTTTTATCATGTTGGGTGCGTTGGGCCTCAGGAGCAGGCCTCTGACCTCCTGTCCTCTTTTCACCTGTTCCAAGGCAGGACTCTAATGTTCCCCCTCCTTTCTGATTGTGGGTCTAAATAGCCTCCAATGAGAGGGTCCCACCCTATACCCTGGGAGAAGGAATGCTGATGTCTTGAAGCTTCCACAAAAACCCAAGAGGACTGGGTGCAGAGAGCTTCTGGATAGCTGAGCACGTGGAGGCTGCTGGAGGGTGATGCACCCGGGGAGGGCATGGAAGCTCTATGCCCCTTTTCCCATACCTCGCCCTGTGTATCTCTTCACTTGTATCCTCCGCAATATCCTTTATAATAAACCTGTAAACATAGGTAAGTTCCCTGAGTTCTGTGAGCCGCTCCGGCAAATTAATCGAACCCAAAGAGGGGGTCGTGAGAACCCCAACTTGAAGCCAGTAGATCAGAAGTTCCAGAGGCTTGGGCTTGTGACTGGTGTGGCAGAGGGCAGTCTTGGGGACTAAGCCCTCCATCTGTGGAAGACAGTGTCGGGAAGACAGTGTGGGAACTGAATGAGAGGAGAGCCAGCTGGTGTCTGCCACATGGTGTGCAGGGAACCCCCCGCAACACATTTGGCCTTAGAAGTCTTCTTCTATGTTAAATGTTGTGGTGTGAGAGTAGAGAAAAAATACAGTTAGAAGGAGTTTCCCCCATACACTTGCTCCAGCAGTTTATGAGCATTCCAGTTGCTCCATATCTTTGCTCATATTTGGTATCGTCAACAACTGGACCTCTGTCATCGTAAAGGAGGATGTTGAGTTTTTTGGTGAAGATGGGTGCCGTGTTGTCTGTTGACAGCAAGAGCATGATGAGGTAGCATTTGGAAGTTTGCATAGAGGAGGTGTGAGCACTCATCGCACGGAGGGAAGGAGCAGGTTGGCCACTGGGAGGTAGCAGGATCTCCAGGCAGTGTTGAGGGCCCAGTAGGACAGTAAACTTGAAGTCACAACATACATTGACCTGTGAGACTGTCCGTGGTACTCAGAGATTCACTGCAAACATGGAGAAGGAAATAGTTCAGTTCATCCAGAAGTGGGATGTTTCCATAACGGCGTGATTAAAGTTCAGAAAGGCAAGAGACTTTACAGTGTCAACAAAAGAGTGACAAAAACAGTGGGCTATAAGATGTAAGATGGACAGAAAGGAAGTGAAAATGGAAGGAGCTGATGCCTGCAAAACAAGTAGAGGAGGCAGAGGACTGGCAGTCCTGAGTGAGGGGCTGAGGCATAGCGGGGGTGGTTGAGCAAGAATTGAAGGTTGTGGTCAAAGGGTTTCCACATCTGAAAAGTGGAGGAAATGGCGAGTTGTAATGAGGATTAAAAGTGGGCCGGGCGTGGTGGCTCAAGCCTGTAATCCCAGCACTTTGGGAGGCCGAGACGGGAGGATCACGAGGTCAGGAGATCAAGACCATCTTGGCTAACACGGTGAAACCTCATCTCTATTAAAAATACAAAAAAATTAGCCAGGTGTGGTGGCACACACCTGTAGTCCCAGCTCCCACCATGTCTGTCTAATTTTTGTGTTTGTAGTAGAGACGGGGTTTCATTATGTTGGCCAGGTTGGTCTTGAACTCCTGACCTCAGCGGATCCCCATGCCTTGGCCTCCCAAAATGCTGGGATTATAGGGCATGGGCCACCACGCCCAGCCCCAGTAGGCAATTATAGCAAGTTTTTAGTACACAAGATTAATACACAAAAGTCAATTGCTTTCCTATATATCATCAATGAACAAATAGACTTTGAAATTAAATACACAATACCAAGTATATTGGAAGCCTCCCCCCAAAGAAACACTTAGGTATAACAAAATATGTGCAAGATCTATATGAGGGCTGGGTGCAGTGGTTCACACCTGTAATCCCAGCACTTTGGGTGGCCAAGGTGGGTGGATCACCCAAGATTAGTAGTTCTAGACCAGCCTCACCAATATGGTGAAACTCCACCTCTACTAAAAATACAAAAATCAACTGGGGATTGTGGCATGCACCTGTAGTCCCAGCTACTCAGAAAGCCGAGATAGGAGAATTGCTTGAACCTGGGAGGTGGAGGTTGCAGTGAGCCGAGATCGCACCACTGCACTCCAGCCTGGGTGACAGAGCGAGACTCTGTCTCAAAAAAAGAAAAAAAAAAAATCTATATGAGGAAAACTACAAAATTCTGATGAAAGAAATCAAAGGAAATAAATGGAAGGATATTCCATGTTCCTAGAGAAGAAGACTCAATATTGTCAAGATGTCAGTTCTTTCCAACCTGATCTATAGATACAATGCAATCCCAGTAAAAATCTTAGCAAGCTATTTTGTGGATATTGCCAAACCAATTATTGAGTTTACATGGAGAAGCAAAAGATCCAGAATAGCCAACACAATACTGTAGAAGAATGAAATGGGAGCACTGATACTACTGAGTTCTGTATAAAGCTGCGGTAGCAAAGACGATGTGGTGTTAGTGGAAAGAACAGAAAAAAGGCTGGGCGCGGTGGCTCACGCTTGTAATCCCAGCACTTTGGGAGGCCGAGGCAGGCAGATCACCTGAGGCCAGGAGTTCGAGACCAGCCTGGCCAACATGGAGAAATCCCGTCTCTACTAAAAATACCAAAAAAAATCAGCCAGGCGTAGTGGCGGGCACCTGTAATCCCAGCTACTTGGGAGGCTGAGGCAGGAGAATCACTTGAACCCGGGAGGTAGAGGTTGCAGTTAGCGGAGATCGTGCCATTGCATTCCAGCCTGGGCAACAAGAGTGAAACTCCATCTCAAAAAAAAAAAAAAAAAAAAAAAAAAATAGACAAAGGAATTAATGGAACAGAATAGAAAGACCGTAAGTAGACCCACATAAATATAGTCAACTGATATTTGACACAGGAGCAAAGGCAATACAATGGGGAAAAGATAGTCTTTTCAACAAAATGTGCTGGAACAACTGGGCATCCACATGAACAAAAAGATCCAAACGCAGACCTTATGTTCTTCACGAAAATTAATATAAAATGCAAAACTAAAAAAACTCCTGAAAGATAACGTGGAAAATCTGGATGACTTTGGGTTTTTTAGACATGAAAGGCACAAGCCATAAAGGAAAGAACTGGTAAACTGGATTTCATTAAAATTGAAATTTTCTGGCCAGGCACTATGGATCACACCTGTAATCTCAGCACTTTGGGAGGCCGAGGTGGGTGGACCACTTGAGCTCAGAAGTTTGAGACCAACCTGTGCAACATGGCAAAACCTCATCTCTACAAAAAAAGAAAAAAAGGAAAAAAAAATACAAAAATTAGCTGGGGCATGGTGGCACATGCCTATAGTCCCAGCAACTAGGGAGGCTGAGGTGGGAAGATCATTGGAGCTCAGGAGGTAGAGGTTGCAGTGAGCCAAGATGCACCACTGCACTCCAGCCTGGGTGATAGAGCCAGACCCTGTTTTTTTTAAAAAAAAAAAAATCTGGCTGGGTGCGGTGACTCATATCTGTAATCTAAATGCTTTGGGAGGCCAAGGCAGGAATATTATATGAGCTCAAGATTTCAAGACCAGCCTGGGCAACATAGTGAAACCTGTCTCTACAGGAAAATTTAAAAATTCGTTAGGTGTGGTGGCTTAGACCTGTAGTCCTAGCTACTCGAGGGGCTAAGGTGGAAGAATTGCTTGAGCCTGGGAGGTTGAGGCTGCAGTGAGTCACGATTGTGTCACTGTACTCCAGCCAGGGTGACAGTTGAGACCTTGTCTTCGAATTAAAGAAAAAAAGTTAAAAGTTAAAAAAAATCTGAGTTGTGAAAGATGCTATCAAGAGAATGAAAAGACAAGCCATAAACTGGGAGAAAATATTTGCAAAAGACATCTGACAAAGGACTGTTATCCAAAATTTACAAAGAAAAAAACTCAACAATGGGAAAACAATCAGACTAAAAAATGGATCAAAGACCTTAACAGACACTCCACAGAGAGAGATACACAGATAGGAAATAAGCATATGAAAAGATTCTGCCTATCATACGTCATCAGAGAAATGCAAATTAAAAACAACAATGAAATACCCTTACACACCTCTTAGAATGGCCAAAATCCGGAACACTGACAACACCAAACGCCAGTGAGGTCGTGGAGCAACAGGAACCCTCCTTCATTGCTTGTAGGAATGCAAAATGCTACAGCCACTTTGGAAGACAGTTCGGTGTTTCTTATAAGACTCAGTGTACTCTTACTATATGATCCAGCAATCACACTCTTTGGAATTTACCTAAATAAGCTGAGTATCCATACAAAAACCCGCATATGTATGTTTTAGCAGCCTTATTCAAAATTGCCAAAATGGAGAAGCAACCAAGATGCTGCTCAGTAGGTGGGTGGATAAATAAATGGTGGTTTCATCCAGACAATGGAGTATTATTCAGTGCTAAAAAGAAATGAACTATCAAGCCATGAAAAAACACAGAGGAGCCTTAAATTCATATTACGAAGTGAAAGTAGCCAGTTTGAAAAGGCTAGGTACCATGTGATTCCAACTAGAGTCATTCCAACTAGAGTCATGAGCGACGTTGCAGTCAACAGCAGACTGCATATATGATGGTGGTCCCATATTTGTCCCATAAGATTATAACACCATATTTTTACCATACCTTTTCTATGTTTAGATACACAAATACTTATTGTGTTACAATTGTCTACATTATTCAGTACACTAACATGCTGTACAGGTTTGTAGCGCAGGAGCAATGCGCTATGCCATCTAGCCTAGGTGTGTAGTAGGTAATACCATCTGGATTGGTGAAAGTACACTATGGTGTTCACACAGTGACACAACCACCTAACGATGCATGTCTCAGAACACATCATCATCACGTGCCTATACATAGGATATTCTGGAAAAGCAAAACTAAAGAGGCAGTAAAAAGATCAGTGGTTCCCAAGGGCTTGGGGAGAGGAATGAACAGGTGGAGCACAGGGGATTGTTTAGGAGTGTGAAACTGTGTGGTATGATACAGTAACGTGGATTCAGGATATTACACATTTGTTAAGACCCATAGAACCTTACAGCAGGAAGGACCCTAATGTAAACTAAGAACCTCAGTTGATAATAATATATCAATATTGGTTCATCTATAATAACAAATATATCGCATTAATGGAGGATGTTAGCAGAAGGGGAAATTACATGTTTGGAGGGGGTGAAAGGGCCTATGGGAACTCTCTGTACTTTCTGTGAAATTTTTCTGTAGATCTAAAACTGCTCTAAAAAACAGTCAAAAAATTTGAAAAACGAAAATAACTTTCCCGACTGAGCGCAGTGGCTTACACCTGTAATCCCAGCACTTTGGGAGGCTGAGGCACGTGGATTACTTGAGGTCAGGAGTTGGAGACCGGCCTGGCCAACATGGTGAAACCTTGTCTCTACTAAAAATACAAAAAAAATTTAGCTAGGTGTGGTGGCACAGGCCTGTAATCCCAGCTACTCGGGAGGCTGAGGCAGGAAAATCACTTGAACCCAGGAGGTGGAGGTTGCAGTTAGCCGAGATCGAATCACTGCACTCCAGCCTGGGAGACAGAATGAGACTCTGTCTCAAAAATTAAAAAAAATTCCCTTAATTCTACATCCTCCTCCAGCTATTGTTTCATTTCTCTCCTTTCTTAGCCAGGTTTCTTGAAAGAGTTGTCTAAGCAATACAGAAAATAATAATTTACATTTATTGAATGCTTCTATTGGCCAAACCCTTCAATGTAGACTGTTTGATTTACTCCTCACAACAGTCCTACTGCATTAGTTTTTTTTTTTTTTTTTTTTTTTATTTTTAGATTTGGACCCCAAGATGTAAAATATTTGAGTAACTTGGCCAAATTACATTGTTTGTTTGTTTGTTTTTGAGACGGATTCTCGCTCTGTCACCC
>NW_012102532.1:575143-577164 GCF_000951045.1 Mandrillus leucophaeus | reverse complement strand
GATGGTCTTGATCTCCTGACCTCATGATCCGCCCGCCTCGACCTCACAAAGTGCTGGGATTACAGGCATGAGCCACCGCGCCCGGCCAAATTACATTGTTAGTAAGGGATAGAAGCAGTTTTGAAGATGAGCAGTTGGACCTTAGGGGTAGTGCTCTTAAATCCCTTGAACCAAGGGCTCCATTTCCTCACCAGGTTCTCTGCATTGGATAGCTCCATGGGCCACTGTTAAGCTATAGTCTGTGTTATTGGTGCCTCCTGGGGCATAATTTGAAAGGTGACTTCTGGAATTGTGCAATTTGGTAGCCCAGTGTACCTCCCACCCAGACTTCATTTAATTCCATCCCTGTCTCTTCATTGGATCTACTCTTGCTAAGGTCAATGACCACATCTACTAAATTCAATGGATACTTTTCCATCTTCATCTTACTTGATCTCTCAGTAGCTTTGGCATATTGACTACTCCCTTCTTAAAACATTTTTCTCCAGACATAATATTTCCTTGGTTTTCTTCCTGTATCTTTGGCTATTCCTTATTTTAATTTAATTTTATTTTTGAGGCAGGGTCTCACTCTGTCATCCAAGCTGGAATGCAGTGGTGCTATCTCAGCTCACTGCAACCTTTGCTTCCCGGGCTGATCCTCTCACCTCAGCCTCCTCAGTGGCTGGAACTACAGGTGCGTGCCACCATGCCCAGCTAATTTTTGTATTTTTAGTAGAGACAGGATTTCACCATGTTGGCCAGGCTGGTCTCGAAATCCTGGGCTCAAGTGATCCACCCGTCTCGGCCTCCCAAAGTGCTGGGATTACAAGCATGAGCCACCATGCCTGGCTGGCTACTCCTTCTTAGTCTCCTTTGCTATCTCTTCTTCCTCTGCCTGACCATTAAATGTGGGAGTTTCACAGGACCTTGTCTTAGGCCTTCTTTTCTTGTCACCCTCATACATTCTGTAGGTCATCTTATATATTCTTGTCCCTCAATTTTTATCTTTATATCCAGGGTTCCTGAATTTACATCTGCAATCTTTTAAGCTCAACATTTGATTGTCTCATAGGTATCTCATAACGGTCGAAATGGGATCTTTCAGGTCTTTTGCCATGCTTAACCCAAGCCTGTTCCCTTTTATTTTACTTTATGTGTGAAATATACATCCCAACAGAATATCACATAAGTGTGTATGTATAGTTTAATGAATAATTATAAAATGAAATGATTATGTAATTACCACCTGGGTCAAGAAATGGAGCATTATTGGAAGTTCAGAAGTCATCTGTGCGTCACTCTCTGATCATAACCAACTTTTTCTCCTTCCCAGAGCAATGACTAAATAGCCTTTGGTGATTACCATTTCCTTGCTTTTTATTTTATCAGCTTCACTACTTACACATACGTCCCTAAACAATGTAGTTTAGTTTTTTCAAGTTTATAAGTGGAATCAGATTGTATAGACAGGTCTCGCTCTGTCGCCCAGGCGGGAGTGCAGTGGCTGGATCTCAGCTCACTGCAAGCTCCGCCTCCCGGGTTTAGGCCATTCTCCTGCCTCAGCCTCCCGAGTAGCTGGGACTACAGGCGCCCGCCACCTCGTCCGGCTAGTTTTTTGTATTTTTTAGTAGAGACGGGGTTTCACCGTGTTCGCCAGGATGGTCTCGATCTCCTGACCTCGTGATCCGCCCGTCTCGGCCTCCCAAAGTGCTGGGATTACAGGCTTGAGCCACCGCGCCCGGCCTCAGATTGTATGTTTTCTGTCTTGCCTCTGTAGGGCAAGAAAAATCCTTTCCTTAATCCTCCTAGGTTCACTGGCTGAGTTCCTGAAAGTTAGGCTAACAAAAGATTAGCAAGAGTAAAACAAGTCGAATGTATTAATGCATGCATCATGCATACATGCAGGAGAAACTCAGTGATGACTAACTCAAAGGGGTGGTTAGAATTTGGGCTTATATAGCATCTTAACAAAGAACAGTAAATTTACAGAGAAGTGACAAGTCAAAGGAAAAGGGTTTTAGGCTTCCAAGGTCAGCAAA
>NW_012102532.1:566801-570848 GCF_000951045.1 Mandrillus leucophaeus | reverse complement strand
GCTTCTATTGTACATGTATCCTGGTCCTTATGTGCCTGCGTCTCTCTGGTTATATACCTAGGAATGGACTTACTGTGTCATGGAGTATTGTCAGCTTTATTAGATAATACCAAACTGATTTCCAAAGCAATTTATATTCCCTGGGTAGTGTATGGGAGTGCCAATTGCCCCACACACTTACCAACCTTTAGTAGTCAGAATTTTGAATTTTTGTCAATCTGGTGGGTGTAGAGTTTTTAATTTTTTTAATTTTATTTATTTATTTATTTATTTATTTATTTATTTGAGAATGAGATGGGGTCTCACTATGTTGCCCAGGGTTGTCTTGAACTCCTGAGCTCAAGCAGTCTTCCCACCTTGGCCTCCCAAAGTGCTGGGATTACTGGCTTGAGCACTGCGCCCGGCGTTTTTTTTTTTTTTTAAATAGAGACAAGGACTCACTATGTTGTCCAGGCTGGTTTTAGACTCCTGGCCGCAAGCAATCCTCCTACCTTGGCCTCCCAAGGTGCTGGGATTACAGGCATGAGCCGCTGTGCCTGGCCATATGTGTTTTTCTTTTTATTTCTCTGATGTCTGATGAGGCTGAGCACCTTCTTTTGTGTTCATTAGCCATGTGGATTTCCTTTTTGGTGAAGTGAGAGTGAAAGCCTTTTGCTGTCTACATGTCTGGATTCTCACTGTCTCTTAGATTTTTTCCTGGATAATTCTTAATTTTTAAAAATTCTTTGAGAAGGAGTCTCGCTCTGTTGCCCAGGGTGTAATGCAGTGGCGTGATCTCGGTTCACTGCAACCTCTGCCTGCCGGGTTCAAGCGATTCTCCTGCCCTAGCCTCCCCAGTAACTGGGATTACAGGCACACGCCACCATGCCCAGCTAATTTTTGTATTTTTAATAGCGACAGGGTTTCACCATGTTGGTCAGGCTGGTCTCGAACTCCTGACCTCAAGTGATTCACCCGCCTCGGCCTCCCAAAGTGCTGGGATTACAGGAGTGAGCCACTATACCAGGCCCAAAAGTATTTTAATGACATATTTATGGCATATAAAAAAGAATAGATAATAATCCCACATTTAACAATGACTCAGCTTATAAAATGAAATACTACATGGAAAATTGAGGCTCTTTATGTGCCCCTTTGCCATCTTTTTCTCCCCAGAAGTAACTAATATCTGGAATTTGGCATCATAATTTCCATACATGTTTTAATACTCTTTCTACAAATATCTTGATAATCTATATAAGATATTTTGCTTTTTTCTTAATCTTATATAATTGGTATTACAGTACGTGTGTGTGTGTGTGTGTGTGTTTTTTTGTTTTTGTTTTTACCAACTTGCTGTTTTTGGCTTTCTCTCTGTCTCTCTCTCTCTCCCTCTCTCTGTCTCTATGTGTTAACATATTGATACATATAACTTTAGTTCTTTCATTTTTCGCTATTGTACTATATTTGTGTTGTGTTGTATGAAAATACCCCATGTATACATCCAGCTGATGGAAGCTTACGTGGTTTTTCACTTTACAATGCCCAAATCAACATCCTTGCACGTGTTTTTTGGTGCACGTGAACAAGAGTTTTTCTAGATTATATACCTAGGAATTAAATGTATGTCATAGGTAAGGATGTGTATCTTCATTTTTGCAAGATTTGACCAAATTGCTCTCTAAATGATTTTATCAATTTATATTCCCATTGCCCCAAATCTGTGCCAATTCTCGGTATCATTGAATTTCTTAGTATTTGCTAAATCTTGGCTGGGCACAGTGGTTCATGCCTGTAATCCCAGCACTTTGGGAGGCCAAGGCAGGTGGATCACCTGAGGTCAGGAGTTCGAGGCCAGCCTGACCAACATGGAGAAACCCCGTCTCTACTAAAAACACAAAAATTAGCCAGGTGTGGTGGTGCGTGCCTGTAATCCCAGCCACTTGGGAGGCTGAGGCAGGAGAATCGCTTGAACCTGGGAGACGGAGGTTACAGTGAGCCGAGATCGCGCCACTGCACTCTAGTCTGGGCAACAAGAGCGAAACTCTGTCTCAAAAACAAAAAGAGAGAGAGAAAAAGAAAAAGAAAAAGAAAATTTGCTATATCTGGTGTGTGCGAAACAGTATCTTGTTTTAATATGTATTTTCATGACTGCTGATGAGGTTGAGCATATCTTCAGATGTTTTTTGACACTGGGTTTCTTTCTTAGTGAATTGACCAAACTCTTTTCCTGTTTTTCTGTTGAGTTGTTTCTCTTTTTCTTGCTGATGTGTAGCGTTTTCTTTTTTGCTTTTGTTTTTGTTTTTTTGTTTTTTTTTTTAAATCCTGGATAGAAATTCTTTTGTCAATTGTAAATATTTTATCCCAGTCTGTTCTTTTTATTATAGTGCCTATTAGTGGACAGTTATTTTACTTTTTTTTTAAACCACCACCATCACTTGTAACAATGTTTTGCATTTTAATATGTGTAAAACATCCCTAATAGTTTTTCATCCCTCATAATTTTCTAGTTCAGTAAATGACATCACCACCCACTCCGTTGCTGAAGCCAGAAATTTGGGAGTCATCCTTGTTTCCTTCCTCTCCCTCACTTCCTACATCCAATCAATTAGCAGGTTCTATTTATTCTGTTTCCCAAATATATCTAGAATGTAGCCTCTTCTTTTTATTCCCACTGCCACCAAACGTACCTAGGCCACCATCATCTCCTTCATGAATGACAGCAATGGGCTCCTCCTAACAGACATCTCCATCCCCTTCCCCTCTGGCTACCACCTAATCCATTCTCCCTACTGTAGTCAGAGCAGTGTTTAAAATTACATATCTGAGGCCGGGTGCAGTGGCTCATGCCTGGAATCTCAGCACTTTGGGAGGCTGAGGTGGGTGGATCACCTGACGTCAGGAGTTCAAGACTAGCCTGGCCAACATACAGTGAAACCCCATCTCTACTAAAAATACAAAATTAGCCAGGCATGGTGGTGCACGCCTGTAATCCCAGATACTTGGGAGGCTGAGAATCACTTGAACCCGGGAGGCGGAGGTTGCCGTGAGCCAAGATCGTACCTTTGCACTCCAGCCTGGGCAACAAGGGTGAAACTCCATCTCAAAAAAAAAAAAAAAAAATTACATACCTGAACATGTCCTTTCTCTGCTTGAAGTCCTTTAGTGGACTTCTGGTCCAAACTGAAACGATGGCAAGAGTGTTGCTCCCAGCTATGCAACAATAGCTGGAAAAACTGCACACAAATGACTTTTCTTGATTTCCTAAGATAATTGAGGTCACAGGGCAATTAACCTGAAACCGAGAGAGACAGGTACCTACAGGGAGAAACAGAACCTGAGCATTTCCTTACTTAAGTAAGAAGATTAAGCTGGAAATTTTAAACAATTAACAGTGGCCTACTGTTGGCTGTTGAGAGAGTATGAAGCTCTGGAAGCTGCAGACATAGAGAGGCGTGTGCTTTCTTTCAGGCTTTTCATTCAGGATCCTCCATCAGTCACCCACAGGAAGACAGGCAAAACGGGATAATTCTGACACCTCCTGCTCCATGGTGCTGGCTGGGGGTGGGGGACAGAACAGCAGCTACGGCCAAGACTCCATTCCTTTAGGACAAGACTTAATCTGCAAGGGGAAGGTCATAAAAACTTATAGGCAGGCCATATGCTGCGGCTCATGCCTATAATCCTAGCACTTTGGGAGGCCGAGGTGGGTGGATCACTTGAGGTCAGGAGTTCGAGACCAGCCTGGCCAACATGGCGAAACCCCATCTCTACTAAAAATACAAAAATTAGCCAAGTGGTGGGTGTCTGTAATCCCAGCTACTTGGGAGGCTGAGGCAGGAGAATCACTTCAACCCATCAGGTAGAGGTTGCAGTGAGCCAACATCGCACCGCTGCACTTCAGCCTGGGGGACAGAGTGAGACTCTGTCTCAAAAAAACAAAAAACACAAAACTTGTATGTGGGGAAAAGAAAGAAAGATCAGACTGTTACTGTGTCTATATAGAAAGAAGTAGACATAAGAGACTCCATTTTGTTCTGTATTTGAGATGCTGTTAATCTGTGACCC
>NW_012102532.1:560406-561636 GCF_000951045.1 Mandrillus leucophaeus | reverse complement strand
CCCGGCCTTTTTTAAACTTTTTGAGACAGAGTCTCGCTTTGTCTCCCAGTCTGGAATGCAGTGGTGCGATCACAGCTCACTGCAGGTTTGACCTCCTGGACTCCAGTGATCCTCTCACCTCAGCCCCCCAAGTAGGTGGGACTAGAAGCACACATCACACCAGGCTAGTTTTTGTTTTTTTGTTGTTGCTGTTGTTGAGATGGGGTTTAGTTATGTTGCCTAGGCTAGTCTCGAACTTCTGGACTTAAGCGATCTGCCTGTCTCAGCATCCCAAAGTGCTAGGATTACAGGCATGAGCCATGGTGCCTGGCCTAGGCACCGAGAAAATCATGAGAAAACATCACATGAACCCAAACGGCGTGACAGCCTACAAAATAATTAATCAGAAAAGTGTAGTTTTTAAAACTGCCAAGGTTGGTCATGTATGTGGTGGCTCATGCCTATAATCCCAGCACTTTGGGATGCTAAGGTGGGAGGATCGCTTGAGGCCAGGAGTTCAAGACAACATAGTAAGACCCCATCTCAAAAAAAAAAAAAAAGACAGGTATGGTGTTGCACGCCTGTAGCCCTAGCTATTCAGGCTACAAGATGGAGAGGATTGCTTGAGCCCAGGAGTTCGAGGTTACAGTGAACTATGATCACACCACTGCACTCCAGCCTGGGCAACAGAGTGAGATCCTGTCTCTGAAAAAAACAGAAACAAAAACAAAAGAACTGCCAAGGTCATGAAAAAATAAGGAAAGACAGAAACTGTCACAGATCAGAGAAGACTAAATATTAAAGGGTCACAATCACTAAGTGCAATGTGGTGTCCTGGATTGAATTCCGGAACAGAAAGAGGATATTAGGGAAAAAACTGGTGAAATCTAAATAAAATCTGTAGTTTAGTTAATATGTTTCAACCATGTTAATTTCTTAATTAGTTTTGACAAATGTATCATGGCTATGTGAGATATTAACATTAAGGGAAGCTGGGTAAAAGGTATACCAGAACCCTCTGTACTATCTTTGCAATTTTTCTGTAATTCTAAAATTATTCCAAACTAAAAACTCATTAAGAAAAAAAACCCAAATGAGGCCGGGCGTGATGGTTCACGTCTGTAATCCCAGCACTTTGGGATGCCGAAATGGGCAGATCGCTTGACGCCAGGAGTTGAAGGCCAGCTTGGCCAACATGACGAAACCCCGTCTCTACTAAAAATACAAAAGTTAGCCGGGTGTGGTGGTGGT
>NW_012102532.1:559514-560356 GCF_000951045.1 Mandrillus leucophaeus | reverse complement strand
GTGATGGTCTGAAATATGGCCTCGTGGGAAGGGAAAGACCTGATTGTCCCCCAGCCTGACACCCGTGAAGGGTCTGTGCTTGAGGAGGACTAGTACAAGAGGAAAGAAGGCCTTTTGGCAGTTGTTAGCAGTTGAGATAGAGAAAAGCATCTGTCTCCTGCCCGTCCCTGGGCAATGGAACATCTCAGTGTAAAATGCGATTGTATGCTCTGTTTACTGAGATAGGAGAAAACCGCCTTACGGCAAAAGGTGGGACTTGCTGGCCAAATGCTGCTAAAAGGTTTATGGAGATGTTTGCATATGCATATCAAGGCACAGCATTTTCCTTTAAACTTATTCATGTCACAGAGATCTTTATTCATTTGTCTTACTGCTGATCTTCTCCTTACAATGATCCTATTATCCTGCCGCTCTCTTATCTTTAAGACGGTAAAGATAATTATCAATAAATACTAGGGAACTCAGAGACTGGTGCTGGCGTGGGTCCTCTGTATGCTGAGCGCCGGTCCTCTGGGCCCACTTTTTCTTTCTCTATACTTTGTCTCTGTGTCTCATTTCTTCTCTCAAGTCTCTCGTTCCACCTAACGAGAAACGCCCACAGGTGTGGAGGGGTAGGCCACCCCTTCACTTGTAGGCAGAGGGCATTGACGGAAACCCACTGAAATTAGGGGAAGGGAACAGGGGAAAAAAGAAGTCCTTCCTTCTAGTGAGGACTGGAATAATTGCCAGGCCTAGCATTATTCCTGGAGGAAGGGCAATTATGAAGGCCACACAAGATCCAGGTTCCATATGTAACAAACCTGCACGTTATCCACATGTACCCTAGAACTTAAAGTATAATA
>NW_012102532.1:558701-559004 GCF_000951045.1 Mandrillus leucophaeus | reverse complement strand
GAGAATGGTGTGAACCCGGGAGGCAGAGCTTGCAGTGAGCTGAGATCCGGCCACTGCACTCCAGCCTGGGCGACAGAGCCAGACTCTGTCTCAAAAAAAAAAAAGTAATAATAATAATAATAATAATAATACATGTTGGCGCAAAAGCAAACTTCAAACCTAGCCCTCCTGATTACATTAACAGAAACCTCTACACTAGAGAAGTAGTAGAAAGAAATGAATGCTTATCTTCAAGAATACAAAATATTTATGTCAGTATCTATTGTGTTACACAGCACATCCAGCTTTCAACAAAACCCAAAA
>NW_012102532.1:556796-558426 GCF_000951045.1 Mandrillus leucophaeus | reverse complement strand
TTACCCACCTACTTCTGTAGCTTCATCTCTCTATTCCCAAGCTCCAGCCAAACTATTCTTCTATCACAGGGTCTTTGCACATACCATTTAGCCCATCAGCAGAGCTCTCCTCCTCAACACCCCTTCAGTTTTGCTAACCCTTATTTATTCTTCAGGTTGCATCTTAAATTTCCTCAGGGAGGGATTTCCTCATCTCCAGACCTAGAATCGGTCGCTAGTTATATCTTGTGCTTCTCTTTTGTAGCACTTGTCTACAAAAACAATAATTGTGATTATTTTACAAGCTCCAAAAGTTTATGTATCAGGTCTGTCTCGCTGGCTGTTGTATCTTAAGATGCCTAGTACATAGTAAATACTCACTTAATGTTTACCAAATGTTAATTTGAAAGTGAGGCTCAGATTAAACAAACTAGTAACCCAAGGCCATAAAATATGAGTTAGGACCCACGCCCACCAATAAATCCTGTTGACTCTATCTCTAAGGCGTATCTCCAACCTTCCACCTTTTCTCCATCTCCCTAGTGCAGTAGCCTTCTATCTGGTCTTTCTGTTTTATTTATTCCTTATCCATTGGATTATTATGAAATAATAAGATATGGATACTTCCTTAGCATAATAAAATAAATATATGTATTTCAACGGCTGCTTAATGAGAAAATACTAAAAGTATTGCCCTTAAAATCAGGTTTGAGACAGAGCTGTCCATTACTATTTACTATTGTTCTGGAGGTACTACGTGATGCATTTAGATGAGATTTAAAAATATTAGGGCTAGGCATGGTGGCTCACGCCTGTAATCTCAGCACTTTGGGAGGCCAAGGTGGGCAGACTGCTTGAGCCTAGGAATTCCATACCAACCTGGGTAACATGGCAAGAACTTGTTTCTAGAAAAATTATTACACAATTAGCATTATTTATAGGTGATAACCTAAAAAAATTAATTGAAAAACTATTATAGGCCAGGCACGGTGGCTCAGGCCTGTAATCCCAGCACTTTGGGAGGCCGAGGCGGGCGGATCACGAGGTCAGGAGATCAAGACCATCGTGGCTAACAGGGTGAAACCTCGTCTCTACTAAAAATACAAAAAATTAGCCGGGCGAGGTGGCGGGCGCCTGTAGTCCCAGCTACTCGGAAGGCTGAGGCAGGAGAATGGTGTGAACCCGGGAGGAGGAGCTTGCAGTGAGCCGAGATGGCGCCACTGCACTCCAGCCTGGGTGACAGAGCGAGACACCATCTCAGAAAAAAAAACAAAAACAAAACAAAACAAAACTATTATAGATCATGAGGGAATTCAGTAGGTGGCTGGGGAAAAAAAATAGAACAAAACTAAAAAATCCCATTTTTATAGCACTTATATAGGTAAAACACCAAGGAATGACTATAATGAGAAATGCCCATATTAAGGAAACATTAAAATGCTACCGAGGACACAAAGAGGAAGGGATCAACAAATAGAAAGATATATCACGTTCTTGAAAAGGAGATCCGGCCCAGCGCAGTGGCTCACGCCTGTAATCCCAGCACTTTGGAAGGCTGAGGCTGGCGGATCACTTGAGGTCAGGAGTTGGAGACCAGCTTTGCCAACATGGTGAAACCCCATCTCTACTAAAAATACAAAAATTAGTTGGG
>NW_012102532.1:550867-552061 GCF_000951045.1 Mandrillus leucophaeus | reverse complement strand
GAGGTGGCGGGCGCCTGTAGTCCCAGCTACTCGGGAGGCTGAGGCAGGAGAATGGCGTGAACCCGGGAGGCGGAGCTTGCAGTGAGCCGTGATGGCACCACTGCACTCCAGCCTGGGCGACAGAGCGAGACACCATCTCAGAAAACAAAAACAAAAACAAAACAAAACAAAACTATTACAGATCATGAGGGAATTCAGTAGGTGGCTGGGGAAAAAAAAGAGAACAAAACTAAAAAATCCCATTTTTATAGCACTTATACAGGTAAAACACCAAGGAATGACTATAATGAGAAATGCCCATATTAAGGAAACATTAAAATGCTACCGAGGACACAAAGAGGAGGGTATCAACAAATAGAAAGATATATCCTGTTCTTGAAAAGGAGACCCGGCCCAGCGCAGTGGCTCACGCCTGTAATCCCAGCACTTTGGAAGGCTGAGGTGGGCAGATCACTTGAGGTCAGGAGTTGGAGACCAGCTTTGCCAACATGGTGAAACCCCATCTCTACTAAAAATACAAAAATTAGTTGGGCGTGGTAGCACGCACCTGTAATCCCAGCTACTCAGGAGGCTGAGGCAGAAGAATCACTGGAATCTGGGAGGCAGAGGTTGCAGTGAGCTGAGGTCATGCCACTGCACTCCAGCCTGGTGACAGAGCGAGACCCTGTCTCAAAGTAAAAACAAACAAACAAACAAACCCAACACTCTAATTGATTTGTAAATTCAATACAATCTCAAAACACGTCCTCAAAGGAGCCTTTCTTTTGGAGGGAGAGTGAGCTAAATAAGCTGATCCTAAAATTCATGTGGAAAAAGAAGAAAATATAGTTAGAAAGATTTTTAAAAAGAGAGAGTAAAAAGAGGTACTGGCCCTAAGAGATAATAAAATATAAAGCTAAAACCATTGAAAGACTGTAATGTTGGCAAATTGAAAAGACGGATCAATGAGAGAGAATTGAAAGTCCAGAAGTAAATTCAAACTTGCACAAAAATTTGTTTTATCGTAATAGTAGTTTTAAATTAGTGAAGAAAAAACTATTGTTCAATGGACGACTGGAGATAAGAAGATAACATTTGGAAACTAATAGAAATATAGGAGGCCAGGTGTGATGACTCACACCTGTAATCTCAGCACTTTGAAGACCAAGGCAGAAGGATCGCTTGAGCTCAGGAGTTCGAGACCAGCCTGGGCAA
>NW_012102532.1:545207-545547 GCF_000951045.1 Mandrillus leucophaeus | reverse complement strand
CGAATGATCCAATTTAGTAACAAGCAAAAGATCTAAAGAGACACTTCAAAAAATAAAATATCTGGAAGGCAAATAAGCCTATGAAAGTTGGTTAACATCGTTTGTCACTAGAGAAATGAAAATTAAAACCACAGTGAGGTACCACTGTTCACCTACTACAATTTCTAAAGCACTGCCACCAACCACCAAATGCTGGTCTTACTAGAATTTCTTTCTTTTTTTTTTTTTATTACCAATAATCTAACTTCTTTTTTTTAATTTTTTTATTTTTATTTTTTATTATTATTATACTTTAAGTTCTAGGGTACATATGCATAACGTGCAGGTTTGTTACATATGT
>NW_012102532.1:517193-544961 GCF_000951045.1 Mandrillus leucophaeus | reverse complement strand
CTCACAATAGGAAATCCAAATAAAAATGACACTGAGATAACTTTTTTTTTCATCTTTCAGTTTGACAAAGATCAAAATGTTTGATAACACATCAAAGTTGGTGTTTATGTAAGGAAATGGACACTTAAAAATTTCCGATGTTCGGCAAGGCGCAGTGGCTCATGCCTATAATCCCAGCACTTTGGGAGGCTGAGACGGGCGGATCACGAGGTCAGGAGATCGAGGCCATCCTGGTTAACACGGTGAAACCCCGTCTCTACCAAAAATACAAAAACTTTGCCGGGAGTGGTGGCAGGCGCCTGTAGTCCCAGCTACTCCGGAGGCTGAGGCAGAAGAATGGTGTGAACCCGGGAGGCGGAGCTTGCAGTGAGCCCAGATCGCGCCACTGCCCTCCAGCCTGGGCAACAGAGCGAGACTCTGTGTAAAAAAAAAAAAAAATTTCCGATGTTCCATCTCCATGGAGGACAAATTAGCAACATTTATCAAAACAAAATGTATGTACCTTCTAACCAGGAAATTTTATTTCCAGCAATTGTTTTTTGTAGTAGTACTTCCACATGTGCAAAATGACATAGGTTATTACTGTAGTGTTGTCTGTAATAGTAAAGGTTGGAAATGAATTAAAAATCCTCAAAAGGGATCCAGTTAAATGGTACAGCCATGTAATAGAATACCACATAGATAGAAAAATGAATGAGAAAGTTTTTTTTGGTACTAATATGGAGTTATGGCCAAGCTATTTTAATAAATGAAAAAGGCAAGGGGAAGAACTTACAGAACATCGTGTACAGTAGTCTACCCCACTCCAAGGGGGATACGTTCCAAGACCCCCAGTGGATGCCTGAAACTGTGGATAGCACTGAACCTGATTGCTGTCAGTCAAAACACGTTTCTGTTCATGTCTTCCACCCACAAATTTGATGCCTTTTCCATCTTTTTTTTTTTTTTTTTTCTGAGACGGAGTCTCGCTCTGTCGCCCAGGCTGGAGTGCAGTGGCGCAATCTCGGCTCACTGCAAGCTCCGCCTCCCGGATTCACGCCATTCTCCTGCCTCAGCCTCCCGAGTAGCTGGGACTACAGGCGCCCGCCACGGCGCCCGGCTAATTTTTTTGTATTTTTAGTAGAGACGGGGTTTCACCGTGTTGACCAGGATGGTCTCGATCTCCTGACCTCGTGATCCTCCCACCTCGGCCTCCCAAAGTGCTGGGATTACAGGCGTGAGCCACAGCGCCCGGCCGCCTTTTCCATCTTAACTAAGCACTTATCATGCACCATGACTTTTGTAGTTTAAGGTGTGACAGCAACACTAGTATGAATTTCTTTTATCTGCTTCATAATTTCATGAATAGAAGGTTCATTGTTATTGTAGATCTTAGCAAAGTCATCAAATAAAGCATATTATGGCTTCTCTTTGTCATATCTAAATTACCAGTATCACCACTCTTGCGCTTTGGGGCCATTATGAAGTAAAATAAGAGTGACTTGAACACAAGCATGCAATACCCCAACAGTTGGTCTGATCACTGGGAAGGCTTGTAAGTGACTAAGGAGTAGGGAGCGTCTGCAGGGAGGAGATGCTGGACAAAGGGAGAATTCATGTCTTGAAGGACAGGAGTAGTGTTACCAACCACGGGGTCTTGGGGTTTGTTAATGCAATAGTTGCTAACATGAGGCCAAAGGAGTTCTCCCAGACAAGGCTTTATTAGAGCTTATGCAGGGCGTAAGGGAGGCGGCAGAGAGAATTCTCTGGCTGGCTCCTGGAAGAGACTCAAGAGAGTAATCCTGAAGGAGCTGAAGTGGGAAGGGAGTGAGTTTGAGCAGGTAGAGATGAGGAAACTTTGGCACCTGTTCAGTTTAATAACACAGTTCTTTATGCATCATGTGTCTCATTAGCATGTTAAGTCCCCACCCTTGGGTGTGATTTTTGGAATTATAATGAAGATAAGGCAAAGAAGCGCTCATTCTTCTGGTCTTGTGGTGTACATACGGGAGATAGGGTTAACTCCTTTGAGTGGGATTTAAGGTGGGAGCTGCTTATTTTAATTTCTTCAAGGTTCTACAACTAGTGGGTATGGCACCTGGAGTAAGATTTATGGTGGGACATTGCTCATGTTAGTCTCTCTAAGGGTCTGCGATGAGTGGGCATAGTGCCTTGAGCAAGATTCACGGTGCAAGGTCTGGACAGTCTGGTTGGGGTCCTCGCTGGCCACATCCCCACCAGCTTACAATAGAGGTTCTCAGCGGGGCATGAGTGGGGCCAAGTCCCATCCCTAATCTGACTCAGTAGGACAGCTTGAGGTTTCATCATGCTGTTCAGAACAGTGCACAATTTAAAACAGATGAGTTGTTTCTTTACGGAATTTTCCATTTAATATTTTTGGACCACAGTTGACAGCAGATAACTGAAACCATGGGAAGCAAAACCACAGATAAGGGGGGACTACTGTAGTACCATTTGTAGAAATAAAACACCAAAGGAATATATTCATATATATTTGTTTGAATATGCATAAATTACCTCTGAAAAGCATCAGAAACAGTAACATTGGTTGCTTCCAGGGCAGGGACCTTGGTGGTTGGGGGATAGGAGTGAAAGAGAGACATTTCACTATTTACTCTTTGATACTTTTTGAATTTTGACCCATGTGAATAAGTCACCCATCCGAAAGAGAGGAAATAAATACAATTAAAACTAAAAAGGAAAAGGAAAACTGGACGCTATGATTGACACAAATGGGAACTTTTTTTCCTCTGGTAAAAAGAAGCCCAGAAGTAGGTGCTGTGCTTACTTACTGATGATTTGGGTCTCAGTGATGCCTTGGGAGCCATGTTCTTTCCTTTCTTCCAGGTCCTCAGAGGACTGACTTTTTATTCCCGTGGCTGTTTCCTCATGATGGTAAGATGGCTACCACAGCTCAGGAATGATGCTGTCACACACAACATCCCCCAAACAAAAAATAAGGGCCAAGGTAAGCCAAAAACTTTCTCCTAATGGTGCTTTATCTCCTGGAAAGGAAGACTTCCCTGTGCATGTCATTGTACAATTGCAAAGAAGAAAGAGTTTATCGGCTCCTGGGATTGGGGGAAGGGCCTCTTCTCCTGATGTCACAGAATCTCTGCCCTAGTACAGAAATGTGGTTCTGTCCTTAGGAAATGTGCAGAAGTCTGCTGGGCAGGCAGCAGAAGGAGTCCACCACAGCTGTCTGTGTGAACCGCTTTATCCTTTGAAAAGGGAAGTTCTGGCCGGGCGCGGTGGCTCACGCCTGTAATCCCAGCACTTTGGGAGGCCGAGGCGGGCAGATCACAAGGTCAGGAGATCCAGACTATCCTGCCCAACATGGTGAAACCCCGTCTCTACTAAAAAAAATACAAAAAATTAGCTGGGCGTGGTGGTGGGTACCTGTAGTCCCAGCTACTTGGGAGGCTGAGGCAGGAGAATGGTGTGAACCCCAGAGGCGGAGCTTGCAGTGAGCAGAGTTTGCAGTGTCCAGCCTGGGCGACAGAGCGAGACTCCGTCTCAAAAAAAAAAAAAGAAAGAAAGAAAAGGGAAGTTCTTACTGACCCTTGGTGGGCTAACCCTGCCGGTACTCACAGTGCTTCCTGCCGGAAAAGACTAGAGTGAGTCTCCTGTGAAGTCTCAGACTGGTAGGGAAGCTGAACGCCCACCTCTCATCCACTATGTCCACTGGAGAAACCGAGCATCCAGGGACTCCTCTGCGTGTGGCACTGTGCAGGCTTGGGGAGGAGTGGCGTGGTCAGAAAGCAGCCATCCCCTTACTGTCTTCATGGTTTTCCTCGGCTCTGTCATCCGAGGGGACACAAAGCTTCACTCCAAGTTCTGGGGTATTCAGGGTGGTAAAGTTGCCACGGGATTGTTGCTAGTTGAAATTCTGTTGGGGAGGAGAGAAGCCGGAGAACTCCTACTTTGACATTGTGTTGATACCACTCTCAAAAAGGGAAATTCTGAATTACCCCATCCTCCCCCATCTCCCTGTGCTACTGCTCCTTCCCCAGTTTCATCCACCTTTCTTCTGGGCTACAGCCTTGTCCCCCTCACGGGTGTCCCACCCCCATGTTGATGTGGATTGGACTTGGTGTCAGCTGTCTCCTCCCTGTGGCAGAGGATTAGGGTTCTCACAACCAACAATTATTCCATTGTCAACCGCCATTGCATCCTGTTGCATCTTTTGAAGGCCGTCATCAAGAAGTTGTCTTTGTTGGTTTTCTGCCAACTTTTCCTTCTAGACAGAAGCTCCCCTCCACGTGGCCTGTGCTCTGTGGCTGTGTCCTGGAGCCTGTACTGACCCAACACTGGCAAAATAGACACGGGCAATGCTTTGCGTGGAATCATGTCCCCCTCCAAAATCCATGTGCTGACGCCAACTCCCAGGATCTCAGAATGGGACCTTATTTGGAAACAGGGGCTTTGAAGAGGTGATTAAGTTAAAATGAGGTCATCAGGGTGGGCCTAATCCACTAAGAGAAGATTAGGACACACTCATGCACAAAGGAAAGACCATGTGAAGACACAGGTGTCAGGAAGGCCACTATTAGCAGGCCAAGGAGAAAGGCCTCAGAGGACACCAACCTTGCCAACACCTTGACCTCTGACTTCCAGCCTCCAGAGCTGTGAGAAGATAAATCTCTGCAGCTTCAGCTATCCAGTCTGCAGTACTTTGTTATGGTGGCTCTAGAAAATTAATTTAGGCAGGCCGGCTGCAGTGGCTCATGCCTGCAATCTCAGCTCTTTGGGAGGCTGAGGTAGGAGGATCACTTGATCCCAGGAGTTTGAGACCAGCCTGGGCAACATAGCAAGACCCCATTTCTTAAAAAAGAAATTAAAAAAAAAAAGAGCCAGATGTGGTGGCATGCATCTATAGCTCTAGCTATGTGGGAGGCTGAGGTAGGAGGATCATTTGAGTCTAGAAGTTGAGGCTACATGAGCCATGATTGTGCCACTGCACTCCAGCCAGGGTGACACAGTCAGACCCTGTATCTAAAAACATATCGGCAGGTATAATCATAAATCTGAATGGTGTCACAAAGGGCTGTGCTTTAGTACCATTTCTTTCAAAATATTTTCCTTCTTTTATTTTGTTGAAAAAAATGTGTAAAATTTGTTTTTTTTAATCTAAACACATTAGAACAATTATTAAGAATTCATGCAGTCTGGCCCCAGCATATTGCAGGGGCAGGAGATTTAATTTTATTTAAAGATACAGCTCACCATTATTTACTTTTCAAAAAAGGAAGTTGGATGTGATACTTTCACAGTCAACCTGAAATGACCCATCCACTCAGTTGGATCAGACGCCTTCTGAGGTGTGTGTTTGGCAGCCGCTCCATCCTGATGAGCCCCAGTGACAGAGTTCTTCATATCAGAGCCACGACAGTGGCCTTTTATGGAAGGAGCAGCCAACTGGCAGCAGCTCCCTAACAATCCTGCAAACTAAGATCCTCTCTAGAGAGCACAGGAGTTAATTCAGGGACGGGGAGCGGCAAACACTTACTAATAAGAGGACTTGAGAAGATTTAAAGTCCTTTTGGGGGGAAAAAATAAAAGAAGACAAAAAGAAACCAAAGAAGTAAAAATCACAAATACTCTTTCTGAACCAAAAGGAGGCCAGCCTAAATTTCTGTTCACCAACAGAATGTGAACTTGGCCTCTCTCATTTTATGTCTAAAGTGCACACCTCGGGTCAGGCACGGTGGCTCTCACGCCTGTAATCACTGCATGTTGAGAGGCCAAGGCAGGAGGATTGCTTGAGCCCAGGAGTTCGAGACCAGCCTGGGCAACACAGGGAGACCTGATCTCTACTAAAAATACAAAAAATTAGCCGGGCGTCATGGCACATACCTACAGCCCCAGCTACTTGGGAGGCTGAGGCAGGCAGATCCCTTGAGATAGGAGTTCAAGGTTGCCATGAGCCACGATAGTGCCACTGCACTACAGCCTGAGTGACAGAATGAGACACTGTCTAAAAAAAGAAAAAATACACACACTTCCCTTCAATCAACCTTGGAGAAGTTTGCGTGTGGCTAGATGTTTGAGAGTTGACTGAGACTTAACACCTGCGGAACATGCAAGAGATCTGATTATTTGAGAAGGCCAGACCATTCTACCTGTTCAAAGAAATTCTGGAAGGGCGTGATTTTCCCCCCGCTCAAGAGGCCTCTAAAAGCCAGACAAACTGGGTGCAAATCCCAGCTTTGTCATTTGCAGCTGAAATGGGAAAGTTACTGCTCTGTGCCTCAGTGTCGTCATCTGTTAAATGGGAATCATACCTACCTCATGGAGTTATTGTGAGGATTAAATAAGTTAGGATTGTAAAACATTGAGAACACTGCCAGGCACGTTGTCAGCCATCACTGACTCGACTGTTATTTCCTGGACTATACCCACCAGTTCCTCACTGAAATACCTTTATGGGATTATATTTCAGTGTCTTGACCTTTGTCTTTGGGACTGTCTCCATGGAATAGTGTTTCTGTATAAATCCCAAGAAAATAAATTATCTAGGTCCCATTCTTTTTATTTGCATGTGGTTACAATATAAATACACTCGCCATTTTCCTCCCCTTCCAAAACTCTTCCCCACACCTAGGAATCCTACCCAACCCCCTAGTTGTTAATGACTCCCTTTCCTCTCCTCTAGGAGGGGAGGGAAGGAGCGTCCTCCCTATAATTTCATCCTCATGCAGGGTCTACCTCAGTCCATGTGAAGTGTGGAACCCCAAAGGGCCTCTGAAGCTTGGGGATGAGCACCACGAATCCTTTAGAGGGCCCGGTGACGTCCTTGGAGGTGACCATGTGGCGGCTCCCTCGGTGCCGTGCTCCGGTGCGGCGTGCCATAGTGGGCAGCAGTTGGTATCATGTGCCCTGTCCGTGCCCGAGGCTGAGCAGCCCCAGTGGGTGGGCGGGTCTGCCAGGAGGCCTCAGGTTTGCTCAGGCAGTAGGGAGAGTCCTGTGGAGGGCATCGTACCCAGCCAGTGCCCACCTGCTCTCAGAGGTGTCTGAGCTTTCGTCCCTTAGGGCTCTGCCTCCCCGGGCCCTACTCAGGCCCCCTGTGAATCCCACATGGGCAGGGTGGCCTCAAGGGAGAAGGTGCCCTTGTGCCTCCAATCTTCTGCCTTTTCTCAGACGCCATCAGTCATAGGTGATAAATTGGCTCCTTGGGCCCCTGTTAGAGGGCGTGGCACCACAGTGCTCTGTCTCCGCCAGGTGCCAAGCCTTGCCATCTTCCTGGTGGGGAGTAGAGAGTCCGGGAGGGCCAGGGTCCCCCTCTTCGGGAATGGGGTATGGAGGGTCGGGGGTAGCTGGGAGATCTCCAGGACCTGGTGGTCCCCCCAGTACTGGTCCATTGTAGATGTAGATGTTGCCAGTGATGGTCATAGACCCGCCAGTGACATGAATGCCATTGGTACCTGTAGGAAAGGAGGCAGAGTGTTGAGGAAGGAAGGCCCCCAGTTCAGGCCCGCTGCTTCTTGAATTCCTACCTTCTTCTCGCCTTTCCCCTGGCCCTGCCCCTCTCCTGCTTGCTGCTGGTTTCTTGAGCTCTGTGTTCATTTCTCTGTTTCTGGGCTTTCCAGTCTCTTCCTTTTTCTCTAGTTGTGACACTGACTGGCAGCAGAGTCTCTGTCTGCCTCTGTTTTGGTCTTTTTATTTCATCTGGCCCACAGTCTCTCTCTGCCAGTCATCCCTCTCTCCCCATCCTTCCCCATCCTTCCCCATCCTTCCTCTCTTCTCCCTGCCCCAGGCTCACCGTGGGCCACCTGGTTCTGCTCCCCAGGTTCCAACTGCGGCTCCCTGGTCAGGTCCAGAGGACTCTGCTGCTGCGGCACCCCTTCCTCCGAAACTAGGGCTGTGGGAAGCCCAGTGGATACTGGGGAAACATCTCCAGAGATGGGTAGCAATGGCTCTACCAGGTCAGGGTACTGTGGATTGGCCTTTGGAGGGTCCCAGCCTGCAGCTACAGGATTAGGTCCCTCTCCCTGCAGGGAAGAGATGGAGACCCAAACAATGACAAGGGCCCCAGACCCTTTTTTCTCCCTCCCTCCCTCCCTCCCTCCTTTCTCTCTCTTTTTCTCTTTCTCTCTTTCTTTCTTTATTGAGACAGGGTCGGGCTCTGTCACCCAGACTACACTGCAGTGGTGCAGTCATAGGTCACTGCAGGCCCAAGAACTCTTGGACTCAAGTGATCCTCTAGCCTCAGCCTCCTGAGTAGCTGGGACTGCCTGGCTAACTGTTTTTTTTTTTTTTTTTTTGAGACAGAGTCTCACTCTGTCACCCAGGCTGGAGTGCAGTGGCATAATCTCAGCTCAACTGCAACCTCCGCCTCCCGGGTTCAAGCAATTCTCCTGCCTCAGCCTCCCGAGTAGCTGGGATTACAGGTGCCTGCCACCAAGCCTGGCTAATTTTTGTATTTTTAGTAGAGATAGGGTTTCACCATGTTGGCCAGGCTGGTCTCAAACTCCTGACCTCAAGTGATCCACCCGCCTTGGCCTCCTGAAGTGCTGGGATTACAGGCATGAGCCACTGCACCTGGCCCTGCCTGGCTAACTTGAAACAACATTTTGGGTAGAGATGGGGTCTGGCTGTGTTGCCCAGGCTGGCTCATCTTTCTTTAGTTCTCGTACCCCACTCCATGCTTTGGCAACTCACCACCCGCCTCTGCTCCTCCCCATGCCCCGGCCTCAGGGTCTTTGCACTGGATGCTCCCTCTTCCTGGAGCACTTTCCCCCCAGATAACCCCATGGCTGGCTCCTCGCTTCTTCAGCTCTCCGCTCAAATACCAGGTTCTCAGAGAGGCCTTCACTGTCCCCTCTGTCTAAAATACCCGCCTCCTTTGCCACTGTCACTCTCTGAGCCCTTACCTGCTTTATTTAGCAATGATACCACCTGATATATGGTTTAACTTTATTCTGGCTCCATGGGCATGTGGACTCCAGGAGAGGAGGTACCCCCAGTGCCTAGGACAGTGCCTGGCACATGGCATGTTCAGTCAATCATCAGTTGAATGAATGAATGAATGAGTGTGGAGTCAGCCTGCATACTCTTTTCCTGTCTGCTCCCACTTTGTACTCTCATCACCTCTTCCCCTCCTTGCTGCCTTCTCAGCCCCCGCCATTACCTGTGGACGCCTCTTGAGCAGCGATCCTGCAATGGAGAATGAAATGGGTGTAGGCTCCCGGGCAGGCCTCAGACCTAGCCTTTCAGCCTCCACACCCCACCACAGTGTGTAGCAACTTGACCACCCGGGGGCCAGAGGAACAAGCCACTGTCACTCTCATCTCCAGCCTCAGAATAAGCAGCTGGATGAAGATAAGGATGTCGATGTAGGGGGTAGGCTTTGGGAGTCTTGAGGGTGTGGAGGGTTGCACCGGGGAAGTTGAATATTCCTCCCTCCGCCTCCCACTGCCAACCCATCCACTGCAGCTGACCCCTTCCTACCCAGTTTCCTGCAAAGAGAAGGGTGGCTCTTCCAGATGCAGGCAAAGATGGTGGCAAGGAGCAGAAAGAAGGCCAGTGGCAGCAGGATGGCCAGCATCAGCATGGTTCCTGCCAGGACAGCAAACAGGAGGGGTGATCACAGCCCCAAAAAGGACAGAGGGGAGGAGAAGGAAGAACTTTCCAGATCCCTGGGCAACCCAGACAGAGAAAAGGGAGCAGCTTTTTTTTCTTCTAGCCACACTGCAGCTCCTAAAGGCAGAATGAGAGAAACTTCCCTTGGGTTACAGAGAAGGGGAACTAAGTTGGACTTGAGGACCTCTTGGCAGCCAGGAGAGACTGTATCATGGATGGGCATGTTTGGGGGTGGTGCTGGTGCCCTCCTGCTCAGAGATCAGGATTGGGCAGGCTTGTGCGTGCAGGATGGGAGCTTGGGCAGCTGATTTTCAAGGTCTGGAAGTGGGATTGGGAGACAGTAGGGAAGGGTGGGGCTTGGAGTTGTGGCCTCAGCCATTGTACAGAGGGGCCGCTGTAGAGGAGCTAGGGTTGCCCTGCTATACCTGTGAGGGTGTTTACGGGTATGAGAGAGTGGGGAACCTTGCTTTGGAACTGCCTGCGGTCACCTGGGAGAGCAGGGCTTGCAAGTTCTCCACCCCCTTGCTCAGGGCAGATTCTAGGAGGGGAAGAGAAAGAAAGGCTGGAGTTCAGCTTCTCCAGCTTTGATCTGTAGCAGTGGGTAATTTCTCCTTCTCTGGGTACCAGAGCTGCCAGCAATAGCATGGAGTCTCCAGTGCCCTTCAGCTATGCCTGGGGAAGTGTGGGAGGACTGGCGCATTTCTCTGCTGGGCATTTTTCCCCTTCTCATTCATGTAAATCTGTAGCCTAAGGGAATATGGAATGGGAGGCCTGGGGAGAAACTGGACTGGGAGTCTGGGCTTTGGTTTCCTGCCCAGCTGTGTGACTTTTAAGTCGCTTCACTTCTTTGAGCATCCGTTTTTCATATATAAGATGAGAAGGATAGCTTACATACTCTACAATTCCAGCTCTAAAATGCCAGTTGTATTTGATACATAGTTAAAAATTAACAGAGCACAGAAAAATACTTAGATTGTGGAATGAAAAAATCAGGTTATAAAATATTAAAATTACTTCGCTTTTAGTAAACAACACCACCAACAACAAAACCCAGTATGTATAAACATGCATAGAAAAATGTCTGGGAGGAATATATACCGCAATGTAACGAGTGGATATTCTAGGTAGTGGTTCTGTGGGTGAGTTTCAGTTTTGCTTATCTGAAGTCTCCAATTTTCTACAGTGCATGCACTATGACATGGGCTCTGGAGTAAGAAAACCTGAGTACAGTTTCTAATAACACCAATGACCACCTGGGTGGATGATCTTGAGTATGTCACTTAACCTCTTTGAGCCTCAGTTTCTTCCTTCAGTCCATGAGGATGATAATAGAATCTACCTCATAGCATCATTAAGAAGATGAAATGAGTTAGTAAATGTAAAGCGGTTACAGAGTGCCCAACACACACAGTGAACCTTCTGCCAATTAGTGATGTTACAGTCATTAGAAACATCTTGTAGTCATCTACCAGGCTAGCAAGCCAATCAATCCACAGGAAACAGTCAAGAAACAGTCAAATGGGAATCTTGTGTCTAATAATAAAAATATATAGTTTAATAAAGAGGTGTTTGGTCTAGTTAATGGATTGTGTGAAAAAAAATGGATTGTGTGATGTTGGTATGCCCAAAATGATGACAGTAGTAGCTATCATTACATCTCAGTAGCCTAAGGGAATATAGAATGGGAGGCCTGGGGAGAAACTGGACTGGGAGTCTGGGCTATGGTTTCCTGCCCAGCTGTGTGACTTTTAAGTCGCTTCACTTCTTTGAGCATCAGTTTTTCATATATAAGATGAGAAGGTTAGCTTACATACTCTCTACAATTCCAGCTCTAAAATGCCAAGGGATGTGTTCCTTTACATAGTATTACAGTATATATAATTTTAAAAGTAAGTGTGTGTGTGTGTGTGTGTGTGTGTGAACTAGCCTAGGGATACTCTAATTTTTTCTGTAAGGAACTTTTCTTCTTGCTCCAATTCTGGGAAGGAAGGATTAATCTTTTCCCCATTTTTTTTAGCTGTGGAGCATTAAGGCATTTTCCAAGGCACCCCTCTGTTTCCCTCAGCCCTGGACCCTCACCTGACATCTCTGGGGGCAGCGACTCTGATGGATTTCTGCAGGTTGTGTCCGATTGGGCAGTGCCTGGAGCTGCCTCCACCAGCCCTTGGTCCTCACACCTGCAGGGGAAAAAAGAGATGATGAGCTTTCCACGCCCTGGCCCACCAGAGTCCCAGTGGGCATGCGGGGCGGCTGAAAGTGGTGAGTCAAGTCCACAGTGTCAAGGATGGGGGCTGGGGGTTGTTCGCAGCTGAGGCTTCTCAGAGGGTGGAAGGAGCACGGGTGGGGCCGCACTCACCTGGTGTGGGGCTGGCAGCGGGCGCTGGGGGAGGAGGTATTCTGGAAGTGTCCTGCCTTGCAGGGGACGCAGTGGTTGTTACCCTTCCCAACTTCATCTGCCAAGAGAAAGGCAGGCCAGCCAGGGTGAATTGGCAAAAGGGAGGAGCCCTTTGCCGGGCTGTGAGTTTCCTTTAAGCCTCGGGATGGCCTCCTCCTTGCCCATCCACCCCATTCCGTAGCTCTCGCCTCACCTTTCCCAAGCTCTGCTTTGCTGCCTATCTTTTTTTTTTTTTTTTTTTAGAAGGAGTCTCACTCTGTTGTCCAGGCTGGACTGCAGTGGCGCGATCTCGGCTCACTGCAAGCTCCACCTCCCGGGTTCATGCCATTCTCCTGCCTCCGCCTCCCGAGTAGCTGGGACTACAGGCACCCACCACCACGCCCGGCTAATTTTTTGTATTTTTAGTAGAGACGGGGTTTCACCTTGTTAGTCTGGATGGTCTCGGTCTCCTGACCTCATGATCCACCTGCCTCAGTCTCCCAAAGTGCTGGGATTACAGGCGTGGGCCACCGCACCTGGCCTACAGCTTACCATTTTGCCCCAGCTTCTCAGTACTGAGAAGAAACCCCTGGTGTGCCCCCCTGCACCTGTCCCAGTTTCATGTCCCTCCAGAACCCTCCTGGGAGCCTCTGCATGGAATGAGAAGAGGAATATTAAGCCAAGGACCTGGGGGGTCGCTGTGGACACAGTACCATATTCCCTTCTCCCACTTGCCATCCCTGGCACCCAGCCTCCTTTTCACATCCAGCCCCTCAGGGACCTCTGACCTTTGAGCTCGGCTTCAGTGCCAGGCGGGCAGTCAGAAAGTAGCTCGCAGTGTGTACACTCGAGGGCCCAGGCAGCACAGAACATTCCCGGCTGGCAGCGGCACTGGGTCTTCCGTTTGCTTGTGCAGGGGGCAATCTCCTCGAGGCCCATCACTGGTGGAGAGACGGGAGGGCTTAGGGAGGGGCCGAGCTCCAGGGGATCCAGCCCCCCGCAGGCACATCCCCACTCACCTGGGTCACAGGGGCGGCACAGCTGGCAGATGGTCAGGTAGTTCCAGTGCTCGTTGTAGGAATTTTCGGCACATGTGGCACAAACTGTGTCCCGGCTGCGGCTACATTTAGCTGAGACATAGGTGCCTAGAACGTGAGTGCGGTAGTAGAGCTTCAGGAGACAGGGTCCACCCTCACCTCTGCTGCCTGTGGTGTGACCCCGGCCTTTCCCTCGGTCTCTCTGGCCCCCCATCATCCTGCCCGTGGCCCTCTGGCTCCCTCTCAGTGAGGTAAGGAAAGAGGAGGCCCAGTGGGGAGGGCCAGTCCTATCTCCTCCACCTGATGTCTAGGGTTTCCCATGCTCCTCTCCAGCAGCCAGTTTTCCTGGGGGACAGTGCCCACCCTCCCTCTGAGGCCTCAAGGGGGCTGGAGACCCTGTGACCCACTTCCGAGGCCCAGGTTCGTCCTGCTATTGCCTCTCACCTGGCGGGCAGCGGGAGCAGCAGATGCGGTGCCTGGGCTCATAGTATTCCTTTTCCTGGTCCCTGCAGGTCTGGTTCTCCGACCCGTATGGAGGCACCTTCAGAGGGAGATGGAGAAGAGGAGAGAAGAATTAGTCAGGCGTCAGCTTGGGAGGGCAGAGGGAATGCAGCGAAGCCTGCCCAGATCCCTCTTCCCCACCCTCGCCCACTCCTACCAGGCCCCTTCCTCACCACCTGGGGCTGGGATGCTGCCAGGAGCCCGAAGAGGCCCAGCACCAGAGGCCCCCAGGCCAGGCCGGGGGCAGAGGTGGCCCAAGGCAGGCGCATGGCGGCCACTCGGCCAGGCGGCCAGCAGCGTGGGGGCCTGGGAGGAAGGCAGGAGGCCCGACGCCCTGGGCAGCGGTGGCGGCAGCTGCCTGAGCCCAGAGCCTGGGACGGGACTCAGGGCCGATGTGCCCCCCAGGGCCGGGAGCGGCCAGGCCGGGCCTCCAGGGCTCCCACGGCGGAGCTCAGGAAGTGGGAGTGGAGCGAGCTGGCCGCGGGGCGGGGACAGGGAGCGCTGGGAGCCAGGCCGGCCTGTCGCAATCGCAGCCAAGGGAAGAGGAACAGGCTTGTCTGCCTCGATGCGGGGCGGGAGGGGCGGCCGGGAAAGCACGTGAGGGCCGCGGGGCCGGAACCGGCCTCCTCCCTTCTTCGGAAGCCCGACCAGGAGAGCGGACTGCGGACAGCCCGGGCCCAGCCGAGGGAAGGGCGGCAGGCCCGGGGTCAGCCCTTGGACAAGCCTCGCAGGGGGAGCAGAGGGAGTTTCAGAGAGCGCAGGGGACAGATGGATGCGGGATCTGGAAAGCGAGGGGCCCAGGACGGGCGATCATGGAGAGGGCAGGGCGCAGGGACTGCAAGGCCGCAGAAGCAGCTCTGAGACCAAAGAGAACCGGCTGGCAGACGCCCGGGTTCCTCCCCTGTTGTCCTGCCCTGCTTTGGGATTTTTTCAGACAAATTACAAGGGACTAGCAAGTCAGCCAGCCCCCCACGCTACCAACCCAGCCCAATCCACACAGGAATGGGCACAGGTCACCCAGGAGACCCTTGAGAGCTCTGCAGCTCGCCCTGCTCCCTGTCCTCAGGGAACCTCCCTCCCAAAGAGACGGGGAGGGTATGCGGAAGGGAGTCCTGGGGCCAGCAGGCTGGACCTGGGCACTCAGGCCCTCTGCTCTGGCTTCTTTGGCCATGAACTTTCAAGCCCCTTAGAACTGGAGAAAGCTGAGAGCCCACCCAGTGCAGCCCCCTCACCTTAAGCATGGAGAGGGAAGCTAAGGGTGACACATGAGGGGAACGGAATTCCAGGGTGGCTTGGTCTGGTTCCTTTCATCCTCCCATCTCCCTCAACAGCTCATCTGCCCATGGAGCTACTTGCAGCTGCCCCCTTTTACACGTGGTTCTCTAGTCCCCAAGTTTCTGTCTTCCTGACTCCCACCTGTCCTTGAGGCTTCACTGAGGCTCTGGAAGGCGTCCTCTGCCCTAGGTTGTACAGTCCCCGTGAAGACTGCCCTCTGTACCTGGCTGTCTTGTCTGCTTCCTACCAGGCCGTGAGGGCCGCCATGGCCCAGGCTGAATCTTCAAGTATGTGTTCCCCATGCTTAGCAGAGTCTGGTACATACCATGTGCCCAAGAGGTATTTATGGAATAAAGGAGTGATGGCCACATCACAGAACCAGTCCACAGCAGAGCCGGCTACAATCTGGGTCTCCTGATGTCTAGGTCCCAACTCATTCCAGCAGTCCTGCCACCTCCTTGTGGCTCAGGGGTGTCTCCCTTGGGATGAGGGGTTAACGTCTCTTGCGATCGGTCACTTGGGCACCATCCGCCGCCCTGAAGGACTCTGTTCAGCACTCATCCTTACACTGGTCTGTTTAACTTCGGGTCTGATGTCTGGACAGGTGCAAGTGATGGGAAGTGTGCATGGGGAGGGGAGGTCACAAAACGGGGAAAGGACCTGCCTAGGCTGTAGGCATGTCACTCTGTGAGGCTGTCTCCCCTCACCTGGTGCAGGCAGCTCACTGTACACATGGGCCAAAGATGGCTGGAAAGGGCAGAAGTGTCAGAACAGCGTGCGCTGCGCGAGCGCTGGAGGCCGGGGTGAGATGCCCCACTGAGCTCTTACATGCGTAAAGGAGTATGTGTGTTGTGACCCTAGGCCCTTTTTTCTCTCTCTTCTTTTTACTTTTTACTGTGGAAATTTCACATGCAAGTTAATATAGCAAAAGAGAAAAAGTAATATTTGGAGTCTCCCGTATACTCCTTACGCAGCTTCAACTCACTGTCAGTTTCATTTATTCTGTATACCCCCTCCCCCACCAACGCACACACTCTTCGAATCCCTCGTGATTATTTTGAAGTAAATCCCAGACATCATATCATTTCATTTGAAAATATTTCAGGAGTTTACTCTAAAAGACAGGGACTCTTTCTCTTTTCTATTTTTCCTCTTTTCCCCACCCTGTCCTACGTGCTGAGACCCTTTCTTTTAATAGAGGTGTAACATGTAATACAGTGAAACACATGAGGTACACTGATCTTACAGCTCAGACAGTCTTCACTTTTGTGTATTCTTGCAATCCCTCAATTGTTCCAGAACGTCTCTTCTCCTCTCCTCCCTCCTCTCCCCTCCCCTCCCCTCCCCTCCTCTCCCCTCTCCTCTCCTCTCCTCTTTTCTATACGGAGTCTTGCTCTGTCACCCAGGCTGGAGCGCAGTGGCACGATCTCGGATCGCTGCAACCTCTGCCTCCTGGGTTCAAACAATTCTCTGCCTCAGCCTCCCGAGTAGCTGGGATTACAGGCGCCCACCACCACACCTGGCTATTTTTGTATTTTTAGTAGAGACGGGGTCTCGCCATGTTGGCCAGGCTGGTCTTGAACTCCTGATCTCGTGATCCACCCGCCTTGGCCTCCCAAAGTGCTGGGATTACAGGCGTGGGCCACCATACCCGGCCCCAGAATGTTCCTTGAACTACAAAAGGTTGCTACATGCCCTTCCCAGTCAAAGCTTCCTGCTTCAGAGGTAACCACTATGTCAGACCCCTTTTCACCCCAGCTGGCTGGACTGTATCCTTCTTTCTGCTGCCAGCCCTAAGCTGGCGCTTCAGCCCTCACGGACTCTGTACACCCTAAGGAATGAGCCCTGAGATCTGGGTTTTGATCCTGGCCCCATCACTTTATCTCTGTGGCCTCTTTATTGTTCAGTCGGCTGCTGGTTTGCCTGCAGATCTGTGGGACAGAGGTGGGGTGGGAGGAGAGAAGCAGCCGGGCTATTTCTCCCCTCTCTGCTTTCTGGCTTCACCTGCAGTTGGTTGTCTTCCTTCCTTCCCCGTTCCATAATCCCATCTCCTACCAGAAGTCCACACTATTTAGTTCCTGCCAAATGGCTCCGGAGGCTTCTTGGTCTTTGATGCTACATCACCCTGCTGTCTTTCCAGGCCTAGAGATGGTAGCTGTTTCCTGCTCTGCTGTTTTCTGAGCTACCTCCCATTGGCTTCTCAACTCCTCCATCACCCATGGACCAGTTAGTTCTCTGTGTTAAATTCCTTTGTTTGAAAGACTTTGAAAGAGTGTTTCTTGTTTCCCAGCTGGATCATGAAAGACAAATCTTACCAATAACTGGCTACCACAATGCCCGGCCATCCCCAGGAGGATAAAGGGAGACTCACAGGGGTGAGAAATTCACAAGTTCACCACGGGCACGGCATTGTCTTTGTTTCTTTCCTTTTGTGTTCTTCACCAGTCTCCCTGAGACTGATTTCCACTGAGCACCACCAGACCCAGACCGAGCGCCCCAGGACTCCTAAAAGGTGTGTGAGGGTGGGACTCTTCTACCAGGACTTCTTCCAAGGGAGCTGCTGAGAGCGCCTTCTTTCCACAGGCCCATGAGGCATCCAGAAAGGGGGTTGGTGGGAATGGATTCTTCTTCTTTTTTTTTCTTTTTGAGACAGAGTCTCAGTCTGTCACCCAGGCTGGAGTGCCATGGTACAATCTCAGCTTACTGCAACCTCTGCCTCCCAGGTTCAAGTGATTTTCCTGGCCTCAGCCTCCCAAGTTGAGTAGCTGGGACTACAGGCATGCGCCAACAGGCCCAGCTAGTTTTTGTATTTTTAGTAGAGATGGTGTTTTGCCATGTTGGCCAGGCTGTTTTTGAATTCCTGGCCTCATGTCATTCACACACCTTAACCTCCCAAAGTGCTTGGATTACAGGCATGAGCCACTGCACCCGGCCAGAAGAAAAATACTATTTCTTCTCTCTTCTTCTCCACTCTGCTGTTAGCTGACTAGTGCTCTTGGAAAGGGTCTGGCAAACACCCAGAAGTGCATAACTGATGAGGGTTGTCTTTTTCCAGAGTATTTGCATTTTCAGTGGTGACAATGCCTTAACCGAGTCTTTTCAACGGGGGTGACTTTGCCCCCCAGAAGTCATTTGGCAATATTTGGAGATGTTTTGGTCGCAATGACTCAGGAGGTGCTACTAGCATCTAATAGATGGAAGCCAGGGATGCTGCTGAACGTCCTACAATGCACAGGATTGTAGATAGGACAGAATCATCCTGTCCCACCACAAAGAAAGATACAGCTGAAAATGTCAATAGTGCCAAGGTTGCTAAACCCTGTCTTAACTCAAAGCGATCAACTTCTAGGAGTGAACTTCTAAGTAAACTGCCAGGGGACTAGATGAAGAGTGGCATTTTTCTGGTCCATCGTTTTAAATGAAAGAGAAATCTGTACCACATAAGGGCAGCTGAAAAGACTGTTGTCTTCCACAGCGGGCAGCCCCCAGTGTGAAGCTGCAAGTAGTAAGAATAAAGACTTGCATTTAACTAAGTAACTGATTCTCATCCTGGAAAGGATAGACGTGAACAGGGAAAAGCGAAGAAAATTTAGACGAATTAATAGACCACAAATAAATGGGTTGTCAGAGGAAGTTAGGGTGTTTGAAGTTTTGCAGATGCTTTTTCATAGCATTTCCTGCTCTGTCAAAGATAAACTAGCAAAGATGCTAGTTCTGCTGTCTTCCACAGAGTGGGTCAGCAAACAGTGACCACTAGACACTGAGGTCACCAAGATGAATACACCTGGTCTCTGTCCCTGCATATGTACAAACACACATACATCAGGATAATAATAATAAATAATAGTAAAGAGTGGTAAGTGCAGAGATGGGCTCTCCCTAGGAGGCTGGAGTGATTACTTCCGTCATCTCCTGTCCGCGGAGAACAAGAGGCAGGAAGACCCTGTGCACTCATAACCCTCATCCCACGGCAGCCCCTCTGGTTTCACTTCTCTCCCTGCAGCCGTGCATATCTTATGGCCACACCACAGGGTTAGAGGATAGCTGGTGTTGGGAGGGGAAGGCAGCCCTGGGTTGGCGGGAAGGGCTGGGGCTCTGGGGGAGTCTGGGGGTAGTCCTGGGAAGGCGGGAGGTCCTTCCAAGACAGAGTCTACAAAGCTCTTGACTTCTTATAGAATAAAACTACTTCCCTCAAAGTCAGAGAAGGAGAACTGAGCTTGGAAAGGAGTGGCGCAGTTTTCAGTCTGGCCCCACCCCTAACTCCTGGGTGACTGTGGCCAAGTCACTTTGCTTCTGTGGGCCTCAGTCCCCTCATGCGTGAAGCAGGGGGCTAGATGCAAGGTCAGCTGGAAAAAGTCTTTGCGCCCATCCGGGTTGCCTTACCCACCCCTTCTTGCCCTTTCATTTTCTCAGGTAAGATCACCGGGGCCCACAGAGCTCAAGTGCCTTTCTCAAAGTCACATAGTTTAAAAGCAAAAATAGGGGCTGAGCATGGTGGCTCCCATGGTTGTAATCCCAGCGCTTTGGGAGGCTGAGGCAGGAGACTGCTTGAGCCTAGGAGTTGGAGGCTGCAGTGAGCCATGATCATGCTGCTGTACTCCAGCCTAGAGGACAGTGCATGATCCTGTCTCTAAAATAAATAAGAAAATAAAAGCAAAAATGTAAGTTGTAGAAACATACCTATAACATGGTCCCTCTTATAAAAAAGAACTATATGTTTTGTTTTTAAAAAATACACGTAGGCCGGGCACGGTGGCTCACGCCTGTTATCCCAGCACTTTGGGAGGCCGAGGCGGGCGGATCACAAGGTCAGGAGATCGAGACCATCCTGGCGAACACCGTGAAACCCTGTCTCTACTAAAAATACAAAAAATTAGCTGGGTGTGGTGGTGGGCGCCTGTAGTCCCAGCTACTTGGGAGGCTGAGGCAGGAGAATGGTGTGAACCCGGGAGGCGGAGCTTGCAGTGAGCCGAGATCACGCTACTGCACTCCAGCCTGGGCGACAGAGCCAGACTTTGTCTCAAAAAATAAAAATAAAATAAAAAATAAAAAAATAAAATAAAAATAAAAAATACATGTAAGTTTATAACGGCACACAAAAAGATACAGAGAGATATACAAATTACGGTGGCTCCCCTTGGGGGAGGGAAAGGAAGGGGACAAAGGGAAGCTTTTATTGTTCTACATACTTCCGTATTGCTGAAAAATTGTATTATCACAAAAACATATTTGTGTTTTATTTGTACACTTTAAAAAGATCATCTTTAAAATGGACTTCTGACCAAAGCGCAGGTCTCAGATTTCTATTTTCCTCACAACACCAAGCCTGCTCCAGCCCACTCCAGGTCTAGAATGCTGCAGCACTGGGCTTGCATTGCCACTCCCATACCCAGCAGGACGTGGCAGGGTCACCACCCTCTGGCTCAGCCCAGACCGGGCATTGCAGTTCTTCTCACAGAGCCCTTGATACGAAAACTATTTGCCATGCTGCTTTAAGCTAGTGGTTGGATTTCAGGCATGAGCTAGCAAATAGAAAAGGCAGGGAGGTGCTTTTCAGAACCTTTGAGATCAAACAGCCAGGGTGCTGAGCACCTTGTCTGCAGGGAGGACCATGCCCAATGTAAGGACCTGGCTCAAGGGAGACTGGAGTTTCTAGGGGTATCTGGGATCTGTGGGGTGGCGGGGACAGTGCAGAGACCTTTTCACAGAGCCAAGGAGATAACCCTGTACCCAGAGAGTGGATGAATCCATGGGCTCTGTGTGGGAGTGAGGGAGGCCTTCCCGGCTTTCCCATCCTGGTGCAGCGGAGCCCCGATCCCCCATGAGTCTGTCTCAGGAAGTAAATGGCTAAAGCGCTAAGTAGATAACGCCAGAGGAGGAGGAGGATTCTGAATTCTGTTTATAGTTCTGCTCATATTTTGTTTTCTAACCTCAGAAAACTGGTTTATCCTTGGGAAGGGTCAGTTTCTTCATCAGGACAATGAAGAAAAATCCAGCTGTCCCTTCCAAGGGGAGGTATCATGAGCAGTATCAAGGTAAGCAAGGGAACCTGGTTTGGAATCCTGGTTGACACCGCTCTCACTTTAAGAAGTTGCAAGAGACAGCAGCAAGAGAGGAAGCCACAGACCAGGTTGGACCCTGAGCCTGGAGTACCGCCTTTTCTCTTTGCCTGCTAAACTCCTTGCTCTTCAAGATTCAGCAGAGAGGACACCTTCTCTGGGAAGGCTTCCTGAGTCTCCTGCAGTGAGCCCTAGGCTCCCCCAGCCCTTGGCTCTTATCTCTTATCTCTGAGAAATCTGAGATCTGTGCTTTGGTTAGAAGTCCGTTTTAAAGACGATCTTTTAAAGTGTACAAATAGAAACCTTATCTTATTGTATTGCAGCTACCTATTTGCAGGCCTATCTCCTCCCCCAGTGTGTATCAGTGCTCAGGCTGGGCCTTTGTCTGTGGGCTTGCGGAGGGAGGCAGGACAAGCCAGCGACCACATTCCTGCACTCCTGGCTGCCTCCTGTGGGGCCCTCGAGGGAGCGGCAGGCCTCCCTGTTGCGTGCAGGGCCCAGGCTGTGTGGGTGGTTCTCCAGAGTCTCCTAGAGCCCTTTTTGGGTCTGATTCTCTGACCCTACCTTCTCTCCTTGCTCACCACTTGGCACTCCACTCCTTATCCTTTTGCTGCATTAAGTTTGGAAAGAGATTTTAGAGAAAAATATAGCCCCATCAGTGAATTTCTCCTCCTCCCAGGGCCTGTCCAGGCTTGCGCCATGCCCACTCTCTTCCTTTCCAGCGCTGGCCACGTCCTCCCTGCACCTTCAGTGCCTACTGTCCCTGCCTCTCCCTGGGCTCCGGGTCTGTGCCCACAGTGTCCTGCTTGGCCCTCGTGCTGCCTCTGGTTGCCCACATTCCTGCAACTCTGTGACCACAACAGGGGCGATTACACATTCCTGGCCTGGCAGCCAATGGTGTAAAAAAGAACAGAATGTCCTAAGGCCCCGCCTAGCCCCCAGCTTCACCTGGGCCCCTCCCGGGTCTGGACAAGGTTGGAGGGAGTGGTGAGGACTCAGCAGGAAACAGGAGGGACCAGGAGGAGGCAGATGCGCCCCACCTGAGTGCGCTGCGTCCACTTAAGGAGTGAGGAGGAGGTTTGCAGAGACCTCTTCTCTCTTGTCTCCAGGGCCTGGGGGTGAGGCTGAGCTGTGGGTACCCTTAGAGGGTTGCCCACTTGCTGAGACTGCAGTTCCTGGAAGCACACTTGGGACTCCCCCCTTGCTCTCCTGCCTGGAGAGAGGCTCCCTTTGGCGCTGGCTCCTCCTATTGCCTCCGCCTCCACCCCCCACCCGCCTCTACTCACTCAGTGCCCCTCCTCCATCCCCATCTCTCCGTCCTTTGCTGTCCCTCTCTATTGTCTCCCTTGTCCTCCGGTTTCCCCACCCAGGCCCTCTCAGCCTGGCTGGCCCCTTCTCCTTGTGTTGCCCTCCTGGCTGTGGGCTCAGGATCCTTCTACTTGTTCTGATCTTTGCCCGTAACCTGCCATCCTGTCCCCCAGCCTCCTTGCCTGTCAGGTCTGCATCTAAAGCCCCTGCCCAGAGTCTGCCTTCTCAGGTCCAGTACTCCCAGTTCACCTGCCCTCGGGAGCCCTCCTTCCTTTGGAAAACTCCCAGCTCTGACTCCTCCTCAGCCCCTCCCCCTGCCCTGCTCACTTTTAATTGAGATGTTAATGAGACTCCTGTTGCTTCCATCCCTGGCCGGCCGGCGGGCAGGCTCCCCAGCCCGGCCGCTGCACCTGTCAGGTGAGGGGGAGGAGAGGCTTGGCTGCCAGATTCAACTGGAAAGGAACCAGTCCCAGTCCAGCCGCAACCTGGGAGTGGGAAGCTGGAGGCAGCCCAGACCTCCTGGAGCCCGGCAGTCCTGGGGTAGAGACAGAATCAGGACGCAGCTCGAGGTCAGGGCCAGAGGCTGGAGGTGAGGGCCTAGAGTGAGAAGGGGCAAGGCAAGTGGGGAAGAGGAAGAGAGGCAGGATTAGAGAGAGGAGCCAGGTCAGAAAGAGGGGAGCTGGGAGAGACCCAAAGAGAAACAGGGCAGATAGAGAGGGAGTGAGAGGCAGGCGCTGAGACACAGATCCCAGAGGAAGATCAAAGGAAGAGGGCAGAGACAGAAAAGCAGGTGCTGGGACAGAAACCAAAGGGTGGCCCCCTCAGGGAAGCAGAGGAGAGGCTGTTCCAGGGAAGCCCAGCTCCGGCACTTTTGGCCCCAACTCCCGCAGGTCTGCTGGCTCCAGGAAAGGTGGAGGAGGGAGGGAGGAGTGGGAGAATGTGGGCGCAGGGTGGGACGTGGGCATGGCCAGGGGCAACCTCACTTGGGTTCCAGGGGTGATGGGAGAGGGCACTCAGGGCCCAGAGCTCAGCCTTGACCCTGACCCTTGCTCTCCCCAATCCGCCCCGGGGCTCATGAAGGGGAACAAGCTGGAGGAGCAGGACCCTAGACCTCTGCAGCCCACCCCAGGGCTCATGGAGGGGAACAAGCTGGAGGAGCAGGACGCTAGCCCTCCACAGCCCACCCCAGGGCTCATGAAGGGGGACAAGCGTGAGGAGCAGGGGCTGGGCCCAGAACCTGCGGCACCCCAGCAGCCCACGGCGGAGGAGGAGGCCCTGATCGAGTTCCACCGCTCCTACCGAGAGCTCTTCGAGTTCTTCTGCAACAATACCACCATCCACGGCGCCATCCGCCTGGTGTGCTCCCAGCACAACCGCATGAAGACGGCCTTCTGGGCAGTGCTCTGGCTCTGCACCTTTGGCATGATGTACTGGCAATTCGGCCTGCTTTTCGGAGAGTACTTCAGCTACCCCGTCAGCCTCAACATCAACCTCAACTCGGACAAGCTTGTCTTCCCCGCAGTGACCATCTGCACCCTCAATCCCTACAGGTCGGTTAGTCCCTCTGCCCGTTCCCTGGTGCCTGCGCCTGGAAGGGTGGTCCGGGGTGCTGAGGTGCTCACTGGGCAGGCACAGCCTCAGACCTGAGGGTGGGAGCTGATACCCCTGTCCCAGGTAGAGCTCACCACTGGCAAAACGAGGAGCCTCCAGCTTGCTGGACTGCTGTCCCTGCCCAGTGGAGCCGTCCTAGCACCCCAGGCTCACCCGGAGTGTGGTTGTTGCAGCAGCGTTGCCCTCCCCTGCCCTCTCTTCTCCTTCCCTCCCGTTCCCTTCTCCTTTCCTCCCGTTCCCTTCTCCCTCCTGCAAGTGGGAGGGAGTGCTGCAAAAGGGCAGGGGTGTGCTCAGCTCCATCCTTTTCTGGAGCAAGATGCCAGCAAAGTATACAGCCTCATCCCCCTCACAGGAGAGTCTGATGGAGAGGTGAGGCTAGGTGAGGGGAGGCGAGGCCTTGCAGGTGCTGCGGAGGTGGGTGCTGTCAGTCTTTGTTTAGAAGGGAATTTGTTATGGAGAAAGCAAAGTGGGGGTTCGTGGAGGTTAGGGCTGCAAGTGAGCCCAAAGGCTGGAGGCAGGGGCCTTACAGAACAAGGAGAATGGGTCAGGCTAGAGAGCAGCCCCTTGTGAAGCTGTTCCCCCAAAAGACCCAGGCTGAAATGCCGCACTGTTGACCTGCCCAGGTGCCTGACCTTTACGTGCTTGGGTGTGTCCTGAAGTTTTGGGTTTCGTCAGTGCTGTTTTGCCAATGTTGGGTCTGGAAACCGGAGCGAGTGGTGAGCGGGTGGTGAGCGTGGAGAAGAGAGGAGGGCAGGGCTGAATGTTTTTATATACCTTTTATTTGCATTCACCCAGCCATGCCACACCTTGGGGACACCTGCGTCAAGCCAGACACAGGGCTAGGCACCAGGCAAAATGGATTCATGAATAATTCATACACCCTTTATTGAAGGGCATGTAGTTTGCTGTGTTCTGGAGACAGATAAAATAAGATGGCAGAGACAGGCATATAAACCAGTAACTGTGGCACACTGGGGTAAGTATGATAACATAGTGAGTTAGTGTGCCTTCAAGGAGTGTCAGATCTTTATGGGTGTGAGTGTGTGTGTGCACACACTGGTATGTGTGCGATTATGGATGCTTGGGATTTGTCATGCTGTGGGTGGAGGCCCCTTCGCATATTCCATCATGTCCAAAGGTGTGTTATGGACTAAGAAAGGTTGGGACGTCCTGTCCAGGAGAGAGAGAGAAAAAAAAAGCCGGGCCATGTTGTTGATTAACGTCTGTATAATGTCCCGGGTAGGGACCATTTCCTTAAGAAGCTGCTGTGTGCACAGACACTGCTAAGGTGTCCACTGGCATCTCATTTCATTCTCACGTCTTCCCAGGCCGGTGCTATTGTCATCCCTATTTTACACTTGAGGAAACTAAGGCAAAGAGAGGCAAGTCACAACATCACAGAGAGAGTGACTGAGCTGTGACTCATCCTGTTTATGCCTAATCCCAAAACTCTGCCTCTTTTTAATACCCAAGATGTGGGGCGTTGAGTGAATGAAATTTCCAGGCAGACATGGTTTCCATCTCATTTCAGAGCTTTCTTGGGTACTTCCCCTCAACCTCGTTTTTCTCCCCCTGGTGCCTGCAGACATCTTCACCCCTTAAGGCCTTGGTGGAGGGGAGGGATGCAGCAGGAGGGGGAAGGACAGCAGGCGGGGCAGTGGGCACTCAATAAATATTTGTGGTTGAAAATATGTCAGTGAGAGATGGAGAGGGAGGGCAGGGGTGAACGGGGCGAGGCCTGCACAGTTCTTAGGTTCTGCTGCACAGTTCTTAGGTTCTGCTGTCCCTAGACAGTCCAGGAAAAAGCCGGGGAAAGGAGGCCAGAAGCCCTGCCTCTGGGGACTGCAGACTGGGAAGCAGCCATCCGCCCAGAAAGAATCCCTCCTGGTTGAAGGGCTGCTGCGGGAGTTAGGAAGAGGCAAGAACACCTAGGAGGGGAGGGGAGTCGGGGAAGGCTCCCCAGCACAGGGGAAGGAGATTCAACACCCACCAAACACTACGCGCTTGACCTTGTCACATGATGTGCTACACCCTAAAGCTGGGTGCTTTATAGACACTCTCTTATTTAATACTGACAAGTCCAGGGAGGTGGGCAGTATTATTCCCATTTTTTTTTTTAGATGGGAAAATTAAGGCTTGGCAAGAGGAAATAGTTTGAACAAGGGAACATACATTATTTATTTATTTATTTAATTAAAAAATAACTGCCGGGCGCGGTGGCTCACGCCTGTAATCCCAGCACTTTGGGAGGCCAAGGCGGGCATTGAGGGGTCTGGGATGGAGCCCAAACAAGGTTGTTTAAAAGAGCCCCTCACTTGAGGCCAGGAGTTCAAGACCAGTCTGGCCATCATGGTGAAATCCCCATCTCTACTAAAAATACAAAAATCAGCCAGGCATGGTTATGCATGCCTGTAGTCTCAGCTACTTGGGAGGCTGAGGCAGGAGAATCACCTCAGGAGGCCGAGGTTGCAGTGAGCTGAGATCATGCCACTGCATTCCAGCTTGGGCCACAGAGTGAGACACTGTCTCAAAGAAAAAAAAAAAAAACAGTAATAACGCTTGTATATATTTATGTGCCAGACATTTTTACAAATGAATCTAAATCAGATGATCTGCTTTAAATTATTTCTCACAACACACCTTGAAAGTAGGTATCATGATTACTCTAATTTTATGGATGAGGAAACTGAGGCCCAGAGAGTTAAGTAACTGGCTCAGCTTCAGACAGACAGCAAGTGGTGAAACTGGGACTCAGAAATCATCCCCTGCCTCCCCAATCCCCTCCCCCTCGCCTCCCCACTCCCCACTCCCCGCCAGGCTCCAAAGAAAAGCCAGGGCATCTCAGGTTAGCAGCTGAGTCACAAACCAAGTGTGTTTGATTTCAAAGCTCTTTTTTCCCTTTACACTTTAAGTAGGGATCGGGCAGAGACCTCCCAGGGTCGGGGGCAGTTGGTGCGAGCCCAGCGGGCAGAGCGGCAGTCACAGGAGGGCAGCTTGTCGGGCGTGCCGGAGGGAGGGATCCAGGGCCACTCCTACTCAGCAGAGAGGCAGGAAGGTAAACAGGTTAACCAGCCCCAGTGAGTGAATCACAGGGAGCGCGGTGAGTGACTCCTACCGAGGAAATCAGTTGATGAGCTAGAGGAACTGGAGCGAGGCAGAGCTGCCCAGGGCTGCCCACCTGCCGAGGGTCATCACCAGCAGAGGGAGAGGAGGAAAGTGGACATGCAGGACTCTGCTGCTTTCTCACTTCAAGGAAAGTGGACAAAGCACTGAAGACTTTTCAGACTAACCAAGGAAGTGCTGAGTCCAAAGGGAAGGGTTACCCACTGCAGCCCCTTTTTCTCTGGTCAACAAAGGACTTCTTCACCGAAAGGAGTGGGCCAGTCATACCTACAGTCATGGGAAACAGAGCCCACAGACGCATTTTTCATCCAGCCCCAGGAACGGTTTAGACTGGACCTAAGAACTTGGGGGTCTTGAACAATGAAGGTCATGCTAGCTTCTTTCCTGGAAATGGCACAGCAGGAGGCCAGGAGTGGGTGAAGCAAGGGGCAATTTCCCAGAGAGAACCCCTGTGGGGAAGGTGGGGAAGGCCTGAGCTAGGGAGTCCGTCCCTGCCTGCAGTTCCCTGATGTGGTGGGCAGGCTTTGCACTTCCCGAGCAGTCTGGACACCAGGCTTTACTCAGCAGGGCTGGCAGGAAAAAAAGCCTGGACTTTTAAGAGTTGACTCCCCTCTAACCCTGCCACGGTGGTTGGATCCTTCTCATGTCAGGAACCTTGCTACCTTTGTGGCAGATGCTATTAAAAAGTTCTTCCTGGCCGGGCGCGGTGGCTCAAGCCTGTAATCCCAGCACTTTGGGAGGCCGAGACAGGCGGATCATGAGGTCAGGAGATCGAGACCATCCTGACTAACACGGTGAAACCCGGTCTCTACTAAAAAATACAAAAAACTAGCCGGGCGAGGTGGCGGGCGCCTGTAGTCCCAGCTACTCGGGAGGCTGAGGCAGGAGAATGGCGGGA
>NW_012102532.1:507942-516723 GCF_000951045.1 Mandrillus leucophaeus | reverse complement strand
AAATAAATAAAATAAAATAAATTAAGAGAGTTCTTCCTTAGGCAAAGCTGCAGTTTGGCTTGTGATAACTTCTGCCCTCTCATCCTGCTTCTGTGTCCTTGAAGCAACCCTAAAGGCGTCCCCTCCTTCCTCTGGCTATCAGTTCAGGTGCAACTATAATAGCAGTAATTGCACTGCAGTTTGCAAAGCCCACTGTCATATTTTGATCCTCATAACACGCTTGTTTAGGCAAGTGTCAGTCCCATAGTTAGAAAAGAAGATGGAGGCTCCGAGAGCCTAACAGGCTTTGCAGAGGTCACCCAGCTGGTAAGTGGAGGAGTCAGAATCGGAATCTGGGTCTTTAGCTCCACTGTTGTTAAGACACAAGGTCACATGGTAGTTACATGGCAGGCAGTGCTCTTGTGTCTTGTGTCTCCTTAGCTTTTTCTTCTCCAATAACAGTAATACCAACAGTAATGATAATGAAAACAACATCAGCAGTTATACAGTACCTACTCTGCAAGGTACTTTTTTAGTACTTTTTCATATATTAAGTAATTTAATCTTCATAACAACCCTACGAGGCAGGTTCTACTATTATTCCCATTTTACAGATGATGAAACAAAGGCACAGAAAACATAAGTAACTTGTCCAAGGTTAGCCAGCAAATATGTGGTGAGGTCAGGATATAAGCCTGGAAAGCTGATTAGAATTTAGTCCTTTCTTCTTTCCTTGAATGAAATGGTTTATAGACATCTCACTGCCCTGGCTGTCCATCCTCTGGGTAATCATTGGTTTGTGAGCACCTACTGCTCTTCAAATGTCATAGCCAGGGCTGGGCATGGTGGCTCATGCCTGTAATCCCAGCACTTTGGGAGGCTGAGGCGGGCGGATCACCTGAGGTCAGGCGTTTGAGACCAGCCTGTCCAACATGATGAAACCCCTGTCTCTACTGAAAAATACGAAAATTAGTCAGGTGTGGTGGTGTGTGCCTGTAATCCCAGCTATTTGGGAGGCTGATGAAGGAGAATCACTTGAACCTAGGATGCAGAGGCTGCAGTGAGTTGAGATCACACCACTGCACTTCAGCCTGGGCAATGGAGTGATACTCTGTCTCAAAAGAAAAAAGTCACAGCCAGGACTGAACTCCACATATGATCTGAGAGCTCAGAACAGGCTCTAGTGGGGCGATCTCTGTTACCTGGCTCTGTCCTCAGGGGGACTCACGGGTTTGGGGCACCTGTCTGTGAACACACTGTGGTAGAGGCCGGACTTGTAGGGACCAAGTGTGGGGAGGACTCCACTGGGATTGTGTGTTCACAGCCCCCTGGGAGACAAGGCTGGAGATGCTGAGAGGTGGAGAATGGGGCTAGGGAAGGGGCCAAAGAAGGGGAAGTCAAGGCTTCTAGGTGGTCCCTGGAGGTGGGAGACAGCACCGCAGAGAAGAAGTTGGTGCATTTCCCGTGCCCAGCTCTGCCTGGTAATCTGGGAATGTGCCGAGTGCTCCAGTAGGGCTTTCCTGGGCTCCAGGCTCCTCTGTGTCTTCCTGACAGTCGATGGTCTCTTCACTTTGTGTCACTGAGTATCTTCTCACTTAACCCTCCAAGAGCTTCATGTGATAGGCAGATCTAGTGTTATGCCCATTTTACAGATAAGGAACTCAGACTGAGATTCAGAAAGACTAGGTCACTTACTCAGCGTTACATAGACAGAAAGTGTGTGGCCCGAACACCAGGCCCTACGTCGCAGAGATTCTGGCCCAGGTGCTCTTTCTGGGGCACCATGTGGCCCTCCTAAAATAGCCAGAGGTAGCAGGGAGGGACCAGAGGGCAGTGTGGTGGCTGGAGTGCCGTCTGACCCATTTGCTAGCTGTGCCTTCTGCAATAAGTCATCATGCCTCAGGGTTTTCACCTGGAAAAGGGAATGACAACTGTGTTAGCTAACAGTGGCCAACGGTATACTGCGTTACACTAAAGACGGAATCATGTTAAATGAGTTTTAGCCTAAAGTTGCCTCTTTACAGTTTTTGAGTTTGGCCTACAGGTTTCTTCGTGCATAGTGAAATGGACCTAACTAGATATGTAAACACACTATAACCTACCTTTATAGCAATCGCAGGGTTTTGGCCAATGAAAGGCAGCCCACTGTTCAAACTTTGTCCAAATAAAGCAAATGCCAGAGGTGTAACCAATCCGGGTGTTTCTGTACCTCATTTCCGTTTTCTGTGGGTCACTTTCCTCTTCCTGTCCACGAATATTATCTAATCATGCAGCAGACCCCAGAGTCACTCTGAACCTATTCTGGTTGGGGGCGGGGGGGGGCACTCGATTCCAAGTTCATTCTTTGCTCAGTGAAACTCAAGTTAAATTTAATTTGTTTAAAGTTTTTTTTTTTTTTTTTTTTTTTGAGACGGAGTCTCACTCTGTCGCCCAGGCTGGAGTGCAGTGGCCGGATCTCAGTTCACTGCAAGCTCCGCCTCCCGGGTTTACGCCATTCTCCTGCCTCAGCCTCCCAAGTAGCTGGGACTACAGGCGCCCGCCACCTCGTCTGGCTAGTTTTTTTTTTGTATTTTTTAGTAGAGATGGGGTTTCACCGGGTTAGCCAGGACGGTCTCGATCTCCTGACCTCGTGATCCGCCTGTCTTGGCCTCCCAAAGTGCTGGGATTACAGGCTTGAGCCACCGCGCCCGGCCTAAAGTTTTTCTTTTAACAATCAAATAATGTACATTCTAATGCCAGTGCCTGGTTCATAGTAAGTGCTCAATAAACGCTAGCTATGTTGTCATTCTTTTAAGTACTAATAACAAGCAAGTCTCTTAGAATGCCAAACACACACCTTACCAGAGCTACATTTTCTCCTGTGAGAAGTTTAGGGGCTGCCAGAGCTGATGCCTAAGGCCCAGCCAACTATACTTTTCTGGTAGAGATGGAAATAGAGCTGACTGGAAGAGGAAGTGAAGATCTGGACTAGACGGTGGTTAATGTAGCTGCACGTTAGGACCACGTGGGGGCTCTTTTAAACAACCTGGTTCTGGCTCCGTCCCAGACCCATTAAATCTGAATCTGGCAAGTAAGACCCTGCACTGCTATTTTTTTCTTTAAGTGAGGCATAATTTACATACAATAAAATGAACAAATCTTTTTTTTTTTTTTTTTTTGAGACAAAGTCTCGCCCTGTCGCCCAGGCTGGGATGCAGTGGTATGATCTCGGCTCACTGCACCCTCCGCCTCCCAGGTTCAAGCAATTCTCCTGCCCCAGCTTCCCAAGTAGCTGGGATTACAGGTGTGTGCCGCTACGCCCAGCTAATTTTTGTATTTTTTAGTAGAGACGAGGTTTCACTATGTTGGTCAGGCTGATCTTGAACTCTTGACCTTGTGATCTGCCCGCCTCGGCCTCCCAAAGTGCTGGGATTACAGGCGTGAGCCACCGTGCCCAGCCAAAATGAACAAATCTTGAGTGCCCACTCAGGTTTGACAGTCAAGATGCTGAACACTCCCATTACCTAGTGCCTCCTTTCCATCAATTCCTCTTCCTCTCCCACTATCATTTTCTGAATGCTATCACCATCAACTAGTTTTGTCTGTTCATAGAATTCATATAAATGGGATCATACAGTATGTATTTTCTTGTATGTGTGTCTGACTTATTTGGCTTAATGTTTCTGGAATTCTTCCTTGTTTTTTTGCATGTATCAGTTCCTTTTTATTGCTGAGTGGTTTTGATGAGCCTATTCCGGTTGAGGGGCTGCCTGATTCGAACATCGTTCTTTGCTCAAGTAAACTCTGTTAAATTTAATTTTGTCTAACGTTCTTCTTTTAACAATTAAATAATGTACATTCTAATACCACAGTGCCTGGCTCATAGTAAGTGCTCAATAAATGCTAGCTAGGATTGCCATTCTTTTTTTTTTTTTTCAATACAGGGTCTTGCTCTGTTGCCCAGGCTGGAGTGCAGCCACACGATCACGGCTCACTGTAGCCTCAAACTCCCAGACTCAGGCAACTCTTTTGCCTCACTCTTCTGAGCAGCTGGGACTACAGGTGTGCACCACCACATCTGGTGAATTTTTGTATTTTTTGTAGATACAAGGTTTCATCGTGTTGCCCAGGCTGGTCTCAAACTCCTGAGCTTGAGTGATCCACCCACTTGGCCTTCCAAAGTTCTGGAATTACAGGTGTGAGCCATCATGCCCCGCCGATTGCCATTCTTTTAATTAGCAGTAATGAGCAAGTTTCCTAGAATGCCAAACACACACCTTCAACACACTTTTGAGTTGCTTTAGGCTTTTTGGCTATTATAAATAAAATGGCTATGAACATTTATGTACAAATCTTATTTATTTATTTATTTTTGAGATGGAGTTTCACTCTGGTTGCCCAGGCTGGAGTGCAATGGCAAGATCTTGGCTCACTGCAACCTCTGCCTCCTGAGTTCAAGCGATTCTCCTGCCTCAGCCTCCCGAGTAGCTGGGATTACAGGCATGTGCCACCACGCCCGGCTAATTTTGCATTTTTAGTAGAGATGGGGTTTCTCCATGTTGATCAGTCTGGTCTCGAACTCTTGACCTCAGGTGATCCACCCGCCTTGGCCTCCCAAAGGGCTGGGATTACAGGTGTGAGCCACTGCACCCAGCCTCAGGTACAAATCTTCATGTTTTTCTTGCTCTTGTGTAGTAGCTAGGGGTGGATCTGGTAAAATATTCAGAAATGAAATTACTGGGTCATAAGGTAGATATGCATGTTTAAAATTATAAGCAACTACTAACTGGTCCTCCAAAGCAGTGGTACCATTTTATGCTCCTATCAGCAGCTTAGAAGAATCCCAATTGCTCTCTACATCCTCACCAACACTTATGTCAGTCTTTTTAATTTTAGCCTTTCTAATGGTACCTTATCATGGATTTAATTAGCATTTCCCTGAGGACTAATTATGTTGAGTAGCTTTTCAGGTGTTTAGTGACCATTTGTATATGCTTTTTGGTCATTAAAATTTTTTTTTTAATTGTTAATTTACAAGAATTCTTTTTTTTTTTTTTTTTGAGACGGAGTCTCACTCTGTCGCCCAGGCTGGAGTGCAGTGGCCGGATCTCAGCTCACTGCAAGCTCCGCCTCCCGGGTTTACGCCATTCTCCTGCCTCAGCCTCCTGAGTAGCTGGGACTACAGGCGCCCGCCACCTCGCCCGGCTAGTTTTTTGTATTTTTTTAGTAGAGACGGGGTTTCACCGTGTTAGCCAGGATGGTCTCAATCTCCTGACCTCGTGATCCGCCCCTCTCGGCCTCCCAAAGTGCTGGGATTACAGGCTTCAGCCACCGTGCCCGACCTACAAGAATTCTTTATATATCAAGATGATCTTTTCATTAGGTATTTTTCCTTTAAAAAACAGCTTTATTGAGATGTAATTCACACACCATACAATTTACCCACTTAAAATTCAATCGTTTTTAATATATTTCACAGAATCGTGCAATTATTAGTACAATCAATTTTAGAACATTTTCATCACCCCCAAAAGAAACCCCGTACCCTTTAACAGGCATTCATCTTTCCCTCCCATCTACCTAACCCCTAGCCCTGTGCAACCACTAGTCTACTTTCTGTCTATAGATTTGCTTATTCTGGACATTTCCTATAATTAGAATCATGCTATATGTCGTCTTCTGTGAGTGGCTTCTTTCATTTAGTATAATGTTTTCAAGCATCATCCATGTTGTAGCATAAATCAGCACTTAATTCCTTTTTATTTGCCAAATATTATTCCAGTGTATGGATGTACCACATTTTATTTATACTTTCATAAATTGATGGACATTTGGCTTATTTCTACTTTTTGGCTATTAGGAATAATACTGGTATGAACATTTGTGCACATTTGTGTGTGTGTGGTCGGGGGGCATATGCTTTCATTCTCTTAGGAGTGGAATGGATGGGTTATATGGTAACTCTCTATCTAACTTTTTGAAGAACTTCCAGATTGTTTTCCAAAGTGATTGTATCATTTTATATTCTCACTAGCTGTGTACAGGGTCAGAATCTTTAAAAAATGTAGGTCTGTTCGGCTGGGCGCGGTGGCTCACACGCCTGTAATCCCAGCACTTTGGGAGGCTGAGGTAGGCGGATCACAAGGTCAGGAGATCGAAATCATTCTGGCTAACACGGTGAAACCCCATCTCTACTTAAAAAAATACAAAAAATTAACCGGGCATGGTGGCAGGGGCCTATAGTCCCAGCTACATGGGAGGCTGAGGCAGGAGAATGGTGTGAACCCGGGAGGCAGAGCTTGTGAGCCGTGATTGTGCCACTGCACTCCATCCAGCCTGGGTGACCGAGCGAGACTCTGTCTCGTTAAAAAAAAAAAAAAAACGGTAGGTCTGTTCATAAAGTGCCTACTACATAGGGTCGTTGTAGGGATTATTTGTTAGATATTTTTCTTACAAGAGAATTTTGCCTACCCCAAGGTCAGGAAGATATCTTCCATCTTCTAGAGTGTTTATGGTTCTGAATTTCATGTTTAGGTTATGATCCATCTTGAACTAACTTTTGCCTGTATAGTATAAGGTAGAAATTGAGGGTCATTTTTTTTTTTTTCCAGTACAGTATTCAGTTGTTCTAGCAGAATCTGCTCACAAATTTTATTTTCTCCACTGAATTGAATTGGTGTTTTGGTCAAAAATCAGTTGACCATCTATGCGTGAGTTTATTTCAGGACTCTATTCTGTTCCATTGATCTATTGTCTCCCCTTACGAAGAACCACATTGTTTTGATTACTGTGGCTTTATAGTAAATACTAAGGTCGGGAGGAATACATTTTCCAGCTGGGCTCTTCTTTTCTAAAATTTTCTGGCTATTCTAGATTGTTTGCGTTTTCAGATAAGTCTTAGAACCAGTCTGTCAGTTTCTTTAAAAATATCTGCTGGGGCCGGGTGCAGTGACTCACGCCTGCAGTCCCAGCACTTTAGGAGGTTGAGGCTGGTGATTGCTTGGGCTCAGGAGTTGGGAGTCCAGCCTGGGCAACGTGGTGAAACCCCCTCGCTACAAAAAAATACAAAAATGAGCTTGGTGTGGTGGCACACTTGTAGTCCCAGCTACTAGGGAGGCTGAGGTGGGAGGATTGCTTGAGCCCAGGAGGAGGCTGCAGTGAGCCGTGATTGTGTCACTGCACTCCAGCTTGGGTGACAGAATGAGATCCTGTCCAAAAAAAAAAAGCTGGAGTTTTGATAGGGATTGTGTTGAATCCATATATATACACATATATATCTCTCCACTTATTCTGAACTTGGATGTATTTCAGCTGGGATTTCAACATATTTTTCAGTCTTGCACATCTTTTGTTACATTTATTTCTATGTATTTGATGTTGTTTCTGTTATTTAATATTGCTGTTGTATTTCTGGTTTTCCAGTTTTTTTTGTTGCCAGCATGTAGAAATGCAATTAATTATTTTTTTTGAGACGGAAATGCAATTTTTTTTTTTTTTTTTTTGAGATGGAGTCTCCCTCTGTCACCCAGGCTGGAGTGCAGGGGTGCGATCTCGGCTCACTGCAAGCTCCGCCTCTGGGGTTCACGCCATTCTTCTGCCTCAGTCTCCCGAGTAGCTGGGACTACAGGCGCCCGTCACCACGCCCGACTAATTTTTTGTGTTTTTTTTTTTAGTAGAGACGGGGTTTCACCGTGTTAGCCAGGGTGGTCTTGATCTTCTGACCTCGTGATCTGCCCACCTCGGCCTCCCAAAGTGCTGGGATTACAGGCGTGAGCCACCGCACCCAGCCTAAATGCGATTAATTTTTGTTGTGTATTTATTTTGCACCCTGCAACCTTGTTCAGTTTATTAGTTCTATATTTGTTGTGTTTTGGTAGATTACATCCCTAAGGCCCTGCTACTCTGGACTTTCATGATGGAGATGGTAACAGGAACTGTATTAAGGAGGAATGTAGGGACTTACAGTGAGCTGTGTTTAATTTATGGTGTTTGGGCCGCACCCGAAACACATTAGAACAGTCTTTGGAGGAGGGAGGCGGGGTGGGTGCGGCATCCTGTATTTTTACAGTTGGAGATTCTAAAAGTGCAGTTGTGAACTCTTGATTTAGGTGCCAAGCGGCACGCCGAAAGGCCACTCCCCTGAGAGGATCAGGGCCGGATGACCTGGGCACCGCGGTCACGCCAAGGCCGAGGCCCCCACTCTTCTCCTCCTTGGGAAAGGGCAGACAAGTTCCGGGTTCCCTTCTAGGTCCGGGCGAGGGGGAGGAGAGCGCCCCGCAGACGACAGGCGCCTCCTGCCTCTCTCCTTCAATAAACAGTCCGCAGTAACTGCCGTCCCGGCCGGGCTCCCGGCGGACACACCTGTTTACCCTTCACCACCGGACGGCCGGGAGGCGCCACGACGACCCCAGCCCCGCCCAGGCTTCTCCGGGATGGACCCGCCTCCTGGGGCACAGATGAGGATCCTGACCCGCGGAGGGGCCAGACACTCGCGCCAGGGCCCCTGGCCTGACCCTTTTCCCCTCGCCCTTTCAGGTATCCGGAAATTAAAGAGGAGCTGGAGGAGCTGGACCGCATCACACAGCAGACGCTCTTTGACCTGTACAAATACGACTCCTCCGCCACCCTCGTGGCCGGCTCCCGCGGCCGTCGCGACCTGCGGGGCACTCTGCTGCACCCCTTGCAGCGCCTGAGGGTCCCGCCCCCGCTTCACGGGGCCCGTCAAGCCCGTAGCGCCGCCTCCAGCGTGCGGGACAACAACCCTCAAGTGGACTGGAAGGACTGGAAGATCGGTTTCCAGCTGGTGAGGCCCGCAGCGCCGAG
>NW_012102532.1:504866-507217 GCF_000951045.1 Mandrillus leucophaeus | reverse complement strand
CAGGGTTTCTCCATGTTGGTCAGGCTGATCTGGAACTCCTGACCTCAGGTGATCCACCCGCCTCAGCCTCCTGAAGTGCCCTATTACAGGAGTGAGCCACCGCACCTGGCCCAAATTTTTTTTTTTTTTTTAATATAAAATGAGGCTGGGCGTGGTGACTCCCGCCTGTAATCCTAGCACTTGGGAGGCCAAGGCGTGCAGATCACCTGAGCACAGGAGTTTTAGACCAGCCTGGGCAACATAGTGAAACCCCATCTCTACAAAAAAATACAAAAAGTAACCTGTGTAGTGGCACAAGCCTGTAGTACCAGCTACTCAGGAGGCTGAGATGGGAGAATCGCTTGAACTCGGGAGATGGAGACTGCAGTGAGCCTTGATCACACCACTGCACTCCAGCCTGAGTGACAGAATGAGCCCGTCTGCCAAAAAAAAAAAAAAGAGAGAGAGAAAGAAAGAAAAAGAAAGAAAGAAAGAAAAGAAAAGAAAAAAGAAAAGAAAAGAAAAAAGAAGAGGAGAGAGAGAGAGAGAGAGAAAGAGGGAGGGAGGGAAGGAGGGAGGGAGGACCCAAGGAAAGGAGATAGGGAGGTTCCCACTAGTAAGAGTGGACTGGGGACTAGAGTTCTAGTCCCAGCTCTTGCTGGAACAAGTCTGTTGATCCCTCAGTCTTCCCATCAGTGAAATGGGAGGGAAAGTCTTGCTCCTCCCTGCGCCCCCCCAGCAGGGGAGGTATAAATGAACCCAAACCGTGTGTGTGCAGCTGCTGGTCTCCTTCCTGGCCGGCAACTCCCTTAATCCCATGCTCTCCTGGTCCATGCTCCTGGGGACTTCTGCTTCTCTTCCACTTCTGTCTTTCCCCGCTCCTGGCTTCCGACCCCGTCCATCAGTCCTCAGAACCCCAGATCACTCATTCTTGGCCCCTGGCCCTGCCAAGGGGCTTATCCACGGCTGCGTTTCCCCTCTGACTCTGGTCTCTGTGTCCAGTGCAACCAGAACAAATCAGACTGCTTCTACCAGACATACTCATCAGGGGTGGATGCAGTGAGGGAGTGGTACCGCTTCCACTACATCAACATCCTGTCGAGGCTGCCAGAGACTCTGCCATCCCTGGAGGAGGACACACTGGGCAACTTCATCTTCGCCTGCCGCTTCAACCAGGTCTCCTGCAACCAGGCGTGAGTCAGTCTTGCCTGGCTCCTTGCTCTCCTCAGGGTCCCCTTCCCTGGGTCAGCCTCACGCCCTGCATGGGCAGGGCCCAGGAAATGCTTGTTGACTAAAAAAATGCCAGTGCCGGCAGGCCAGGGGGAAGCACTGGCTTCGGGCCCACACCCTGCCCCAGAGTGCCCTGTGAACTCCTGCTGCTCCCTGCACTGCTGGATCTGAGGGAAGTGGCCTCACAGGATAACTTGGGAAGACTGGGGCTTTGAGAAACCAAAGGCTGGCAGCATGGGTCTTGGGTCTTATTTTGTTTTTTGAGATGGAGTTTCACTCTTGTTCCTCAGGCTGGAATGCAATGGCGCGATCTCGGCTCACTGCAACCTCCACCTCCCGGGTTCAAGCGATTCTCCTGCCTCAGCCTCCCGAGTAGCTGGGATTACAGTCATCCGCCACCACGCCTGGCTAATTTTTTTGTATTTTTAGTAGAGACGGGGTTTCTCCATGTTGGTGAGGCTGGTCTCCAACTCCCGACCTCAGGTGATCTGCCCGTCTTGACCTCCCAAAGTGCTGGGATTACAGGCGTGAGCCACCGCGCCTGGCCAGTGTCTTGGTCTTTCTAAGGCCCTTTTCTCCCTAGCATCAAAGCTCAAAAGGGCCTAGGAGGTCATCTGTCCCATACTCTGCTCCCGGAGCTGAGGCTGGCAGTAGTAGTGAGGTGGAGTTGCATGGGTTGAGGGACTTCCACTCTAGCTCTGTCAGTTGCTGGCCAGGTGACTCTGGACGTATCATATCATTCTTCAGAGCCTATTTCTTTGATTGCAAAATGGAAGTAAAACAAAAAATGAGATTCGTTCAATATTCATTCAACAAATAGTTTTGACCATCTGGGCTATGTGTCAGTCACTGTTCTAGGCATTTGGGCTACATCAAAGGAAAAACTATATAATTCGTGCCCCTTTGGCACTTTTACTCAAGTGGTGAAGACGATGACAATAACACTCATCTCAAGAGCTGCAGCAAATGCGAGATACAAACATGAGGGCACTTTACATTACAGACCGTGGTAAATGATGGGTTTCATTACTCTTGTACTCAAACAGGTGAAGTGACTTGCCCTTGGGAATGGGCCGGCCCTGGCTACGGATTCTTCCCACCCCACCGCCCCTCGGGCATTCATTCTGTGAGGACCCCTGTTA
>NW_012102532.1:494114-502621 GCF_000951045.1 Mandrillus leucophaeus | reverse complement strand
AGCCTCCCAAAGTGCTGGGATTACAGGCGTAAGCCACCGTGCCCGGCCACCACGACTTGTTTTTAGAACATTTTCCTCACCCCAGAAAGAAACCCTGTACCCATTAGCAGTTCTTCCCCATTTTCTCCCCTCCTCCAAGCCCTGAGAGCCACTCTTCTGCTTTCTGTCTCTATGGATTGCCTATGGTGGACGTTTCACATAAATGGAATCTTACAATATGTGGCCTTTTGTGAGTGGCCTCTTTCACTTAGCATAACGTTTTCAAAACTTATCCATGTTGTAGCTGGATCAGAACTTCATTTTTATGGCTGAATACTATTACATTGTGTAGATATACCACTTTTTTTTTTTTTTGAGACAGGTTCTCACTCAGTCACTCAGGCTGGAGTACAGTGGCATGATCAGACCTCACCGCAGCCTTGATTTCCTGGGCTGAAACGGTCTTCCTGATTCAGCCTCCCAAGTAGCTGGGACTACAGGCTCAGGCCACCATGCCCAGCTATTTTTTTTTTTAATTTTAGTGGAGACTAGCTCTCACTATGTTGCCCAGGCTGATCTCTAACTCCTGAGCTCAAGCCATTCTCCTGCCTTGGCCTCCCAGAGTGCTGGGATTATAGGTGTGAGCCACCACGCCCGGCCCACATTTTTGCTTATCCATTCTCAGTTGATGGACATTTGGATTGTTTCCACTTTTTGGCTATTATGAATAATGCTGCTGGGAACGTTCCTGTACATGTTTTTGTATGGATCTATGTTCGTATTTCTCTTGGGTGTTCACCTACGAGTGGAACTGCGGGGTCATGTGGTAACTCTATATTTAACATTCTGAGGAACTGCGAGACTTTTCCAAACGGCTGTACCATTTAACGTTCCCAACAGCAATGTATGAAGATTCATTTTTTTTTGAGATGGAGTCTCGCTCTGTCGCCCAGGCTGGAGTGCAGTGGCGCGATCTCGGCTAACTGCAGGCTCCGTCTCCCAGGTTCACGCCATTGTCCTGCCTCAGCCTTCCAAGTAGCTGGGACTACAGGCGCCCGCCACCTCGCCCGGCTAGTTTTTTGTATTTTTAGTAGAGACGGGGTTTCACCGTGTTAGCCAGGATGGTCTCGATCTCCTGACCTCATGATCCGCCCGTCTCGGCCTCCCAAAGTGCTGGGATTACAGGCTTGAGCCACCGCGCCCGGCCCAGCAATGTATGAAGATTCTAAATTCTCTACATCCTCCTCATGTTGTTTTCTGTGTTTTCGACTTTAGCCATCTTAATGAATCCCTGTAATTGTGCTAGTGAGCTAATACAGCTCTTACTAAGGCTAAACACCATTCTAAGCATAATTTCATGCTCGACACCCCTGTGAGGTTGATATTTTTATTATCCCCATTTTACAGCTGAGGAAACTGAGGTACAGATTAAGTAAGTAACTTGTTTGGTCCCACATCTAATACTTGTTAGAGCCCCAGGATTCAAATACAAGGAATTTAATTCTGGAGTCTGTGCTCTTTTTTTTTTTTTTTTTTTTTTTGGAGATGGAGTTTCGCTTTTACTGGCCAGGCTGGAGTGCAATGGCGCAATCTCAGCTCACCACAACCTCTGCCTCCCAAGTTCAAGTGATTCTCCTGCCTCAGCCTTCTGAATAGCTGGGATTACAGGCATGCACCACTATGCCCAGCTAATTTTGTATTTTTAGTAGAGATGGGGTTTCACCATGTTGGCCAGGCTGGTCTCAAACTCCTGACCTCAGGTGACCCCACCCCCCTCGGCCTCCCAAAGTTCTGAGATTATAGGCATGACCCACCGCGCCCGGCTGAGTGTGCTCTTAACCACCACATTATACTGATTCTCATAGGCCACTATATTAATGTGCTTAGTGTGTATCTCTATGTGTTTTTGCAAAATCTGTATTTAATTTACATAAATGGTACTGTGTTATAGATCCCATTTCACCTCTTACTTTTTTTTTTTTTTTGAGACAGAGTCTCACTGTAGAGTGCAGTGGTGCAATCTCAGTTCACTGAACCTCCCAAGTTCAAGCGATTCTTCTGCCTCAGCCTCCTGACTAGCTGAGGTAATAGACGCCCGCCACCACACCTGGCTAATTTTTGTATTTTTGGTAGAGACGGGGTTTCACCATGTTGGCCAGGCTGGTCTCGGACTTCTGACTTCAACTGATCCACCCGCCTCAGCCTCCTCCCAAAGTGTTGGAATTACAGGTGTGAGCCACTATGCCCCGCCACTTTTTATTTATTTAATTCAACGAAGCTCTATGCTTTAAAATCCATCCATGTTGCTCCACCTCACCTGCTGATTGAACCTGTGCCTGCTTTCCATGGGGGTGGCACCCACCACATTGTGCTTGTCCCCTCTCTGTGTGCAAAGGGCTCTCCAGCCTTCAGGACTGGCCACTTCTGTAGCCTCTCCTTCAGTCCTTCCCTGCATCTAATCTGGGTTCTAGAAGTGCTGACTTCCCAGTACCTCCTAGAATGGGCACCAGTATGTCATGCCTCTGTGCCTGTGTTCTTCAAGGGCCAATGGAATATCCCGGATCATCTGGTTCCAATCTCATCATTTCACAGAACCATCCTACATTTTACAGAGGAGGAGAATAAGCTTAGAAACAATGACTTGCTCAAGGCCGTACAACCAGAACCCCACTCCTTATCTCTGGCCAGCCTCTTCTCCCTCTTCTCTTTATTCCTCCTCTGCTGCTCACTGGCCGAAGTCCCCTTTCCCTCTTTGCCCTGCTCCCGTCATTAGCTCCAAGATGGCAGGGTAGCAGAACACAGATCCTCTCTGCGCTGTGTGGCACACGTGCTGTGCTTTACCCCACACAGGCTCCCTGTTCTGGAACCTGTGGTTTGCTGTGAAGTTGCAGTCCTACTGCAGCCGTGATGCCTCTGTGATTGCATTCTCTCTGTCCCCACACCTGTCACAGATGAGTTTTGGACCTACCATTCTGAGACATGCCGATGCAAGAGGCTGCCCGGAAACGCTTGGTACTGATTGTCCTCCCCTCAGCTCTGTGCTCACCACTGCTCACACTTTCTCCTTTAACCCTGCTCCCCTCCACCTCCCCACTTCATTCATTCATTCATTCGTTCATTCCTCACTCAACAACTATTTATTAATCATCTCCTCTATCTCCTAGATGACAGGAACTATGCAGCTAACCTAGAGATGACACAGAGATGAATGAGATGTGGCTGCTGTTATCAAGGAGCTCATGATTCAATGGGGAACTAACATTTAGACACATGGGCAGTTAGGGACATGCAAGAATCTTTGTAGTGCAACAAGAGAGAAGTTACAAGGCAGCACGGAAGTCAAGGCCGGTAAGCCTAGATGGCCTGGTGAGAGGAGCCTGGGCTAGAAGGTAGATGACCTAGGTGTGAACCCCCAGGCTCATCATCGCAGTGGGACCTTGGGCCGGCTGTTGGAGCTCTCTGAGCCTTAGCTTCCTCCTCTGTGATATGAGGATGCGACTCTCACAGGCTGTTGGTTGGAGTGACTGAGGGAGTGTGAGTAAAGCTCTCAGCATTGTGCCAGCACATGGTAGGTGATCAGGAAACAAACGACTCTGAAAGCCCAAGTCCTGTAGGAGTTTAAGGGAGTGGAGAATTCTCTCTGCCTCATCTCCCTGCTCCCTGGACCACCTACACTTTCCTCTCTGACCCTACTCTCTCTTTCCTGATAAGGAATTACTCTCACTTCCACCACCCAGTGTATGGAAACTGCTATACTTTCAATGACAAGAACAACTCTAACCTCTGGATGTCTTCCATGCCTGGAGTCAACAACGGTGAGCAACTCCCCGCTTGCTCCATGGCGCCCACTGCCTCAGCCACTCCCGTGTACTTACCTTGAGCTCACCTCCTAGAACTGCTGGGAGGGGTCCCCTGTGCTCTCTCTCCCCAACAGGTGCCACATAGTCCGTTCCAGGCATGAGAGGAATCCTGTCCCAGGTCTTCCTCCTGCCTCCAGATTCCAGCCCATGGGTTGCCAGGTCCCTTTGTGGGTCTTCCTGAACTTGCTCCTCTTGCAGTGTTGGAGACTGGGCAAGGAAAGGAGAGTGGATTTCCATCTTCTAACTCTTCTCCAGGATTCCCGCCTCTGCCAACTCTGCTCTCTCTGCACCCCTAGGTCTGTCCCTGATGCTGCGCACAGAGCAGAATGACTTCATTCCCCTGCTGTCCACAGTGACTGGGGCCCGGGTAATGGTGCACGGGCAGGATGAACCTGCCTTTATGGATGATGGTGGCTTTAACTTGCGGCCTGGCGTGGAGACCTCCATCAGCATGAGGAAGGCAAGGATGCTGACTGGGAGGCCTGGAAGGAGAGCCTCAGATTGCAGAGGGGCAGGGGGGAGGCATGGGAGGCTGCGGAGGGAGAGCGTGTGGGGTGGGCCTTGAGCATGTGGAGGTCTTCAGGAGCAGGAATGAGGGGCAGAGGGGCTGGCACTGGGAAGTAAGGCCCTGCAGGGTGGACCTTGGGGGACAAGTGCTGAGAAGGCATTCAGGGCATGCTTAGGATTTCTGGGGATGCTCTGGGCCCAGTGGCCTTGAAACGAGCAGTGGGTAGGCATGAGGTGGCTGGAGGCATGTATTGAGAGGGTGAGGCTGGTAGGAGGGGCTGGCCGGTGTGAGATACAACCTGGAACTGAGGGAAGGGAGAGAACCCGGAGGCACTTGCTCTGTCCTCTGATCTCTTGGTGTATGTGGGTTCATAGGAAGCCCTGGACAGACTTGGGGGCGACTATGGCGACTGCACCAAGAATGGCAGTGATGTCCCTGTCAAGAACCTTTACCCTTCAAAGTACACGCAGCAGGTGAGGCCCAACCTGCTTCTGTGGCAGCCACTCCCAGGCCTGCCCTGGCTGGTCCTGCAAAGCTGGAGGGATTGTGTGTGTGTGAGAGAGAGGGAAACTGGGGGGTGGTGGAAAGAGGATGGAGGCTCTGTGCAGAGAACTGCTGAGTTCAGTCCCGAACCCCCTCTCCTCTCCACCCTCCTCCCTTCCAGGTGTGTATTCACTCTTGCTTCCAGGAGAACATGATCAAGGAGTGTGGCTGTGCCTACATCTTCTATCCGCGGCCGCAGAAGGTGGAGTACTGTGACTACAGGAAGCACAGTTCCTGGGGTGAGACTCCAGGGAGTCCCTGCCCTGCCCTACTGACCCCAGTACTCACTGAGGCGCTTCTTCCTGTCAGTCCCCTGTTTGTGGGGATGACTTCTGGCTGGGATCACATCCCACCTGCTGGGATGAGTCCTCCCTTGCTCTTGTTTTTCAGCCTTTAGTCTCTGCCTCTGTCAGTTTTCGTCACCCTCAGTCTCTCCTCTCTTTTTTTTTTTTTTGAGACGGAGTCTCGCTCTGTCACCCAGGCTGGAGTGCAGTGGTGCAATCTCAGCTCACTGCAAGCTCCGCCTCCCGGGTTCACGCCATTCTCCTGCCTCAGCCTCCCAAGTAGCTGGGACTACAGGCGCCCGCCACCTCGCCCGGCTAGTTTTTTTGTATTTTTAGTAGAGACTGGGTTTCACTGTGTTAGCCAGGATGGTCTCGATCGCCTGACCTCATGATTCGCCCGCCTCGGCCTCCCTCTCTCTTCTGTTTCTTTCCTCCCTCTCAGTGTTGCCGTCTCTCTGTTTTGGCCTTTGTGTGTTTGTCAAGGAACTGTCCCATTTAAAACAACCTGCAGCAGAAGGAAGAAGAGCACCCGAGAAAACCTCCAGCCATTCCTCACTGGCTGCTGAGGTTTCCGTGCACACTCTGCCCGCAGCTTCCCTGCTCAGTGCCCAGGGTGCTTAGCTGGGCAGGCTCCACAGGGGCTGGGTAGGGTACACAACACTTCCCTGGGGCGCAGGAAGAAAATATTAGAAGTTACATGGGTCTGTCTCGTTCCTTCACATTTTCCATCTTATGTGCTTTAGAATGGACGTACTGTATCCATTCAACAGTAGAGGTATGTAATTTATAAATCAAATATGTATATTGGACCTGCTTATTTAAGATTTTTTTTTTTTTTTAACCTGAACAAGGGCACAATCAATAAAGTTTGAAGCACCTTGGAATCTCCTCCTTATCCTGGTGTAGGAGTAGACAAATCTCTTTCCTTTGGACTACAGCTGAGTTGTTTAGCAGGGAAGCTGTGTGCCAGGAAGCTGAGAGAGAAAGAAAATCACAAAAATAAAATATGGAAGCTGCAAGGGTTTGCATTCCTGGAGTGCATGCTCTTCCCCAGCACAACCAGCCTGTTCCCCCTGCAGTTCCTCTTCCCAGGGCTCTCCCCTGGGCCCAGCTTCCCACAGGGTGGGCCGAGGGCCATCCCGGGAGGTGACATGGTAGCGGACACTGGAGACACGGAGGCCTCAAAGGCAACGGATTGTCTCACCCCAGAGTTCAGCGTCCATCCCTACCTTGTTCCTGTCTGTGGTGACTTTTCCACTTCTGTCCTTCCCTGGGCTGGCTCCGCAGTTCTCTTCTGCCTGGACTTTCCAGTCGTGGCCTCCTGGTTCCTGTCTCTGACCTTAGAGGAGTGTAGCACATCAGAACTGGGGGAAACCCAAAGGCCATCTGGCCTCACCTCCTTTCTCAGATGAGCAAATTGAGGTCCAGGGGGAGGATGTGACATGTCCCAGGGTATACAGGACCGGGACAGAGGGGATGCCACCCGGGATTTCTCCCTCCCCTCAAATAATTATTTCTATGTCGTGGGTTTGCACATCTGTGAGTGAAAAATAACAATATTGATTGCTGAGAAGTTGTGAGGATGAGAGAGGAAGTAAGGCTAAAAACACAGTCTGCTGCATTTCCTAGGGCTTACTTCCCCGGAGGAGAGGACCAGCTGCTTCCCCTTCTTCCAAAGATCTCCAACCCTGGTAGGGATTTGGGTCAGAAATGAAGAAGGACTTCGGACTGAGGAACTAAAAGTAGCAATAATGACAAAATAACCTTACTTAGAATTTGGGAAATAGGGGAGGACGGGAATCTGCAGTTCCATTATTCTTTTTTTTTTTTTTTTTTTTGGTAATAGCTTTATTGAGATAATTTATATCCCATAGGATTCACTCATTTAAAGCGTACAGCTTCATTTTAGTCAAATTTTAGTTTTTAGTTTTAGGTTTTCAGTATAGTCCCAGAGTTGTGCAATCATCACCACCATCAATTTTGGAATATTTTTAGTGTTCCCAAAAGAAACCTTGTACTCACTCAGGCCGGGCATGGTGGTTCATGCCTGTAATCCCAGCATTTTGAGAGGCCAAGGTGGGCAGATCACTTGAGCCCAGGAGTTCGACACCAACCTGGGCAACATGGTGAAACCCTGTCTTTACAAAAATTAGCTGGGCATGGTGGTGCACACCTATAGTCCCAGCCACTTGGGAGGCTGAGGTGGGAGAATCACCTGAGCCCAGGAGGTCGAGGCTGTAGTGAGCCATGATCAGGCCACTGCACTCCAGCCTGGGCGATGGAGTGAGACCCTGTCTCAAAAAAATAAATAGATAAACCTTGTACTCATTAGCAAATCCCAAGCTTCCCTCCCCTCTTCCACCACTGCCAGCCCTTGGGCAACCACGATTCTTTCTTTCTCTATGGATTTGCCTATTCTGAATCTTTTTTTTTTTTTTCCAGAGACAGAATCTCCCACTGTCGCCCAGACTGGAGTGCAGTGGCGTAGTCTTGGCTCACTGCAACCTCCGCCTCTCAGGTTCAAACAATTCTCCTGTCTCAGCCTCCCAAGAACCTGGGACTACAGGCACATGCCACCACGCCTGGCTAATTTTTATATTTTTTAGTAGAGAGGGGGTTTTACCATATTGGTCAGGCTGGTCTTGAACTCCTGACCTCAGGTGATCCACCTGCCTCGGCCTCCCAAAGTGCTGGAATTACAGGTGTGAGCCACCGCGCCCGGCCATTCTGAATCTTTCATACAGATGGAATCTTAGAGTGTGTGACCTTCGTGTCTGCCTTATTTCACTTAGCATAATATTTTCAAGTTTCATCCATATTGTAGCAATAGCAGTGCCTCATTCCTTTATATGGCTGAATAACAACACTCCCTTGTATGGATAGACCACACTTTGTTTACCCATTTATCAGTTAGTGGACATTTGTGTTGTTGCCACTTTTTGGTTACTGTGAATAATGCTGCTGTGAGCATTTGTGTACAAGTTTTTGTGTGGACACATGTTTTCCATTTTTTTGCGTATATACCTAGGAGCGGAATTGCTGGGTCATACGGTAATCTATGTTTAACCTTTTCTGAGGAGCTGCCAGGCTGTTTTCCAAAGGGACATCACCATTGTACATCCCTAGCAGCAGTATATGAGGTTTTCAGTTTCTCTATATCCTGCCAGTTCTTGTTATTGTCTTTTTAAATTTAAATTAAATTTAATTTAATTTTTGAGAAGACTTACTCTGTTGCTCAGGCTGGAGTGCAGTGGCACGATCTTGGCTCACTACAACCTCCACCTCCTGGGTTCAAGCAATTCTCCTGCCTCAGCCTCCCAAGTAGCTGGGATT
>NW_012102532.1:461492-493069 GCF_000951045.1 Mandrillus leucophaeus | reverse complement strand
TAGCCAGGATAGTCTCGATCTCCTGACCTCGTGATCCACCCGCCTCGGCCTCCCAAAGTGCTGGGATTACAGGCTTGAGCCACCGCGCCCGGCCTGGCCTAACTTAATTTCTTAAACATTTGGTAGTTCTTGGTACTGCCACTCATAGGACATCATTATAATGCTAAATAATGCTCTCGTAAAGTGCGTACCCAGGGATCTTGGGAGACCTCTTGGGTGTGGGGTAGAGAAAGTTGAGGTGCCCTAGGAGAACAGGCATCTCTCTGTACCCACAGGCTACTGCTACTATAAGCTCCAGGCTGACTTCTCCTCAGACCACCTGGGCTGTTTCACCAAGTGCCGGAAGCCATGCAGGTTAGTGTCCCCTTCCCCGGGTGCAGGTTGGGTAGAATACAGGTTACCCAGCCAAGCCTTCGAGTGGGAGAGCTCTGCCCCAACACTGAACACCTTTCTCCATCCCCAGTGTGACCAGCTACCAGCTCTCGGCTGGTTACTCACGATGGCCCTCGGTGACATCCCAGGTAGGGTGTGGGGAAGCGACGGGTGGGGGATGTGTATGCCCGTGTAATGCTGTGGCCTTCTCTGGGTATTTTGTGTATGAGTGTGTTTGACACAACCTATCCCTGTAAGCCTGAAGCGTATGGACCTTGATGACAGCCCCATTCTTTCCTAGGAATGGGTCTTCGAGATGCTATTGCGACAGAACAACTACACCATCAACAACAAGAGGTGAGTCCTGCCCTGGTCCCGGCCACAAGAAAGGAATCTTTGGGAGGGAAAATAGACCTAGGAAGAGGGATTGATATGGTTGATTAGAGGAAGGTCCAGGAAGTTCATCCTCTACCATTTCTTCCCACCCTCTGCCCCACACCTAAGAAATGGAGTGGCCAAAGTCAACATCTTCTTCAAGGAGCTGAACTACAAAACCAATTCTGAGTCTCCCTCTGTCACGGTAGGTCGTGCCTGGATGGAGCCTGTGATGTTCTGAGGGTCTTACTTAGCAGGGCAGCTGTCAGGGAAAACCAAAAGGTTGTCTGTGGGCCAGAAGGCTCTGGGTCTCAAAGGCGGGGGACCAAAGAAGAGGGTCAAGGGAGAGGTCAGGCAGGTTGGAAGAAGAAGCTCGGCCGGGGCATAAGGTCTCTGGGGGTGGTGGGAGGGACAGGCATGCTAGATGCTGAGGTGAAGGCGCTTGAGCCATGCCCCCATTTCAGCTGCCCCTGACTGTGGGCCAGTTGCCAGTTTTCTCTGGGTGACGCTGGCCAGGAGCAGAGACAAGGAGCCCAGGGGGCTGCTGAGAGGCCGACAGGACTCAGGGGTCCTCGGGGATGAAGGGAGACAGCTTGGTGAGGAGGAATGGGGGCTCCTCTGCCAGAGTCCATCCAGAACCCTCTGTCCCATCGTCAATGTACCTCTTCTCTCACAGATGGTCACCCTCCTGTCCAACCTGGGCAGCCAGTGGAGCCTGTGGTTCGGCTCCTCAGTGCTGTCTGTGGTGGAGATGGCTGAGCTCATCTTTGACCTGCTGGTCATCACATTCCTCCTGCTTCTCCGAAGGTTCCGAAGCCGATACTGGTCTCCAGGCCGAGGGGACAGGGGTGCTCAGGAGGTGGCCTCCACCCAGGCATCCTCCCCGCCTTCCCACTTCTGCCCCCACCCCACATCTCTGTACTTGTCCCAGCTAGGCCCTGCTCCCTCCCCAGCCTTGACAGCCCCTCCCCCTGCCTATGCCACCCTGGGCCCCTGCCCATCTCCAGGGGGCTCCGCAGGGGCCAGCTCCACTGCCTATCCTCTGGGGGGGCCCTGAGAGAGAAGGAGAGGTTCCTCGCACCAAGGCAGATGCTCCCCTGGTGGGAGGGTGCTGCCCTTGGCAAGATTGAAGGATGTGCAGGGCTTCCTCTCAGAGCCGCCCAAACTGCCTTTGATGTGTGGAGGGGAAGCGAGATGGGTAAGGGGCTCAGGAAGTTGTTCCAAGAACAGTGGCCAATGAAGCTGTCCAGAAGTGCCTTGGCTCCGGCTCTGTACCCCTTGGTACTGCCTCTGAACACTCTGGTTTCCCCACCCAACTGCAGCTAAGTCTCCTTTTCCCTTGGATCAGCCAAGCCAAACTTGGAGCTTTGACAAGGAACTTTCCTAAGAAATGGCTGATGACCAGGACAAAACACAACCAAGGGTACACACAGGCATGCACGGGTTTCCTGCCTGGCGACAGCTGAAGCCAGCCCCTGACTGACCTGGCCACACTGCTCTCCAGTAACACAGATGTCTGCTCCTCATCTTGAACTTGGGTGGGAAACCCCACCCAAAAGCCCCCTTTATTACTTAGGCAATTCCCCTTCCCTGACTCCCGAGAGCCAGGGCCGGAGCAGACCCATGTAAGTAAAGGCAGCTCCAGGGCTCCTCTAGGCTCATACCCGTGCCCTCACAGAGCCATGCTCCAGCGCTTCTGTCCTGTGTCTTTTGTCCCTCTACATGTCTGCTCAAGATATTTCCTCAGCCTGAAAGCTTCCCCAGCCATCTGCCGGAGAACTCCTATGCATCCCTCAGAACCCTGCTCAGACACCATTACTTTTGTGAAGGCCTCTGCCACATCTTGTCGTCCCAAAAATTGATCACTCCCCTTTCTCCTGGGCTCCCGTAGCACACTATAACATCTGCTGGCGTGTTGCTGTTGCACCATACTTTCTTGTACGTTTGTGTCTGCCTCCCCAACTGGACTGTGAGGGCCTTGTGGCCAGGGACTGAGTCTTGCCCGTTTATGTATGCTTCGTGTCTAGCCCATCATCCTGCTTGAAGCAAGTAGGCAGATGCTCAATAAATGTTTGTTGCATAAAGGAATGTCTGGAGAGCTGGATGGGGCATCTTGAAGGGGGTAGGGAGTGGATACAAGTCACCACCCAAGCTTCTGGGTGGTCATGGGGCTGGGGGAGGGTACACACTCCCATGGCCCTTGATTGCACCACGGAAGTGATCGTTCTTCACAGGGTCTTAAGAGGGGCAAACGGTCTGGTGAATTCCTCCATGGTCATTGCTGAGCATCTGCTGTGTGCCTATGGGCGTTGCTGAGTGTCTGCTGTGTGCCCATGAGCGTCTTCCATGTTAGGGTGGAAGGGGGAAGACATGGTGCCGTCCCTTCAGGGGACCTACCTCACAGTGTTTGGGGAGACTTGCCCTCTCCAGTGTCTGAACCTCCTTTTCCTTCTCTCCTTTAGTCACCATCATCACTAACCTCCCCACCCCCGCCACCGCATTTGCTGAGTCCCACTTACCACCTGGAGGCAATGAACCGTCATCTGCCTGCCTCCCATCAGCTGCCTGGTGGTGGTGGAGGATGACGAGGCTCAGGCCAGTTTCTCCCGGAAATGCAAAGCCTTATGTGGTCTTATTGGTACATGATTGCAGAGAGGGGCACAAGGAATCCTCCCAGCTTTCGTAAAGGAGAGACTGAGCTCCAGGGAGGGGCTGAAGGATGTGCGAGTGGAATTCCAGCTCTCTGACCCTGGCTTCTCCCCCACGCCAGCATAAGACCTGGAATCCGGAAGTGACCCTTTCTCACCATCTTTGGGGATTCTGTCCCTGCCACCTTAGTCTCATTCATCTTAATTGCAGCCCTCCTGTTCTGAGGAGCCAAAGGGGGAAGACCTCGGGGAAGGAGGAGAAGGAGCTGGTGACGGGGATAGGAAGATAGACAGGGTCATGACCTAATACGGTGTGGCGACTGCTGACTTCCCTTTCCTAGACTTGAGCTGATGAAGGGGAAATGGTGTTGCTTCAGCATTCTCCTCCGTCAGAGCCCTCAGGTGCAGACTGCCCTTGTCTGCCCTCTCAGCCTCAGCCTCGGCCCGCCTGGGCCCCAGCGCCCTCTCCTCTGGCTGGGGCGGGAGGACCTGCCAGACACAGCCAGATGTATTACGGATGACTGTAGTCAGCTCCCCCAGACTCCTGCTTCTCTTGCCTCCTGCTTTTTTTTTCCCAGAGCTGTCTCCTTATCTCCATTCACTTGTCTATGGGTTACTCCTGGACCCTGGGGTTAGGAGTTGGAATCAAGCTGTTAGCGATAAAAGGGTTCAAGTTGACTCATTTTCCTTATCAGGCTTAGTAGTTGAAGTGACTTGCTGAACTTCATAATTCTTACAGAACTAACCATGAAGCCAGCCCCCTTTCTATGACTCACCCTGCCACCCTGTGACACATGGAGTCTGAATGGCAGGTCTGGGGCTAGAACCCACGTCACCTGGACTTGGAGTTCAGTGACCCTTTGGGTTAGGCATGTGCCTCTGTGTGTGTGTGTGTGTGTGTGTGTGTGTGTGTGTGTGCACGTGCACGCACCTATGTGTGTGGCATGGGGGAGGAAGGTCACTGCTCTCTGTAGCTGTTTTCTTCATCCTTTGCTCTACAAACCCAAACAGCCAATTCTGCCATCCCCAGTCTGCCCCTTTCCTGTTTCTCCATCTCCTCTGACCATGATTTTTTTCTATCCCTGGAGGGATGATGGTCTCATTCTCACCTCCTCCACAAAACGTGCTGGCTTTTCATATTCCTAGATCCACCCACTTCTCACCATCTTTTCTTTTTTTCTAAACAAAATTTTATTGAAAAATTTAATACAACATATGTCAAAGTTGTAAAGTCATTGAGTAAATAAGCATTTATCCTAAATATTGAACAATATTCTCCTTTTGTGGCAGGCTATGTGTCATGGCTTTGGCACTTTGTACAGACTATTAGAAATACCTTTTAATATTAAAAATAGGACATTGAGGCCGGGCGCGGATCCCAGCACTTTGGGAGGTTGAGGTGGGTGTTACCTGAAGTTAGGAGTTCAAGACTAGCCTAGCTAACATGGAGAAACCCCGTCTCTCCTAAATACAAAATATTAGCCGGGCGTGATGGCACATGCCTATAATCCCAGCTACTTGGGAGGCTGAGGCAGGAGAATTGCTTGAACCTGGGAGCTGGAGGTTGTAGTGAGCCAAGATTGCGCCACTGCACTTGGGCCTGGGCAACAAGAGCGAAACTCTATCAGAAAAAAAAGGCCGGGTGCAGTGGCTCACACCTGTAATCTCAGCACTTTGGGAAGTGGAGGCAGGTGGATCACAAGGTCAGGAGATCGAGACCATCCTGGCTAACATGGTGAAACCCCGTCTCTACTAAAAATACAAAGAAAACTTAGCCGCGCTGGGCACGGTGACTCAAGCCCATAATCCCAGCACTTTGGGAGGTCGAGGTGGGCGGATCACGAGGTCAGGAGATCAAGACCATCCTGGCTAACACGGTGAAACCCCGTCTCTACTAAAAATACAAAAAATTAGCCAGGGGACGTGGCAGGTGCCTGTAGTCCCAGCTACTCGGGAGGCTGACTGTCTCTTATACACATCTAGATGTGTATAAGAGACAGCCACACCACTGCACTTGGGCCTGGGCAACAAGAGTGACACTCTGTCAGAAAGAAAGAAAGAAAGAAAAGGAAGGAAGGAAGGAAGGAAAGCTGTCTCTTATACACATCTAGATGTGTATAAGAGACATAATCCCAGCTACTTGGGAGGCTGAGGCAGGAGAATTGCTTGAACCTGGGAGCTGGAGGTTGTAGTGAGCCAAGATTGCGCCACTGCACTTGGGCCTGGGCAACAAGAGCGAAACTCTATCTCAAAAAAAAAAAAAATAGGACGTTGAAGTTGGTTTCTTTTTTTGATACAGAGTCTCGCTCTGCCGGCCAGGCTGGAGTAAAGTGGCAGGATCTTGGCTCACTGCAACCTCTGCCTCCCGGGTTCAAGGAATTCTCCTGCCTCAGCCTCATGAGTAGCTGGGATTACAGGCACGGGCCACCATGCCTGGCTAATTTTTGCATTTTTAGTAGACACAGGGTTTCACCATGTTGGTCAGGTTGGTCTCGAACTCCTGACCTTGTGATTCGCCCGCCTCAACCTCCCAAAGTGCTGGGATTACAGGCATGAGCCACTGCGCTCTGCCTTTTTTTTTTTTTTTTTTGCCGCCCTCTCCCATACCACACTCCCCTGTATCACTTATCCTTCTGAAGTTGTTATTAATCATTAATACAACTAGCTGGGCATAGTGGTGTGCGATGGTAGTCTTAGCCACTCGGAAGGCTGAGGTGGGAGGCTAACTTGAGGCCAGGAGTTCTAGGTTAGGTGAGCTACGATTGTACCATTTGCACTTTAGCCTGGGTGACAGAGCAAGCTCCTGTTTCAAAAATAATAATAATAATTGCTACCACTTATTAAATGCTTAATATAAGGCAAACACTTGCTAAACACTTTATATGCTTGATTTAAGCATCAAGCCAGTTCTGTGAAGGGTACCAGCAAGTTTCCCATTTTTTAGATGAGCAGACTGAGGTTCTTCTCACTGCTTCATACTGGAAACTTGCACTTGATTCTAAGGCCCCTGCTTCTTCAAGAACTCCACTTTGGGTTTGCTTCTACTGTCCCCGGGGTCTACCTTTGTGATGATGGTGAGCTGCTTCCTTTCTGAATCCACTTTCAACCCTACAGTTCTCCAGAAGCTGGATGATGGGACGGAGTAAAGTCAGCTCCCCCAGCAGTGAGGGACACGGAAGCTCCATTCTCATCTACGGATCACAGAGGGGAAGCCAGGAAGAGCCAGGGGACGGTGGACTTGGGGCTGGGAGGTCATTTAAGAGGGAGAAGGGGTGAGAAGCTCTGATTTCAAGTTCCAAAGCCCTAGGGCCTCCCTCTTCTCTGTCTCCCTGCATTTCTAGCTGCCTCAGCAGCTGAAGGCCCTTGGGCGGGTGTAGGAAAGGTCATTGTACCAAGAAGATAGTTGGGTAAATGCTGTACCTTTGTTGTAGGATTCTCTTGGGAGATGTCTGCATCAATGGGGATGGCATAAAGTAGCCAGAGTCAGGATGTGGGGTCTGACTCAGTGACAGAAAAAGTGGCAGTGTGTCTCTCATAGCCAAAACAGCCCTTGGACCGGGAGTCAGGAGTCTGGGGTTCTCGGTTGGCTCTGCCTCCTGGCACACTGGGTTTCTGGACCTCAGTTTTCTCCTCTATAAAACCAGGGGGTTGGCCGGGCATGGTGGCTCACACCTGTAATCCTAGATCTTTGGGAGGCTGAGGTGGGCAGATCGCTTGGGCCCAGGAGTTCAAGACCAGTCTGTGTAACATGGCGAGACCCTGTCTCTACAAAAAGTACAAAAATTACCCGGGCATGGTGGTATGCACCTATAGTCCCAGCTACTTGGGAGGCTGAGGTGGGAGAATTACTTGAGCCTGGGAGGTCGAGGCTGCAGTGAGCTGTGATGGTACCACTGCACTCCAGCTTGGGAAACAGAGCGGACCCTCGAAACAAACACAAAAATGAAAAACAAGCAAATGAAGAAATAAAAAAAACCTAGGGGGTTGTAGTAGATGATCTCTAAGGTTAGTTATAATTGAGGTATTGGAATATTTAGGAAAGAGCACTGGGAATATACTAGGAACACCTGATGGAGATATCTTTATTTCCACGGCAGCTTCGTGGATATGTCTCATTGATGCTCATGGTATCACTCTTCCCATGTAGGTGGGCAGGCATTGTTACCCCTATTTAATAAATGAGGAACCAACAGAGGCTTAGGAGAGGAGTTGCCTGATGTCCCATGATAGGTGGCAGAGCCAGGATCAACAGTGGGGCAGGGTGGGGGGACCTGGCCAGGCAGCGACTGGATGAGACCTGGGGTGAGAAGTGGCAGGGACCCAGTCAGGGCAGAAAATGAGGGTTAGGACTTACTTTGAGGTTTGGATTGGATCGGTAAATTCCCAAGAAAGAGGGAGACTAGGAGGCTAGTGAAGAATTGTGGAGTAAAGGGGAGGATTACTAAGGGACATGGAGTATCTATCATGTGTCAGACGCTTATCTATGTCTCTCGTGTCTGAACAAATCCTTGCAGGAACCCGAGGAGACAGGTTATCTCCACTCTGCAAATTGGAAAACGGACCCAGAGAGGTTCAGTTATGTGTCCGAGACCACCCAGCTAAGAAGCTAAGCATTCTGAACTGGAACCCAGAGAATTTGACTCCCAAACTCTGGGTCCTTTCACTGCTGTGTTCCCTTTGGGAAAGGCTAGTGATGCGGGGAAGCGGCTTATTGCCCCTTGGTGTTTGGTTGGGAGTGGTCGGATTGGTGGGTTGGGGGCGCAAGGCAGCCAGATCTGAGACTCTTGCGCTTGTGACTGGACTACAAAGAGTTAAAGAACCTTGGGCCTCCTCCTCCCGCCTCCTCTGGCCTCCTCCTCCAGCTCTTCCTGTCCCGCTGTTGCAACACCGCCTCACTCTTCCCCTCCCACCTCCTCTCTCCTCCTCTCTGCTTTAATTTTCTCAGAATTCTCTGGACTCAGGCTCCAGTTCTGGCCTTTGGGGTTCAAGATCACTGGAACCAGGCCGTGGTCTCTATGCCCGAGTCTCAACCCTCAACTGTCACCCCAAGGCACTTGGGACGTCCTGGACAGACCGAGTCCCGGGAAGCCGCCAGCGCTGCCGCTGCCACACTGTCCTGAGCCCAAATGGGGGAGTGAGAGGCCATAGCTGTCTGGCATGGGCCTCTCCACCGTGCCTGACCTACTGCTGCCACTGGTGAGACCCGGGACAAAGGGAAGAGTGGGCTGGTGGGCGAGGCACCGCCCGGCCGGCGTGGGCCCTCTCCGGGAGGGGGCCGAGCCTCTCCTGCCCGGGCCTGGTCCTGGCGCCGGCCTCAGGCCTGCAGGTCCTAACCTCAGCCACTGCCAGTGTGGGGTTCCCCATGCATCCACCGCTTGGAGTAGGGGCTGCGCTGAGGCAGGGGAATGGGAGAAGTTTGAGAGGGAGAGAGTAAAAGGAAGCCCTGAGCCCTGACAGCCGTGGAAGTTTGCGAGGGCCAAGGGAATGTGGGCAGGTGATAGGCCCAGGGTGGGGCAGATTTGGCGGGGAAAGGAAAGGAGTGGGAGTAGGAAGGTTAGCGCTCTGGGAGTCCAGATAGTTCTGAATTCTGTCCCTGCAGTCAGCTGGCTGGCCTGCAGTGTGTTGGGCCGTGGGGAGGCAAGGCTGCCTGTGGAACCTGGCAAAGCACACCCTGTAGGACAGGAGTTTGGCGGCTGGTGAAGTGGGGGAGTGAGTTGAGGAGTGGGGATGGGGTGGTGTGGTGGGTTTGGGATGCCTGTGGTGGGAGGTATTTGAGAATGGGCTGGGACACTGGATGGGGCAAGGCAACCCAGTGGACAGCGTCCCCAGTACCCTGGCCAGGCCCCGGTCTCTCACCTGGGGACATTCTTTACCCTTCTGCCTGCTGCTAGGCGGGTGGCCTCTGTGGGACTGAGCCTTCCTAGGGAGCTAGCCCTACCCCCACCTGGTCAGTGTCGCTGGGCCTGTCCTCCAGCTTCCCCTCCCCGCTGCTTTCCACAGAGCTAAACAACAATCCCTTGGTTTCTTATTCTACAGTTCAGTTTGGGGAAGTTGGTAGAAAGTTGTTTTCGTCACTGGAAAATGTCCCTTTCTCTGGCTTCAGCCTTGTTTCAATGTATCCTTGATCGTCCTCCACGTCTTGGCCCGGGAATCATCCCGTTCAGATGCCCTGGGCCCATCTAGTTGGGCAGATTTTCCCTGTCCTGTTGTGGCCCTGCCCTGCCCGGCCTCTGAAGGCTGCGCCTACCTCCCCTCTCTTTAGTGCCTTATACTTTTCCTCTCCCACCATTCCTTTCTTTCCAACAATCTCCCCAGACTCTCCTCAGACTTCTCAGAGCCTCTTTTTTTGAAATCTTTTCTCGCTAGTCCTCCTTCCCCGCCTCTCTGCTCCGCTCCGGTCCCACATTTCCAGCCTCAGGTCCCCAAGCAGCACGTCCCTTGTCAGGGTCTCACTCTTCTCCTTCTCCCTCCTCCTTAGTCCCACCCCCTCTTCCCTTCCTCCCGCTGTCCTTCCCCCCACGGTCTCCCCACCAGCCAGCTGCCCTGACATCCTGCTTCTGTTTTCTGTTTGGGGGCAGCCCTGGCTCCCTCACGCACCTGCTGCATGAACAGGAGCAGCTTCTATAACCTAACCTTCCATGCCATTGTTTCTTTATCTCCACAACGGGGGTCATAGTCATGACCTCATACTGTTGTTTTGAAGATTGAATAGACGCATACATGTTAAGTGTTCCTTTGATTTGTTAAGTGTGCACTCTGGGCTAGACACTGTGATAGGTGCTGGGATTACAGCAGAGAACAAAATCCCTGCCCATAGCTTTGACAGTCCATCAGGGAAACAGGTTGTAGCAAATAGAAAGCACTCAATAAAGTGTTTATATTGCTGTGATTAGTAGTAATTACTGGGTGGTTACCTGTGTTTGGAAAATAGAGGGTAAATGTAGCGTGAACAGGTAAAGGGAAGTGCCTGGGTCCTGGGGTGCTTCAGCCCAGGTGGGATTACCTCTCCTAAGAGACAGAAGCCTGGCCTGGAGCTGGGGGAAAGGGGAAACAAAGGGAATGCAACATCCTTCTGAATGTCTCACCATTCAATGGGCAATGCAGAGCGTACTGTGTGGGGGGTGGACGTGGGGGCGGGGGGGCGGTGAGGTGAGGTAGGGGAGTAGGGAAGAATGATACAGGAGAGATGGTGGCAAAGCAAACAGGATTTTGCTGCTCTCAAAGAGCTTACAGCCTAGGAACCAAGATGGCTTACAGTGAAAAATGATGTCAGAGCAGTCCGGCGAAAATATCCACAAATGCATGGTGATGTGGTGTCCTGGAGCACCAATGGGAGGAGAAAGAACTGGGGAAGGAGACGAGCCTTGGTCCACTGCCTTGCCTTGCTTAGCCGGTCTCAGCTCCTGTGCTCAGCTCCAGAAAATTCAGGAGCTTCCCCACGCTGCTTCAGTGTCCTTCGCCGTGCAACTGCAGCATTCCCTGTGTAGAGGTCAGTGCCAACAACTGACTGTCTTTGACTCAAGCGAGAGTTCTTGAGAGCACGAGCTGTGTATTATCCACCTCAGCATCCCTAGCACCCATACAGGACCTGTCACATAAACTGTACTCCTTAGCTATTTGCTGAATGAATTAAGGAACAAGAGATGGGTCAGATGGGATGGGGGAGGGAAAGCCTCATAGAAAAGTGGATGTGGAGCTGACATCTGAAGTCACTGCCTGTCAGGGTAGCTATAAAGGAGGGAGGCAGAATCGGACACTGATGTGAGGAAGGGGAGAGGAATGGAGAGATGGGATTTTGTGTTGATGGGCAGGGTGGCAGGAAATCAGCCACCTTGGTGGGAGTGGAAAGACCATGTTGAGAAACACTAAGAAATATGAATGGGAAAATTAGAGGGAGTCGGGGAGAGGATGGAGGAAGAGTGTTGAATATGGTCCCAGGTGGAGGAATTCATTTCATTCGTTTATTCAGAAGCTGTTCTCCTAGGGCACACTCTGTGCCTGGACTGTGATTAGAAGTGAGGTGAGGCATCTCAGATGGGTGCCATGGCTCATGCCTGTAATTCTAGCACTTCAGGAGGCCGAGGCGTGTGGATTGCCTGAGTCCAGGAGTTCGAGACTAGCCTGGGCAACACAGTAAAACCCTGTCTGTACAAAACATACAAAGATTAGCAGGGCATGGTGGGGCATGCTTGTCATCCCAGCATTTGGGAGACTGAGCTCAGGAGAATCGCTTGGGCCCAGGAGGTGGAGGTTGTAGTGAGCCCTGACCACACCACTACATTCCATCCTGGTGGTGAAGGTTGCAGTGAACTGTGAGTGTGCCACTGCACTTCACCCTGGGCGACAGAGTGAGACCCTGTTTTAAAAAAAAAGAGAAGTGAGGCATCCCTGGAGGTGCCCATTCAGATCATTTCCATGACCATGGAAGTGTTTGGAGCCAGGCTCTGGAGATGGAGAGGAAGGTTCACACACTTGTACGTGCCATTTAAAGCCTGAATGAAGATAAAAATGTGTGTAGGATGGGTGAGAGCAGAAAAGAGGCTAGAAGACAACTGCAATAACCCAGGTGTGAGGCAACCCAGGGATGCAGAGAGGGCTAAGAGATCACAGAGGGAGGCCTTGCAAGACGAACTGACACATGGGATGGCAGCAGGGATAGGGACAGGGCCCTGGGGAGGGAGCATGGCAGGGCCTCAACATTCATCCGGGAAGTTGATGGTGTGACATTTGTGTAGGTGAGGAGATGGATGAATTCTGTTTGGGGCATGTTAAGGGCCAGGGGAATGGTCGTGTGGAAGGGTGCACCTACCAAGCTAGAGGAGAGGTGCTCCAACTTCTTTCTGCCTTTGTATCATTCGGACGCACTGTGTTCACTCATCAGTGGTTCTCAAAAGGAGAGGAGCACACCAGACTCTTTAGTAAGGGTGTGTGTGCTTGTGTGTGGGGAGGTGGGGGGATGGTCTGAAAACTCTCCCCTGGAGATAAATATATTCCTACTAGGGGTGCTGTCTCCTCATCTCCCTCTTTGAGAATCACTGGCTTCCACCAGAGTGGAAGACAGATGTGTCATTAGATCGATCAGTTGATCTGTATTTATCTGCTCCCAGTCTGGAGGCCTGGTTCTGGGAGCTGAGAGGACACCAGGGGAGGATAAGACACTTTCTGACCAACACATTATTTGATCTGTCATCTTACAAGGTTCGTGGTCACTTTGGGGAGATCCTATCTGTCAACCAACATAACCATATTACGATAAGAGCCAAAAGTAGATAGGGTCAGTTCACGTGAGTTGAGCCCACAGGGGCTGTGGGTTTCAGGAGCTGGGGTGGAGGAAACAGATATCATCAATGGAGGCTTCATGGGAGGGAGATGGGATCTCAGCTGGGCCCTTGGAGGAGAAGCTGCCATGACCTCCCCCAACATCTTGACATTAAATGAACAGACACATGAATGAGGGGGAAAGGAAGACTGATTGGGTCCCTGCAAGGTGGCTGGATCAGGGTCAGACCACAAGGCCGATCTCAGCTTCGCCTCCCCACTCTGCAGCCCCAGCACAGGAAGTCACACTTTAAAGCCTTCTCTGGCGGAAATTGTGGGGGAGTTGGAGGGGTGTTGGTCCACCCCCTCAACTGTCTCTCCACAGGCACCCCAGCTTCCTGCCCTTCTGCTCCAGGCTGGAGTCTGGGCCTGAAGAGCTCACCTCCTGTTTCGGCTGTTTTGCTTCACTTATGCAACTGCTGAGGACTGGGCTCACTGGGGCCAGCTGATGCCAGCAGTGGTGCCCAGTGGTGGGGAGTCTGAGGGCCCTGGCTCCCAGGGGTCAGGAGGGCTGACCTGGAGCATTCTGGGGGCCAGGGGAAGCCTGGGAAGCAGGGCTGCTTCTTCCGTCTGGCATCCCTTCTCGCCTGCTCCCTGGTTCCTGAAAGTGGGCGTTCAGGGCTCTGGAGCCTTTCCTGTGCTGCCAGTGGGCTTGGGGAGGGGCTGTAGAGACTCAGAACTGGCCTTATTTCCTAAGGATTGTCTGGGGACCCCAGGGAGGCCCCCAAACCCAGCACAGCTGGCCAGAACCAGCCAGGCTGTGGGAACGTGGTGAACCCAGGGTGGGAGGGCAGCCTCGGCTTGCTTCCTGCTGGGACTGGGGCGTGTTGGGGGCTGGAGTGAGAGCTCACGGGACGGGTGTTGAACTGGGAGGAGGAGCTGGGGCGGGGCCTCAGCTAAAGGATGCTGAGGGGCTAGGAGGAGCCAAGTGGCCCTCAGGGAGGGGAGGGCACAGACCTGATGGGCGGAAGCCAGGGTCGAGGGAGACTTCCCTTTGGGATGGAATGGGGAGAGGGAGGCATTTCCCGGAACATGAGGGCCAAGTGGGACAAGGGTCTGTGGCCTGGCTTTTGGAAAGGGGAGGGGTTGAAAGGGGGTTGAGTGGGGATGGGAAGGAGGGACTGGGCCATAGGAAGAAGGGATTAGATGGAGTCCCTCTTGCAGGCTGGTGCCTTCTGCCTTTCTGCTGACTCATGACCCTTGAGGAGCTGGGGAAGCTGCTAGTTCCCTCTCCCCTCCCTGGATCTCCCTCCCTCTGGCCTGAGTCACTGGGGCGGAGTTGCTGGGAAAATATTTCCCTTTCCCGGATCTGACTTAACCCCCAGAGTGCTGGAAAGAGAAGGGAACATGTGGCCTGAGAAAGCCTCTCTCCCTCCCTCCCCGCAGGGAGGCTCATCCCCCACTGGCCAGAGGTCCCTGAAAAGCTCCCTTTAAGGCTGTCTGGGGTTGGCGTCCCCCAGTTCTTCGTCATGACTCTGTCTCTGCCTGTTGACTCTGCCTCAAGCCCCCTGGATGGGATTCAAAGTGCCAGTGACCTTGGGTGCTCCAATAGCTTCTTCAGGGAAAGGAACCACACTTTCAGGATTGGGAAGTTCTTCCCATCACCACCCCAAACCCTTCCTGTTGCCCTGGAAGCCCCAGTCCTGTTCTCAGGGGAGGTGGCACGGCGTTGGCTGGCGTGGGCTGGGGAAGGTTGTCCTCTGAGCAGCGGCGCACACCTCCACCTGCGGGGGCTGCTGTTGTGTTTCTGTGTGTGACTTCCCATGTTTGCGGCTGAGGCTTGAACTTCCGGGCCTGCGCAGCTACAGCTGCAGCATCTCCCAGTGGCTGACTCAGGGTGTGACTGGCCTCCTGCTCCGAAATGTGGAGTTGGTGAGGCTGGGTGGCTGTGGGCTGCCTGGCCCTCCTTGCCTGCCCTAGGGTTTCTGTGATCTGGTGAGTCAGTTGCTCCTCAGTGTTTAACAGACGTTGAGGACACCCTCTTATCTTTACACAAAGTGTCTCTTATAGTAGAGAAAAAAAAAAAAAAAAAAACCGAAGCCCAGGGAAAACCAGAAATGAAGCTGGCAGAGATCAAAGTCCAAGTTGGAGCTAAATATTCCCTCCTGGCTTTGCTTTCCTGGCACTGATGCCAGAACAGGACAAGCTGTTTAGCTGCTGTGGGGTTGGCCTGAGACTGCAAAGCGTACCTTCCAGAATACCATGGGTGCAGGGGGCTCCAGGACTCCCCAGCACGCCCTCAGCTGCCACCTGACAGTCATCCAAGCTGAGTCACTAGCCTTGGCCAGCTCTATTTGAGTGTCCTGCACACCTTTACCCACTCCTCCCCCCATCTCAACTTTGTCCCCCGTCTACCCATGTGGGATCCCCAACCTTTCCCTTTTACTCTCCTCCCCATTTGTCATTGCGAACCACGGGTGTTTGCGTAAATTTTGAGGTGGAGGGGATGGGCCAGGGAATGTGAGGGCAGGAGGCGGAGTAAGGTTTGATACAAGCATGTAAAGAAACTTCCTTCTGCTTCTGCCCGCTCCCCAGGAGTGGAGCTCACAGGAACATCACTCGCCCCCACCACCAGCTGGCCTTTTTAGAAATACTCCCGGGATGTGCACAGATCCTCACTGTTTACCTCTGTGAATGTTCACAAAGCAATCACACGGTGAACCCAGCACCCAGAGGGAGAAACACCGCCCCAATCTTTAGGGCTGCTTGTTGGAAGAAAGGGCCATCACTGAAGTAACCTGCCAATTCCCAATCAAAAACACATCCTTTCAACATCTGCCCTGTGTCCAGCACTGTTAGCTGCTGTGGGGGATTTCACAGTAGGGATAAAATACAGGGGTGGACTCACGCCTGTAATCCTAGCACTTTGGGAAGTCAAGGTGGGAGGATCACTTGAGCTCAGGATTTTGAGACCAGCCTGAGCAACATAACAAGACCCTGCCTCTACTAAAAATAAAAAAAAATTAGCTGGGCATGGTGGTGCACACCTGTAGTCCCAGCTATTCAGGAGGCTAAGGTGGGAGGACTGCTTGAGTGTGGATGGTGGAGGCTGCGGTGATTTTATCACTGCACTCCAACCTGGACAACAGAGCAAGATCCTGTCTCAAAAAAAAAAAAAATACAGCTTAGGTCTGGGGCCTACTAGCTTTGAGTTGAGGGAACAAAAATGAACACACAGGACAACTAGAGAACAATAAGCATCAGATTGTATGATCCCAACTGTCTAAGATTCAAGGAAGAACTCTAACCTTGGTGAGTGGGTTGGCCTGGGCAGCGTGTTTCACAAGGAAGGACTTGAGCTGGGGAAGTTTTATTTATTTTATTTATTTTTATTATTTATTTATTTATTTATTTATTTATTTATTTTTTGAGATGGAGTCTTGCTCTGTCGCCTGGGCTGGAGTGCAGTGGCTGGATCTCAGCTCACTGCAACCTCCGCCTCCCAGGTTTACGCCATTCTCCTGCCTCAGCCTCCCGTGTATCTGGGACTACAGGCGCCTGCCACCTCGCCCAGCTAGTTTTTTGTATTTTTTAGTAGAGACGGGGTTTCACCGAGTTAGCCAGGATGGTCTCGATCTCCTGACCTCGTGATCCGCTCATCTCGGCCTCCCAAAGTGCTGGGATTACAGGCTTGAGCCACCGTGCCCGGCCAGAGCTGGGGAAGTTTTAGATCTGCTGCCCCTAAGCTTCCCATCCCTCCCTCTCCTGATGGTGTCTATCCTCTATCTGATTCTTCCCCAGGTGCTCCTGGAGCTGTTGGTGGGAACATACCCCTCAGGGGTTATTGGACTGGTCCCTCCCCTCAGGGACAGGGAGAAGAGAGATAGTGTGTGTCCCCAAGGAAAATACATCCACCCTCAAAATAATTCCGTTTGCTGTACCAAGTGCCACAAAGGTAGGGGCAAGTGGAAACGGTGAATGCCCTCAGGTCTGGGGTGCTGCTTCTTCCTCTGCTTCTTCCAGATGTTCTTCCCTAACTTTGCTGCCTCTCCTGGACTGGGATTTTCTCCCTCCCTCCTCTCCTAGAGACTTCAGGGAATTGGCTCTGGCTGTTGTCCCTAGCATGGGGCTCCTTCCTTGAACTCTCACCTGCAGCCTAACTGCTGCCCCATTCACAGGAACCTACTTGTACAATGACTGTCCAGGCCCGGGGCAGGATACGGACTGCAGGGAGTGTGAGAGCGGCTCCTTCACCGCTTCAGAGAACCACCTCAGGCACTGCCTCAGCTGCTCCAAATGCCGAAAGGGTGAGTGTGCACAGGCTGGAGAGCCAGGCGGGTCTTGACCGGTGTGTGCAGGCTGGTTGGTGTGGGCAGGAAGGTGTGTGTGTTGGGACACTGCATGGATGTGAGTGTGTGTTACAGAGACAGACCCACACTTAGGGGAATATCAGGAAGGAGATGCAGGGACAGGAGGATGCAGGACTCATACCCCATCTTCTCCCCTCACCAGAAATGGGCCAGGTGGAGATCTCTTCTTGCACCGTGGACCGGGACACCGTGTGTGGCTGCAGGAAGAACCAGTACCGGTATTATTGGAGTGAAAACCTTTTCCAGTGCTTCAATTGCAGCCTCTGCCTCAATGGGACCGTGCACCTCTCCTGTGAGTGCAGCTCTCCTGACGCCAAGCCCTCTCCCCCCACCAGAGGCTGGCCCCTTCCCCATGTAGCGGCGTTTCGTTTCCTTCCCCTCCCATAGTGTGTGGGTCTGACGACCAACTCCTCTCTGGTCGCCCCCTCCCTGTCCCTCGTCACTTCCTCTGTCCTGTGGGGTGAGGGTGCAGGGTGCTCCTTCTTTAGCTGTGCTGCACTTCTCCCTACAGGCCAGGAGAAACAGAATACCGTGTGCACCTGCCATGCAGGGTTCTTTCTAAGAGAAAACGAGTGTGTCTCCTGTAGTAAGTGAGTATCTCTGAGAGCTGCTGGGCACTGGATGGTGGCATGGATTGGGATGGGTGACTTTGGTGGGAGCCACTAGTGGGACAACGGATGCCAGGATGCCCAAGAGTGCTCAGGCTCCTACTGACTGAGTGGGAGACACTTCGTTAAGACACCAAGCAGTCCTTCCCCTTGCTCTTCAAATCTTAAGGAGTCTTTGAGGATAGAAGATCATGCCCCAAGGACTTGTAGCCCTTCCAACTCAGATATGTCGATTCTTGGGCCATAGGATCTACGATAGTTCATTGATTCTGGGACATACACTCTGACAGCTCTGAAATCAAACTTCCTGTAATTGATGATTCATCATGGTTTCATTGGCAGCTTTGTGTGTGTCTGGGTAGTCAGGTAAAGAAAAGTGCCTTTTATTCTTGATGGCATCTTAGGTTTGATGAAATATGGTATTTCCCCCTTAGTCTCTGTGTCCAGGCCTCCTCACTCCTGGCTCCACAGTGGCTGTTCTTGTCACTCACTTGCAAAGAATAAACTCTGAGGGCTCTCAGAGTTTGAACCCCAGCATAGCCACTTATTGGCTATGTGACCTTGGGCAAGCTTCTTAACATCTCTGAGCCTGACTTTTATTTATTTATTTATTTTTGAGACAGGGTTTCATTCTGTCACCCAGGCTGGAGTGCAGTGGCACAACCATGGCTCAGCCTCCACCTCCAGGGCTCAAGCCATCCTCTTGCCTTAGCCTCCTGAGTAGCTGGGACTACAGGCACACACCACTACAGCCAGCTAATTTTTTACTTTTCGTAGAGACAGGGTCCTACGATGTTGCCCAGGCTAGCCTCGGACTCCTGTGCTCGAGCAGTCCTCTGCCTTGGCCTCCCAAAGTGCGAGGATTACAGGCATGAGCCACCAAGCCTGGCCTGGGCCTTGCCGTTCTTATATTTAAAGTAAGCATAATGACATTCATTTGGTAAATTTATGAGAACCAAAAACAAACAAACAAAACCTACAACACATCTGACACAAAGCTATTTATTTTCCATTAATCTTCATCTTTTTTTTTTTTTTTTTTTTTGAGACAGAGTCCTGCTCTGTTGCCCAGGCTGGAATGCAGTGGCGCAACCTTGGCTCACTGCAACCACTGCCTCTCAGGTTCAAGCGACTCTCCTGCCTCAGCCTCCCAAGTAGCTGGGATTACAGGCACGTGCCACCATGCCTGGCTAATTTTTGTATTTTTAGTAGAGATGGGGTTTTACCAGTTTGGTCAGGCTGGTCTCAAACTCCTGGTTATCCACCCGCTTCAGCCTCCCAGAGTGCTGGGATTATAGACGTGAGCCACCGCACCTGGCTTGTCTCTTCCTGAAAGCACTTTTTTATTTTTGAGATGGAGTCTCACTCTAATGCCCAGGCTGGAGTGCAATGGCGCGATCTCGGCTCACTGCAAGCTTCACCTCCTGGGTTCATACCATTATCCTGCCTCAGCCTCCCGAGAAGCTGGGACTACAGGCGCCTACCACCATGCCTGGCTAATTTTTTTTGTATTTTTAGTAGAGACGGGGTTTCACCGTGTTAGCCAGGATGGTCTCGATCTCCTGATGGTCTCCATCTCCTGATCTTGACCCACCTCGGCCTCCCAAAGTGCTGGGATTATAGCTGTGAGCCACCACACCTGGCTCCATTTCTTCTTGAAAGCACTTTTATACTACTCTATGTGGTTCTCACCATGAGCTTGAGAGGTGGGCTAAAGTGCCTCTCCCTGCTTTTATCTTCCTGCTGGGAACTCACTCTCTCAAGTTCCTTCCAGCACCACCCCACAGAGTTCTCATCACTCCACACTGTCCAGTGACAACTCCCAATGTGGAAGATCTGCTAGTTCTACAGTGTGCTCTCTGGCTGCCCCAGTAACATGTATTTTTAAATTTTTCATATGCATGTTTGACTCCCCCTCCCCGAAGTCAGGGATTGTAACTAGCAGTGTCATTTAAGAAAAAGCCCTTTAACCTCTCTTTGCGAAAGGATTCTTATCAGCAAAACAGTGATGAAACAGCAATCCCATAACAGCGAGCTAGTTACCTTCTCAAGCACTTATTAAATGAGGCATAATCATTTTGCTTAATCCTCAATCCTGAGAGGTGGGTGATCCCTGTGGTGATGAGGAAACCGAGGCTTGGGGGTTAACGGCTTGCCTAGATTCACACTGCTAGCCAAGGAATGGACTGGAATTCACACCCTGACCCTGACTGCTTTTCACATTTTCTCCACAGCCTTTTCAAGATCCCTGCCAATTCTAAAATTAAATGATTCTGTGATTAACTGTGTTTCATTCTTCTGCATCAGTTCCCAAAACAAATTATATCAAGAGACAGCAAAAATATTTGTAAAGGAAGGATGTCCAACAATCTGTGTTGCTGTTTTTCTGCGTTCCTCCAATGGTAGGGCCGCTATTCACCAGTGCCGTCTCTTCTTTCAGCTGTAAGAAAACCCTGGAGTGCACCAAGTTGTGCCTACCCCAGACTGAGAATGTTAAGGGCACTGAGGACTCAGGTGAGGAGAAGTGACCGTGCTCACCTGCCCTCTCCCTCTCCTTGCCCCGACCCATCCATCCTACCCATCCGTCTATCCCTGTGGCCCCCCTCTGCCCCCTCCTCTGACCAACACCTGCTTTGTCTCCAGGCACCACAGTGCTGTTGCCCCTGGTCATCTTCTTTGGTCTTTGCCTTTTATCCCTCCTCTTCATTGGTTTAATGTATCGCTACCAACGGTGGAAGTCCAAGCTCTACGCCATTGGTGAGTGGGGCCTTTGGGAGGGAGATGGAGCTGGTGGGGGTGAGGGAGGATGTGGGTGGGTGCGATGGACATATGTGGAGGGAGGTGAGGAATGTCCCCTCAGTTCACACTGCTGCGGACTCTAGGTAGAAGGTGGCCCTGGATGGCTGGGGAGAGGTCGAGCTGCATGAGTAGCTCTCTCGTCCCTGGGGCCACATAGGCCCTGAGGCGTGTCACCACAAGTCCCCACTGCCACCTGAGTCTAGGGTGCCAGGGCTGAGAGAGGAAGTGAAATTTATGATGCTTTCTGTCTTTTTTCTCAGTTTGTGGGAAATCAACGCCTGAAAAAGAGGTGAGATGAAATTAGAGAGCTACTCCCAGATGTCCCTGACCGTTCCTCATAATTGCCTAATACTCAGATCCCCTGGAATCATCCTTCACCTCCCGGAGGCTCGCCTCATTCCCTCTAAGTCCCAGCCCCTATCCAGAATAAAGAGGGCCCGGGTTGGTTTTTGCTCCCCCACTAATGCTGCGCCACCTTCTCTCTTTCAGGGGGAGCTTGAAGGAACTACTACTAAGCCCCTGGCCCCAACCCCAAACTTCAGTCCCACTCCAGGCTTCACCCCCACCCTGGGCTTCAGTCCCATGCCCAGTTCCACCTTCACCTCCAGCTCCACCTATACCCCCGGTGACTGTCCCAACTTCGCGGCTTCCCGCAGAGAGATGGCACCACCCTACCTGGGGGCTGACCCCATCCTTGCAACAGCCCTCGCCTCTGCCCCCATCCCCACTCCCCTTCAGAAGTGGGAGGACAGCGCCCACAAGCCACAGAGCCTAGAGAGTGAGTTTCTCCTGCCGCTGGAGACTGGGGGGAGGAGGCTGGGGGAGGGCCGGGTGAGCGCGGGCGGCCTCCCAGAAGGGACCAGGAGAAGCGGAGGGCGTGGGATGCGGGGCGGGGCCTGGGGTTGCTGCCCGAGGCTCACCGGCTTGCGTCCCCGAGGCTCACCGGCCTGCGTCCCCGCAGCTGATGACCCCGCGACGCTGTACGCCGTGGTGGAGAACGTGCCCCCGTTGCGCTGGAAGGAATTCGTGCGGCGCCTAGGGCTGAGCGACCACGAGATCGATCGGCTGGAGCTGCAGAACGGGCGCTGCCTGCGAGAGGCGCAATACAGCATGCTGGCGACCTGGAGGCGGCGCACGCCGCGGCGCGAGGCCACGCTGGAGCTGCTGGGCCGCGTGCTCCGTGACATGGACCTGCTGGGCTGCCTGGAGGACATCGAGGAGGCGCTGTGCGGCCCCGCCGCCCTCCCGCCCGGGCCCGGTCTTCTCAGATGAGGCTGCGCCCCTGCAGGCAGCTCTAAGGACGGTCCTGCAAGATCCCCTTCCAACCCCACTTTTTTTCTGGAGAGGAGGGGTCCTGGAGGGGCAAACAGGGGCTAGCAGCCGCCTACTTGGTGCTACCCTCTAGATGTACATAGCTTTTCTCAGCTGCCTGCGCGCCGCTGACAGCACTGCGCGCGCGGAGAGAGGAGCGCCGTGGGCTCAAGAGCTTGAGTGGGTGGTTGCGAGGATGAGGGACGCTATGCCTCATGCCCGTTTTGGGTGTCCTCACCAGCAAGGCTGCTCAGGGGCCCCTGGTTCGTCCCTGATCCTTTTTCACAGTACATAAGCAGTTTTTGTTTGTTTTTGTTTTTTTGTTGTTGTTGTTTTTTAAAATCAATCATGTTACACTAATAGAAACTTGGCAGTCCTATGCCCTCTGCCTGGACAAGCACAAAGCAAGCTGAACTGTCCCAAGGCAGGGGCGAGCACGGAACAATGGGGCCTTCAGCTGAAGCTGTGGACTTTTGTAAATACACTAAAACTTCTGAAATTAAAGCTCTGCTCTTAGAGAGAGTGGTTTGTCAGGACGGGAGGCGGGGGCAGAGGCCCAGATCCTGAGGGGTGAGATGGGAAAAGCCGTGCACTAGGGCCAGGTAGCGCACCACGATCACGCCAACTGACAGGAGTAGCAGGTTGTGTTCTGCCCACCCTCATCTGTTGCCCAAGCTGGAGTGCGCTCACTGCAGCCTCCAACCCTCGGGCTCATGGGGTCCTCCCACCTCAGCCTCTGGACACAGGTGCACCACCACACCTGGGTAATTAAAAAAAATTTTTTTTATAAAGGCAGGGTTTCTCTATATTGCCCAGGCTGTCCTGGAACTCCTGGGCTCAAGGGATCCTCCCACCTCAGCCTCCCAAAGTGCTGGGATTACAGGCAGGCATGCCCAGCCAGGGCAGTCATTTTTATGCACAACTTTCTGTGGGGCTTAGGTGCACCTATGATACATAAATTTACAGTTCTTGATCCCCAAAGTCCTCAGAGCCGGAGGCAGGGTGCCTGGGCCAGGCTTCCTTTGGGAAATGTGGTCCTTGAGGTAGAGTCACGGATGCCGGAGGGTGACCAGCACTACTGGGGAGAGATGTCCTCTGGGAGAGATGCATGCCGAAGGTCCTCTGCCTTCCTCACACCTCTCTGAAAAGACAGGAGGGGGTGTTAGGCGACAGTCAGTGGCCATGGGTGAGAGTCGGGTGAAGAGAGGCGGAGAGCCCTTCTTGCCTGCGCCCCGGCTCCTGCACTGCCCTTTCTATACTGCATCCCCCGCCCCATACAGACATCCCTGTTTGCCCCCTCCCAGGCCAGCTTCCCTCCAGCACTTACGATGTGGACAGAGGGGTGTCCAGATGAATGATGTGGGGTCCCCGCATCCTCTGCAGCTGGGCCCGAGTCAGCTTCCGTGGCCTGCTGTCCCGGGGCTCCGCGGCACCCTCAATCCTTTGGCTGGCCAGCTCCTCCCGGATCTCTCTGAGCATGTCCTCAGCCCGCATTGGGTGCAGGGATGTGTGGCCAGCTCTCAGGAACAGAGGCCCCTCTTCTTCCTCCTCCCCTGAGGACTCCCAGGGGCTTTCCCCGGCAGAGTCAGCATGGGCTGGGGAGGAGGGAAGCTGGCCCCGAAGCTGGGCCCTGTGCAGTGTTTCCACCACCACATTCCCTCGCACGGAGGCCCCCTCTTCTTCCTCAGACCAGGTCGGTGGGTCTCCCTGGGGAAGACTGGCTCCTTTTAGGATTCCTTCTGGCAGTTCCGGGGCGCTTCGGCGTTGAGGAGCTTGGGGGTTGGGAGGCTGGGGACGCAGAGGGACGTCCCGGAGGTCCAGGGTGGAGAAGGTGAGGCGAGGGTCCCGCCGAAGGGCTCTTTGGCGTAGACGGCTCAGCGGGGAGCGGGAGCCCGTGGGGGTGCCTGGGATCAAAGTGCCATAGCCAGAGTCTGAGGTATCATCTGGCACAAAGGGAGCATCTTCATCTGTGTCTTCTGTCACCACCAGGTGGGGGATAATGGTCGAGAACTCAGGAGTCCTACAATTAATGGCAGAGTCAGATGCATAGGGGTCAAGTTCAAGTCCAGGGAGCTTCCCTTGATCACTACATCCAGAAACGGCCCCTCCTCCAAACTTCTTTTGGTATCGCCTTTCCATCGCACTGTGATTGTTTTTCTCATCTGGCTGGCTAGATTTTCAGCTCCTAAGAGAGTGCGGGCTGCCTCTAAACTGTTTTATCCATAGCACCTGGTCCAGGATGTTGTATCGAGTGGGTGGTCAGGTTTTTGCTGAGTGGTTCCTGAACTTACTTGATATTATCCTCAATGATCGATTCTTCTTTTCTCTTTAAGCTGCTGCCAAGCAGTGGTGCTATCCTAGATGGACCTCTCACACTGGGGGGTTTGGCAGCTCTGATGTTCTGCAAATCCACACCTACCTTCATTCTCGAACCTGCTCCTCTCAAGACGCTCCTGTGTGCCTCTAGGCTGGCTAACTCTGTAGGCTGTCTGTGCCCTACCCCCCACCCCCGACCCAACACTGCTGATACCGACCTTCCCTACCCTGCCCTATAGCCTGTGTTCCTCTATCTATTCCCAGTTCCACCAAAAGTGTACAGTGATGCCATTTCTCAGCCTTATGGCTTCCTCCTCTTCCCCTCCCTGTCTGTGGCCCCCTACTCGGGGAGACCTTGTAGTCCATGTGAGCCTTACCTCCCCTCTGCGCTGCTCTGAGAGCCCTCCAGGGAAGGCGTGGAGGGCCTGGTGTTGGGGGACTCCCTGTCCTGGTCCCGGTAGAGGGCCAGGAGCTCCCTCTTCTGTTGAACGTACTCCTCTGCCTTCAGTTTCTGTAGGGTGATCTGGGACAGGACACTTTCATTATTAAGAGCTCTCATTTATTGAGCACTTGTTGTTTGCCAGGCACCCTGCTAAGTGCATTACATATATTACCTTATTTTATTTTATTTTATTATTTTTTGAGATGGAGTCTTACTCTGTCACCCAGACTAAAGTGCAGTGGCATGATCTTGGCTCACTGCAACCTCCACCTCCCGGGTTCAGGCGATTCTCCTGCCTCTGCCTCCTGAGTAGCTGGGATTACAGGCGCCTGCCACCATGCCCGGCTAATTTTTGTATTTTTGGTAGAGGCGGGGCTGGTCTCAAACTCCTGACCTTGTGATCCACCCCATTTGGCCTCCGAAAGTACTGGGATTACAGGCGTGAGCCACCGCACCCAGCCTACATTACCTTATTTAATCTTTACAAAAACCCCATGAACCAGATATTTTTACCCCTACCTTACTACTGAGACATGGAGACTCTAAGGTTAAGTAACTGCCCAAGGGGGTACTTCTTAGAGTAAGAAAGTGGGGTGGTGCCGGGATTTGGTTGGCAGCAAACTCTGGAGCTAGTGCTGGGGGTGAGTGGGGTGAACAGAATGGCCCTTTTCCTGCCTGTACAGGTCTTCCTGCTTCTCATGTCCCATTGGCAGACCCATTATCAGGTCTGCCCCCTCCTTCAGGAAGCCCTCCCTGGTTGGTGGTGATGGTGGAATAAGTGTTCTGAATTGGTACTGGTTGCTCCTTCAAGAGCGTCCCTCTCCTACCACCTGGGCCTCTGCCCTGAAGCTGGGAGGAGCAGGAGGGCAGAACATGGGCAGAGGTGGGCTTTGTCCTGGGCTGAGGTCTCTGCTGTCCTTCAGAGGGAGGAAAGTTCCTAGAAGGCTGAGGAGAGGACGCATTATATTGTCTGTCTTCCTCCCCGCCCGCAGCGATCTCATACAGGTACCATCAGAATGAAATGGCGCCATCTGAGAAAAAATTTTCAAAGCACCTTTGCACAGGTGGTCATTTGATACACACCATTGCCCTGTGGTGTGGAGAACATGAATCCAAGCCCATTTTACAGATAAGAAACCTAGACCTAGAGAGGTGAAGTGACTTGCCCAAGGTCCCACGGGTACGGAGAAGCAGAGCTGGGGCAGGGCCTTGCTCTTTGAGTCCTAGTTCAGTCAATGCAACACGTTCAAGGACAGCCTTGAAAGGTAAAGAGTTATGCCGGGCGCGGTGGCTCACGCCTGTAATCCCAGCACTTAGGGAGGCCGAGACGGGCGGATTATGAGGTCAGGAGATCGAGACCAGCCTGACTAACACGGTGAAACCCCGTCTCTACCAAAAAAAATACAAAAAACTAGCCGGGCGAGGTGGCGGGCGCCTGTAGTCCCAGTTACTGGGGAGGCTGAGGCAGGAGAATGACGTGAACCCGGGAGGCGGAGCTTGCAGTGAGCTGAGATCCGGCCACTGCACTCCAGCCTGGGTGACAGAGCGAGACTCTGTCTCAAAAAAAAAAAAAAAAAAAAGAAAGGTAAAGAGTTATGAAAAGTCAGTTGTTAGCTTGGGGAGGGGGAGAGGGAGGGGGAAGGAGAGGGAAGAGAAGGTGGTAGAGCTGAGGTTGGAGGTGGAGGCAAGCCTTGGCAAAAGGGAGGTACCGGTGGCTGCAGTGGGCAGCACTAATGTCAGCACTTGCTGGTATGGCCATATCATTGTTAAATATTGAAATCTTCCGTGCTGGTAAGGAAATGGCTGCTGCCTGGGTCTCATCCACTTCCCCCACCCCCATGATCTGGCAACCAGGGGGAGAACATCTGGCACAGCAAAGGACCTCTAGTGCACGCTCCCTTCTGATTGGCTGATGCCCGTGCTATACTAATTGTGAAATATTTCCAGTATCTCCCCAGTTTGAAGTATATGAGCCAGCAATTCCTGGGCACCTAGACTTTCTTAAAGCCTCTCCAGAAACGCTGGGGGCAGCTGGGTCGGGACAAGAGATGAAATGGATGAACAGGGATAGGAAAATGACATCAGGCCTGTATTTCCAATTCTGCTTTTTCTGGCTCTCCAGTCACTTAGTCCCAAGGGTGACAGCAGTCTCCTAAGATGTGGTCTGTTGGCCAGAGCAGGGGAGGGTGCCTGGGAGCAGGAAACCTGCCAGGGCTAGGACCTGGGGCAGGCCTCCTTCTTTCCCAGGCCTCATCTCCCAGCTCCACGTGAAGTGAGGGAAGGAGTGAGAGAAGGGAGGGTGGAGGCGCTGGGCCGACCTGCTTGTCCTGTTGGGGTGCCCTTTTGCCCCACAGGACCAAATTCAGGTTTGCGTTTGGGGTGCCAGCGGAGGGATGTTATGTGAAAGAAAAGAACTGGAAGGAAGCAGAGTTTCTGTAAGGGACGTCCAATGCCAGCATCTCTGCTAACCTTGCCCCTTGCGCGACCCCAGGAAGAGGCTGGAGGCCGGGGTGGGGGGAAGCCATGAGCACGGGGCGGGGGGGCGGGGCAATGGGAGGGATGGGGATGGGCCTCTTTGAGGTGCCTCCCAGTGAGCCCAAGGCCTCTCCAGCAACCCTGGGAGGATTTTCTTGGCTTGGATAAGAGGAGAGACACAGAGAGGGCAGAGGGGAGGACGGGAAAGGAAAAGGAAATTGGTGCTTGAGCCAGAATGTGACACCCCTACAAAACTGAGAAGAGGAAGGGAGGGCCCCCACCAGGATTCTCCTTCCTTTGTCCCCGTGGAGAGGAAATGCCTCCTTTCCCTGCTGTCTCTGGGGTGGCTCCTAGATTCACCCACTCTCCTCCTAGAACTCCCCAGTGCTGGACTAAAACCGAGCTTTGAAAGGTGCCCACTGACTTCCTGGGCAACAGATGCGGATACGTTTCCCCAATCAGCAGCAGGCCCTACCCAGGCCCAAAGACCACCCCTTTCTCCTAATGATGACAATGGCAAACATTTATGGAGTTCCCATACAGTGCTGGGCCTTGTGCCTGGCCACTTGCGGACTGTCTGTCCTGCGTGCGCTGCATTTCCCCAAGAGGTGAAGTAACTCCCTGACAGCTGCTCCGGCCTCTCCTTCAGACCCTGGCTCTTAGCTTCAGCTGCCTCCTTCAGTCTCCCTGCTTTCATTTCTCGGTCGCCATCTCTGACAGCTCTTTCTGTTCCTGTCACTGTTCCTTTTCCTCTTCTCAGTCCCTGGGCATTCCCCAAGATTCAGTCTCTTTTCCCTGGAGAAGCTTACTTTCTCTGAAAGCGTGAGTCATCACAGCTAGACCCGCTAGGAAGAAATCTGCAAGTCAACATTTCTGCCAGGGCGAGAAAACAATAGTCTGACCCCTGGGGACTGCGCCATGAAAAGGACCAACAGAGACTCTACTGCCCTCTTCAGTTTATAAAGACTGATGGCTCCAGCGAGGATTCCCTAAGAATTTGGTGTAAGACAATAGCAGGAAAAGTAATTCCAAAGTTTCGGTTTTGTTTGTTTTGCTAAGGAAGGCCAGGGAGCCTTGGTGCGTATCTTGGTTATAGATCTTTACAGATCTTTCCTGTTAGCCTGGAGTGAGGCTACCAGGGGGCTGAGTTGTTTTGCTTAGTAAAATACCGGTAATTTTTAGTAGCCCTGGGGGTTCTAAAGGGAGAAGGTGAGGGTCTGGCTGCTGTTCTGCGACTAAAAACCAAAAAAGAGGAGAAAGTTCTGAAGGTGGCAAAGAAAAAAGGCAGCCTGGCACTCACTGCCACCCCCACTGGTTGTCCTGGGGAAGTGGGGCTTTAGGAACACTGATGCCACTAGCTTCTGCTTTTGTCCTTGGGCTCCCCTTGAGCCTCTAGCCTTCAGGAAAATTTTTTATTTAACTTTTTTTTTTTTTTTTTGAGACAAGGTCTCACCCCACTGTCTAGGTTGTAGTGCAGCCGTGGGAACATAGCTCACCGCAGGTTCTACCTCCCAAGTTCAAGCGATCCTCCCACCTCAGCCTCCCGAGTAGCTGGGACTACAGGCGCACGCCACCACGCCCAGATAATTTTTGTATTTTTTGTAGAGATGGGGTTTTGCCATGTTGGCCATAGGCTGGGTCTTAAATTTCTGGGCTCAAGCCATCTGGCTGCCCAGCCTCTCAAAGTGCTGGGATTACAGGAGGTGAGCCACGACGCCTGGCCAAGAAAATCTGATTAACCACCAGCATGATTCACTTGCCAGTCAGTCCAGCCTAGGGGAAAGTGTGTTTAGGCTTAGGCGGAAGTGGTGGAGAGAAGCCCCTGCCCCGCAGAGGGGCCTGTGAACGTAGCTGGAAGCAGGGGACAGGGCAGATGGGAAACCACTCTCATCACAAAACTCACCTGCCTCTCCTTGGGGTGTGTCTTTTGTCCTTATTTTTCACCTGAATTCCCCGTCTTTTTTTCTGCATTTCCCAAAGCCCCTAAGATATCTCCACTAGGGTGTATCTTGGCTGCCTCGATTTCAAAGGGCTGCTGTTTAAATATTCCTACCCTAAAGCCACCTCACAGAGGAAGCAATAACTAAACAAACGCGTTTCCCTTTCCCTTTCTAATGACTGCATTTCTCTCTGAGGTCCCATTACCAATGCAGTCTTCCAAACTGAAACTTCAGGAGGCCAATTGTGCTCTTTGCCCCTGGGTATCTGGAGTTCCTGAGCCTGTGCCCAGTGCTGGCACCAGGCTATGTGCCTAAGCTGAAAGACAGCTTTGAATCTCCCTAGGAAGCAGGTACTGTTATTGTGTATATCTGTTTTGCAGTTGGAGAAATTGAAGTTGAGGGAGGTCATATAACTTTCACAAGGTCACATGAAAAATCACATGGATTTTTCTGAACTCAGTATAGACTTTAACCACAGTGTCCCTAAAGCTCCCCTGCCTCTTCCCTCTTCTTTAGCTCCTTTCTTCTCCTTTGTTTTTTGTCCTTTTTTGCAATGTCTCCCTAAGGCTGTGGCACTAAACCTTCCATGTTTCACACCCAAACTAGTACAATAAACCTCCTGTCACCAATTTCTCCCTCCTCCAGCCCACCTAGCACACTGCTACCTGATTTCCTGAAAACCCAATTCAAGAGGAAACCCACTGATTTCACCCTTGCTCAAGAATGCATGGCAGGGTCATGCACGGTGGCTCACACCTGTCATCTCAGCACTTTGGGAGGCCGAGGTATGCAGATCGTTTAAGCTCAGGAGTTCAAGACCAGCCTGGGCAACATGGCAAGACCCTGTCTCTACAAAAAAATGCAAAAAATTAGCCAGGTGTGGTGGTGCACACCTGCAGTCCCAGCTATGTGGGAGGTTAAGGTGGGAGACCCACCTGAGCCCAGGAAGTTGAGGCGGCAGTGAGCTGAGATCATGCCACTGCACTCCAGCCTGGGCAATAGAGTAAAAATCTGACTAAAAAAAAATAAAGACTCTGTCTAAAAAAAAAAAAAAAAGGATTCACGGTGGGCTGTCTCTTGTCGACCCTATTCAACCCAAGCCCATCCAGGCCACAGGGTTCTGCAGCTCTGAGGGTCTGTAGAATCTGGCCTCTTACCACGCACTCACACACCCTGTGCTCCAGACTTAGGCAGATATGGCCGTTATTCCAGAAATATATCCAGCCCAACTGGTCCTCTGATTCTTCTGCTCACGGTCTTCCCATCCTTAAAAGTCCAACTCAAATCTTCACCCCCTTTGGCCATTCCACTCCTGTAGTGGGTGGAATAGTGGCCCCCCAAAAGATAGATATATCTGTGTCCTACCCTCTGGAACCTGTGAATGTGACCTGATTTCGAAGAAGAGTCTTTGCAGATTTGCAGAGATCCTGAGAGCTCAAGATGAGCTCTCCCTGGATTTAGGGTGGGCTCGAAATCTAATACTCATGTCTTTGTAAGAGAAAGGAGGGGAAAATTTGGACACAGACATATGGAGAGGAAGGCCAGGGGAAGACAGAAAAAGAGACTGGAATTTGGTTGCCACAAGCCACGGAACACCTGGGGCAACCAGGAGCTGGAAGAGGCAAGGAGGGATTCTCCCCTAGAGCCATCAGAGGAAACTCAGCTCTGCCCACACCTTGATTCGAAACCTCTGGCCTCCAGAACTATGAGAGATTAAGCTTCTGATACGTTTTAGGCCACCAAGTTTATGAGACCTAATACAGCTCCATTTGCATCTCTCTTCTTTTGAACTCCTCCTGCTTTTTATCTGCTCACATCACTCCCCTGCCCGGCCCTTTCACTGGCCCTCTGTCATCCAAAGGACAAAGCTCACCTACAGGATACCTTATCGTGACATCCAGAGATGGGCATGACCTGATGGCACCTACCCGCCAGCCTCTCCCTGCTGCATCTACTCTTGTACTTTATACTGTAGCAATACTAATGGGGGCAGTCCTCTCAACACACACAACTGTTTCACATTTCTGGCCTTTGTACTTTCTGCTCCTCCATGTGGAATGCCCTTCCCTTCCGCCCTTGACTTCCTGACATACTCCTAGGTATCCTCCCAAATGGTGCTCAGACATCAGCTCCTCTGTGTTCCTTCCAAACAGACCCAGCAGACAATGCATTGCTCCCTTCTCTGTCCCGGCTTCATTCTACATAACATCTTTCTATTATTTGTATACTAATTACTCTAACTAGGCTACAGCACCTATACCTTGAGGGCAGGAATGGTGGTTTATTCTTTTCTGATTCCCTAGCACCTAGCCCTAGCGCCTGTACTCAGCAAGTGCCCTGTAAATGTCTGCAAATGAAAGATGACTTCTAGAAGTTAATCATTTCGGGCTGTACAAACCTTCAGGGGATGCCATGTCTTGGGCTGTCCCAGTGGCTGGCACAGTAGCTGGCCAAAGGCTTTTTCCATCTTCTGATGGATGGTGGAGGCTCTGCCTCCCTCTTTGGGGCACATCAGATTGTCCAGTCTGAACCTGAATCCACCCCAGCCTCTCTCTCCTCCTCCCCTCTTTGCTCCCATCTTCCTTCCTTCCTTCCTTCCTTCTTTCCTTCCTTCCTTCCTTCCTTCCTTCCTTCCTTCCTTCCTTCCTTCCTTCCTTCCTTCC
>NW_012102532.1:452896-461442 GCF_000951045.1 Mandrillus leucophaeus | reverse complement strand
TCCTTCCTTCCTTCCTTCCTTTCTTCCTTCCCTCCTTCCTTCCTTCCTTCTTTTTTTCTTCAGGGTCTCACTCTGTCACCTAGGCTGGAGTGCAGTGGCACTATCTCAGGTCACCACAACCTCCACTTCCTGGGCTCAAGTGATTCTCCTGCCTCAGCCTCCAGAGTAATTGGGACTACAGGCACACACCACCATGCCTGGCTAATTTTTGTATTTTTAGTAGAGATAGGGTTTCACCATGTTGGCCAGCTGGTCTCAAACTCCTGACCTCAGGTGATCCTCCCGCCTCGACCTCCCAAAGTGCTAAGATTACAGGTGTGAGCCACCACCGTGCTCCCATTTCTGAGCTCTGGGGACCCCTGCCCATGCCTCCCCATCCCTGGCTTTCTCGTACCTGAGCCTGCTGGGTCTTCTCCAGCCACCGGGCACGGTCTGTAGGACTGGGACACTGCACAATGAGGGCGCTGGAGACACACTGGAATTCAGTGAGGTGGATCAGCAGGAAGCTGTCTGGATGGAGGAGACAACCTTCAAGAGGCCAGCCTTTATTTGATCTCCATCCCAGCCCCTCCTTCCCCTCGCTAAGAAGAGGGAGAAGAAAAGGCTCCCCGCAGGAAGGACGTACGAGGGTCTCTCAGGGGTTGGCATACGAGCTTCTCCAGCATGAGAGGGGGGCGGATGATCTTGGCTTTGTCCGCCTTGCGCTGGGGCTTGGTCACGAGGAGCACGTCAGAGAAGAGGAACAGGTACACGTCCAGCTGGGGGTGGGGGCGTAGGGGAAAGAGACAGGGTCAGCTGGAGCCAGGGGCAGGACTGGTCCAGGAGGAGGCACAGGCATGGTGCTCAGACACACAGGGACACACGCAGAGCCCAAATGCGGGAGTGGCCAGGGCCGTCACTTTGGTCCCATCTCTCGATTTACAGGCAGGGAAAGTGGCTGGCTCAGGGTCACACAAATGACTGGGGCTTAGCCAGAACCACATCCTTTCCCAAAACCCCTCTTCTCCCACTTCTGGCGTTTCTGCCTCTTACCTTCTCCCACCATGCCCCGTCCCCTCTACTCTGGCCGCAGCACCCTCACCTTCCCTTCTCGTCCCTCCTTCACTCGCACGGGTCCCTCCAGCAGCAGCTGTCTGGTGTGCTCAGAGGCAACCCCCAGCATGGGGGATGTCAGGTCCAGGGTGGAGAATGGACGCAGGTTCTGAGGGACACAGAGGGGAAGGGTCAGGGTGCTCGGCAGGCTGCCTGGACTTCCTGGCCAAGGGCGGCTCCTGGTTCTGCCACCAACACCTTTCTGTTTCTGTCCTTCCCCCATGGGCTAGAGGAAGCCTCCCAGTGCCTGCTTTGTACTCTTCTGACCTCTACCCCTTGGACTGTCACCACCGGGAAGGAATGATGGACACTCTCGTGGCACCCAAGGAAGGGGCGTTCTGGCCTCGCCAGGCCCCCCTTCACCAGTATCCCTGGGACCTTGCTTTTCCTGGGCCCCTTCCCTCTGCCCTCTCACCTTCTCCACCTCATCACTGGGGGGCTCCAGCACCTCGTAGGGCCCGATGCGCTGGGCTGCAGCCGCCAAGCTCTCTTGCTCTTCGCCCTGGCGGACCTGCCCATTGATGTGTCGCAGGAATGACTCCACAGCTTCGATCTAGGTGGGGTTGGGGGTGCGGGAGGAGGGACGGCTCAGCACCTCTCCCAACCAACGCCAGCCACAGCACAGCGCTACACTGTCACAGACACACTAAGAAAGAGACCCCCTCCCAGTCCCTGACGCACCAGAGTCCTAGCCCCCCCAGGGCACCTACCATGGCATTCAGGGCCTCTTGGGCTCGCGCCTCGGGGCTCCTCTTGAGCACAGCATGGAGCAGCAGTGGGTACTTGGTGATGCGCTGGTGGGGCTTGATGAGCAAGTCACAGAGCATCTGCCTCCCGGAGCGCTTGTGCTTCTCACACCACTGCAGGGAAGGCGGGTGGGGCTCAGGGGTTTGCTCCCTCCTGCCCTGCCTAGTGGTGAACTCAGCCTCAGGCTCAGCTGGAGACTGGCTGGCTAAGATGCACCCGTCCCCCTCCCCAGCACCCCTCTCCCACCTGCACGAAGGCATGGAAGAGAGGGTTAGTTTCTTGCTGCTCTCGGGCGTAAGCCATGGTCTGCTTCACTCGGAGGCAGTACTGGACATAGGGGTGGAACCTCTGGCCAAACTGGAGAGACAGATACAGGAGGTGGGGAGCAGGCACGGGGAGAAGACCATGAATATAGGCTCTGGCTGCAGGACCCAGGAGCAGGTGAAGAGAGTCTCATGGAGGCCCTGAGCCCAGCTCCTGACAGTCCCTGCCTCCCAGGATCCTCCCAGGAATGCTCTGAAGGCTAGGCCTCTCTCTGGATGCCAGGGAGGAGCCTGAGGTCCCGACACAGACCTAGAGCTCTCTGAGCTCCCTCCATCCACAGTGCTGCTGGGGCCTGCTGCTCTGAACTTACTCTCCCACCATCAATAATTCAGCTGGACCGTTTTCAGGACACTGCAGATCCCATTTCACCCTGGGGGTGGGTGGGGTGGCCACCTAAGGGTTTGCTCAGACGCCTTGCTCCTGTGGAGGGGGTGCCTAAGGCTCCTAGGAGAAGGACGCCTCCCTCTCTACCCCACTGCAACGTTTCCCTGCAGGGCCCACATTTTCCTGGCTAGGTAACATTGTAGAAGAAAGTCAGACCCTAGGCCCTCTTGCTTTCTCTGTCACTCTTCTCCATGCCCCGGGTGCCTCCTGTGGCCTTTTACACCCGCCCAAGTCATCTTAAGGGTCCCCTCACTTAGGCCCCATTGGCTGCACCCAGCTTTTGTAGTTGATGGGAGCCGAGGTGTGACCCTTCCCTGAGACAGCTGTATTTTCATTTCATAAGGGCCTCCAGAAGAACAAGGAACCTGTGGCACAGAGGTCAGACTTGTGGCATGCAGGGAGGAGGTGAGGTGATATGAGGGGTAGGGGCTGTGTCCTGCGGCCCTTCAAATCACAGAGAGTTGCGTACTGCGGGCATGCCCTACACACAGGACCCCCGCGGGCTCCCAGTCCTGCCCCATCCAGACACAGCCCTTCACAGGCCTCACCGTCAGGAAGCCACTTTCCAGACCAATGGGGTCCAGGGGCTGGCCTGAGGCCCGAGTTTCCTCCAGGGTGGGCCCCAGCACCTCCTCCCAAAAGCTCCGGTGGGTTCGAATCAGGCTGGGGACATTTCCAAACAGGGTCTCAGCTGACACCTGGAGGAGGGAGCAGAACTGAGCAGCACACCTTTGGCAGGTCACCAGGGGTGGCACTGGCCCAGGAAAGGTGAGGACCCTAAGCTTGGACAGCAGGGGTGGGGGCGAAGAGGGACGAACGGGGCAGTGGGCCTGGAGGATCTCAAGGATGCCAGTCTGGGAAATGGGGGGCCTGTGGCCTGCTTGGAGTCCCCAGTAACAGGGAAGTAGGGAGGGCAAGGCGTCCCAAAAAACAGGGCAGTGGGAATGTAGACAGGGATGGCTGCAGGGCCCACCCTCATCCCCAGGCTCAGAGCTCGGGCTGTGCCAGGATCCCCCCCGAGCACCCACTCACTTCCGTCAGCAGTCCCACTCGCTGCAAGTTCAGCAGGCCAGCGGCTAGGAGCTGCAGGGAGGGGGATGAGGGTCTCAGGACCCAGCGCAGCCCTTCAGTGCCACCTCCCACCCCCCATCAACTTCAGTACTGCTGACCTATCTTCCTGGATCCCAGACTGGCCTGAAATCCTGCCCCTCCCTCCCCCAGTGACCTGTCTTCCAGTCTGGGAGGATGGGGGATCATGCAGGGAAGAAGGGGCCGGGGCTGGGGCTGAGGGAGGCTCACGTCGGTCATGATCTTGAGCTTTCTCACGTAGATCAGCTCGGTGGTCAGGAGCTCCCACAGGGCCTCCTGTTGGTGGCAGAGCTCCCGGCTCATCTCCTGGGGTGGGGAGAATGCTGGTTCAGTGGGGAATGATAATTACATGGCATGTATCAGCTGCTAAGTGCTACTGCACCTACTTCATAGGTTCTAGGCACTTTGCACATGACCATGAACTTTTAATCCTCAAACCAATGTGTAGGTGGTATTATCCCCACTTTACATATGTGGTAACTGAGGCCTAGAGAACTTTACTGTCTTGACCAAGGTGTCACTAGTAAGTGGCAGAGCTGGGGTCTGAACCCAGATCAACGCATTTCCAGATGCTTTTTCCACATGACTCCACTTCCCAAGGCCTTTCCCTCCTCTAGAGCAGAATCTGTGTGTGCATTCACGCCGTGGGGACGGACTCACCTTGTGAGTTTCAGGCTCACCTTGTGCCCAGGCACCAGCTCCCTCCAGGACTTCTCGATGGCCAGGCCGCTGTCGCCACCCTCTCCTATCTCCCAGTGCCGCCGGTCCTCAGGGGGCAGCCGGGGCATCCCAAACATGCTGAAAGTGTGCAGCCTCACCTCCAGCTCATGGGCCTTAGTGACTTCCTGGGGGAGCCAAGCAGGGCATCAGCTCTGGCCACATCCTTGGCACCCAGCCACAGGGCTCCAGGAGGGCTGTGTGTGTGTGCATGTGTGTTTAAGTGTGTGTGTGTCTGGAATGGGAGATGGCAGGCAGCACTGAGTATGAGTGGGGACACGGAGGCCTGGAGGACAGGGGTCGGCCCCAGTTGGAATTCCAGGGAAAAAGGCATTGCTGGAATGTGGGTGAAGAGGCACCCTGGTCTGCAGAAAGATCCCTGGAGAGGGGTCTGATCTAGGCTCACTGACAGGAAAGAGGCTTTCCATGGGTCTCCTGAATCAGAATGAGGTAGGGGAGGGACAGAAACAGACACTCAGAGGGAACTTCAAGTGAATCAGAACAAGACTTAGAGAACCAGTGGTCTCAGGCACCACTGACAATTTGCCCATAAAATGGCATTTTTTATGAGGTAGCATGGCTTACATTTTACAAGTTTCTTTTTTCTTCTTTTTTTTTTTTTGAGACAGAGTTTCGCTGTTGTTGCCCAGGCTGGAGTACAGTGGCACAATCTCGGCTCACTGCAACTTCCACCTCCTGGGTTCAAGCAATTCTCCTGCCTCAGCCTCTTTAGTAGCTGGGATTACAGGTGCCCGCCATGATGCCCAGCTAATTTTTTTTGCATTTTTACTAGAGACGGGGTTTCACCATGTTGGCCAGGCTGGTCTGGAACTCCTGACCTCAGGTGATCCACCCATCTCGGCCTCCCAAAGTGCTGGGATTACAGGCGTCAGCCTCTGCGCCCGGCCCATTTTACAGGTTTCTTTGGCGCCTAGTAATGTGAGCAACAGACACTCCTGACCCTCACTCACTCCATCCGGATGTGGCTCGAGAGGAGGGGTGAGGCTCACAGCGGCGGCAAAGGATGATGTGGTCCTGAGGATGGAGGGAGCATACCTGACTCTCAGCGACTTGCTCATTTGACTTGGTAATTTTCAAAAACTGAAAGCTCAATATCAATCATTTATCCACATTTAATCAAAGTGTCTCAAGTCAAAGTCCCTGGTTGCCATGCATAGACCAAGGAGAGATATATCCCTGAGGGGCCCTACGCAGAGCCATGTCTGACTGGCAGGCAACAGCCTCCTGGACCTGTGGTCTCAGCCCCTGGGGCTTGCTGGTCATCTGTGGAGCCATCACAATTGGGGCTGCATGCGTGGGGATGGGAGGAGAGGGACCCCCTTACCTTGAGTTTGGGGGAGTGAGGCAGGCCAGCCCCCACATGGCCCCCGTGCCTCTTCTCGGGCTCTGGATCTCGCAATCTCATGGGTGACAGGCCTCGGGACTGGCCAGACCCCCTGACAAAGGGGACATACTGCTGGAGGCGTCGGCGACTGGGATCCTGGGAGAGGAGTAGGGGAAGTTCTGGGGGTGCCTCTCTTTCCCCAGAAACCCCAGAGAGGTAGTAGGGGGGCAGTCTTGGCTCTAGATGTTGTTCCCCCACCCTGGTAAGTCGGGCTGGCTCACTTCTCCCCGCAAACCAGTTTGGTGTGGGCTGCTCCTGCCCTGAGTCACAGCGGCTGCTGCCAGCAAGGCTAAGCTGAGTGGGCAGGGGCATGACAGCCTGGCTCCCCGAGTGGGCCTGGGGCAGAAGTGGGGCCTCCTGCCGAGCAGGTGCACAGGCACACACATGCCTGGGCTCTGGTGTGTGTGCCCCCGCTGCCTCCTGCTCTCCGTACCACGGGGGGTGCATGGACAAGGCATGGTGCACACAGCATTCTGGTCTCTCATAACTCTCCTTGTCTGTGACCAGCCTCCCTCACACATGGGGAGAGGGCACACACATGTGCAGCCTCCTCCCCGGGGGCGTGCAGCCTGCATCCCATCCAGCTGGGAGTGGCTGCCCTTCCGTGTGAAAGGCTGAGGCCACTGCCACCACACGGCTCCTCCCAGGGCAGGCCTGGTCACATTCCTTCATTTGCCTGTGGCCTGAATTACCCCACATGCTTCCTAGTCTCCCTTCTCACCCACAGCCTAGGAAAGTCCCATCTCCACAGGCAAAATTCTCGTGCAGTGAGGCAGGGGATATCCCAGCCACAAGCAGAACTGTCCTCAAGGTGGAGGGGAAGCCTGCAGCCTGAGGGACAGATTTGACTTCCACACCCCTCTCCTTGGTCAGGATGGGAGGAGGGCCAGGCAGTTCCAACCAGGGGTGGAGCCAAGGCAGGCACCCTCCTGTCCCTACCCACCACTGGAGGAGCAGGGACACCCTGAACCTTTGCTCATCTTCATCCTGACTCAGGGAGAGGCAGATCTCAGGAAGCCCTCAAACCCCTGCCAAGCAGAGGCGGGTGCCTGGGAGGCGCCAGCTCTGGGGTTTGATGACCTTACCCGCAGCTCTTTGTCTGAGACCTGTCTAACAGCACTCCTCTACGGGCCTGGCTTCTCCTGGCTCTGCCTCTCCTGCCCAGCTGCCTGGGACTGGGGTGTGACATCCCTGGAGCCTGGCCCTGTCACTGCCCTCCTCTTCCCCGCAACCCAGGAAAGAAGAGTAGGGTAAGGGGCAGGAATAGCTCAACCTCTGAACCTGTAAGGGGACAGAGGCTCCACAGCCTGGGTGTCCTCCCTCCTGCCCCACCAGGTCACTTTTGGGGCACAGTCTGGACTCACCAGCACCAGGCCTCCTCGGGGATAGAGACTGCCAGCAGTGCTCTGAGCGGAGGCTCGATGCCGACCCCCATAAGTCTCAATGCGGGAGGCCACGAGTCCTTGGAGGGGGCCCTCATTTGGAGGACCAAAGGCCTTCATCCCTTCTCTGCTGGGTCACCTCCAAAGGGCCATATCTTCAATGTCCAGGAGAAAGAGGTCCCCTAGGGCTGCAAGAGAGAAAAGAGAGGAATGGAAGGGCCATTCCCAATCAGCGAATGGCACCAGGTGGGAGACCAACACTGGTGCGGGGCCTGGGCAGGAGGGTATAGTGGGGGAGGAGAGGGCCAAGGGCTTAGTCACTTGTTGGGGGGAACATGGCTGCCTCATCTATGATTTGATGGGAGTAGGGTAGGTCCAGGTACATACTGTGTAGGAAGCCCCTTGGAGATGTACCTCCTCTCTCACATGTGTACATATTTGGGGTACAAGCTCCTGCACTGGTCTCAAATGGGAACAAGGGTCACAGACAGGTCTCGGACTTTCTGGATACACCCAGGTGGGAGGGTTCTAACCCCATCCCCTTCCCCATATAAAGCCTGGGAAAAAGCTGGAGGAAGGCCGTGGTGGGTGGGGTGGGCTGGGAGTGGGGGTGGCTGGAGACAGCCCAGTCTGCCACCAGTTTTTGTACAGCCTGTAAGCCTTTACATATCTACACAGTTGAAACAACTTCTGCCCCCTGCAAAAAACCCACCAATATTTTGGGACAAGTAAATATTATATGATATTCAAATTCAGAGTCCATAACTATAGTTTTGTTGGAATCCAGCCTCCTCTGCTGGTCTCCTAATAATCTGTGGCCGCTTTCTTGCTAGTTGGAACAGACGGTGTAGGCCGCAAAGTCGCTGATATTTACTGTCTGGCCTTTACTGAAAGGCTTGCCCGTCTCTTACCCGAACCCTCCTGGCCACAGACAGGGAGGTGAGTGGGGCCAGCTGTCTGGCCACTGGCCTTAGGGATCAGTCAAATAGAAGAAGAGTTTCTCGGGCTGTATATTTGGTCCTCGCCAGCCTCTGGGAACACCACCATGGAGCTGGTGGCCAGGCGTGGGGCTCCATCCCTCCCGGCTAAACCTGGAGGGAGGGCCCGCCCTCGAGTGGGCAGGGCCTGGAAGAGGAGAGGCCTCCTAAGGGGCGGTGGGCTCAAGGAGGCAGGTGCTTGTGCCCCGACCAGGTGAGCCTGAGGTCCCGACTCAACCCTCCCTTACTTTCCTCCGATTTAGGAGCAGAGGAGGAAACGTTCGCTGTCCCTCCTGCCGCCTCCCAATAGTCCTCCCTCTGAGGGCGCCGTCTCCCTCGCACTGCTCCCTACCCAGGGTCCTTTCTCAGCCTGGCCCCCGGCTCCCCTCCTCCCGCCTCCGGGAGGCCAGGCCTTCCTTCCGCTTCGCC
>NW_012102532.1:448568-451328 GCF_000951045.1 Mandrillus leucophaeus | reverse complement strand
TATTTTTTAAAAAGAAAACAGAGACTGTATCTTGCTGCGTGGCCCAACATGGTTTCCAACTCCTGGGCTCAAGTGATCCTCCCGCTTCGGTTTCCCCACCTTTTCACTTCTCGGAATCATGGCACCTTGTCTGACAGAAGCACTGGATATTCGAGATAGAGGTGTCCTGTGGATGTGTGGTCATTGTAATCTTACAACCATGAAACCCAAGACCCTGTAGTGGGCAGGTGGCAGGTCTGAGGCTCCCAGCCCCTCACCCTGCCTGTGGTCTATTTCCTGCCAATGGACTCAACAGTGACTGATACGGCTCCTTACTTCTTCAGAGCATCCTGAAGTTCAGGAAACACTTTCAGAAGCAGAATCTCCTTGAGTTGCCAGGGGAAAGGGTCTCTATTCCCCTTTCCCATCTAGCGTATGAAACACATACGTGATCAGAGTGTTCTAGTCCTCACTCGGACTCTGGTGACTCTATTTCATTTGGAGGAGGAATCTCTATCTTTGGACGGTTTCTAATTTTGTATTCCCCGTGTCTATTCTCAAATCCGCCCTCCGGGATTCTCTTTCTCTGAGCTTGCTGTTGTGTGATTGTTCTGCTGGTTCAGAAGTGTCCTCTGTTCCTCCAGATCCTTGAACCAGCCTCTCTCCTGCTCCTGCCTCCCAGCTGGTGGTGGGACCAGTTTTTGGGGGTGAAGTCAGGTGGGAAAGGAACTGCAGTGGCAAGAAACCAGAGTATGTCTAGTTCCTAGCCCTTCTCTCTTCCCATTCACTGTGTGTGTGTGTGTGTGTGTGTGTGTGTGTGTGTGTGTGTGTGTGTTGTGAGAGCTAGACAGAGCTAGAGAGACATCCAGGGATGACAAGAGTAGCCGTGAGGGAAAGAGTTAATAAGCCAGGAGAGGAGGTGGTGATTATGGACAGTATTAAATGACACCCCAGAGACAGCTGGTGCCAGTGGCCCCTAGCTTCTCCTCCCAGTGTCTCCCAGAAGGAGTGGGAAGGAGGAGTAAGAGGGAAGATGAAACTGAGAGAGCACCAAAGACAAGCCTGGGCTTACAGTGCTCTGGGGTGAGCTGGCTAGACTGGCCCAGAGGAAGGTGGTTGGCGGGGGGTGGGTGGGTTGGGGGAGGTTTAAACCCTTTCACTTCCCTCTAGGCGCTGAGGTCCAATCTCCACCCACCACTGCCCCAGGGCCTGTCTTCAGCCTCCCTGGGAGGAGAGGTTCCCAGGGAAAGCTGAAGTCTAGAACCAGAGGTGTGGCGGGGCATGGGTGTGTGGCCTGGGAGGCAGGCCTCCATGTTCTGTTTCTTCTCCTCTGTCACTCTCACCGTCTCCACCTCCATGACCCCTTCTGCGCTGCGGAGAGCACACTCCTGTGGCAGGCTGAGGGGAGCGTTCTCAGGGAGCTGAATGAAATCTAAAGAATTGGGAGGCTGGAGGCTTGGCCTCTGCCAAGTGAGGCTGGGGGCCACCTGGTCCTTGGACCAGAGTATGCCACCTGGATACTTCTCTTTATTCCTGGTTATCCTAGCCTTTCCTCATATGCCTAGCTTGAGTCATATCCCTCACTTTCTCCCAGGTAAGACGCTCCTCATTAGGTCCCCGAATTGACCCCATAACTGATGGTAAAGTGTGTGTCCACGGCCAAAGCTCTGAAGATCAAATGCTTCTGTCCAATAGCAGCCTGAGGATAACTGCCTGGGGTTGGCATAAGGGGCTCACCAGGCAGGAAGGGCCTCGACCTCTGCCAAGCCCATATCTCTCAGGGCAGGAGTGGGGACCATCTGGGCTAATGAGGGGCTGGCAGGCACTAGCAACAGGAGGCAGCTAATGGGAGCTGTGTTCTGCCTGCCCAGAGCGAGGCAGAAACTGAGGGTTCAAGCAGGAGGCGCCAGGTCATGTGAGGCAGATGAATACCAGGCCAGGCCACAGGGCACAGCCTCTGGTGCCTCAGGCCAGAACTGGTGCTTCCAGTTTCTTCTTTCCTCCCCTCCTCCATTCCTTCCACATTTATTGGCAATGTGCAAGACAGTAGGAATATAGAAAAGAATAAGAGGCCCTGACTTCTAGGGGCTTACAGACTAATGGGGAGGCAGATGGACGCACAGAACATTGATATTTAAGTTAGACATAGAAGGACTAAGTCAGGAGCTGTGGGAACACTTTGGAGGGACCGGTTACTATAGAGGGGAGCCAGGGATGGCTTCTAGAGGAGGCGAGCTTTGCGTTGGGACTTGAAGGATGAGTAGCAGTCAGTTGGGCTGAGAAGGAAGAAAGGGCATTTCCAGAGGAGGGAAGAGCATGTTTAAAAAGAAATTGAAGAGCAGACTTCCCTAAAGGCCTCCTGAGGGTCTACCCTATTGGCTCCCTGGGAATATCCCAGCTTCCAAGTCGAGGATCTCTGGGTGGTGGCTTAGGAGGACGAACCTTCGAGGTCTTTCCTAGGACTGCCTCCTTCACGAAGCCTTTCCTAATAATCCCGCAGCCAGGCTGATCACTTTCCTCCCTGGTTGCAACAGCCTTGACCGCTATGTTTCTTTAAAAGGCACTCTTGTTCTGCCTATTACTGTTGATATTAGCATTGCTGCCTATGCCCGAGGGCAGGGATAGGGCAGCCTAACACAAGACTGGCATGGTGTTTGGGAATTGAACTGGATTGACTTGCTAGAGGACCCAGACAGAATGACTTGCAGATGGACTGGCCTGTACGGCTCCATCCCTGACCAAAGGAACCACCTTTGCTTTTTAGACACCTGGCATTCTTCC
>NW_012102532.1:440761-448088 GCF_000951045.1 Mandrillus leucophaeus | reverse complement strand
GGGGAGCCAGGGATGGCTTCTAGAGGAGGCAAGCTTTGTGCTGGGACTTGAGGGATGAGTAGTAGTCGGCTGGGTAGAGAAGGAGGAAAAGGGGCTGGACCGAGAGCTGTGGAATCTTTTCTTTTCTTTTCTTTCTTTCTTTTTTTGAGATGGAGTCTTGTACTGTCACCCAGGCCGGAGTGCAGTGGTGGCGCGATCCCGGCTCACTGCAACCTCCGCCTCCTGGGTTCAAGTGATTCTCCTGCCTCAGCCTCCCGAGTAGCTGGGACTACAGGTGCCCCCCACCACGCACAGCTAATTTTTTGTATTTTTAGTAGAGACGGGGTTTCACCATGTTGTCCAAGATGGTCTTGATCCCTTGACCTCGTGACCCACTTGCCTCGGCCTCCCAAAGTGCTAGGATTACAGGCATGAGCGACCGCGCCCAGCCAAGGACTATGGAATCTTAACCAGACCTATAGGGTCTTTGTGGCTTAGGAGTCCCAGCAGGTTCCTTAGCAGGTGATGTTGGGGCCATGGCACCGAATGTCCCAGCTGTGGAAATGTTCCCCATCTTTCTCTCTTTCCAGGCTGCTCAGGCCTTCGGGAATGACAAGGGCATATCCAAAGTGAAAGACGTCTGGAGCCATTTTATTTCTTGGCCTTCTATCTTTGCCCCACTGCACCTGAGAGCCATGGTCTCCCCTAGTGACCTCCCCTGGAAATGCAATGAAACCTCATTGCATTGTCTTGGTCTTTGGGGGCAGGAGCGGACAAGCCTCCAAGGCCTGGCCTTCCTTCCTGAGTCGGATGGGCCCCAAGTGGTCTTGTAGTCCAACACTTCTCCCCAAACGGAAGCACAGGCTGATGCCCTTGGCGGATGGCTCCTGCCTGTGCCCAACACTTCCATCAATGCTTCTTCCAGGGTCAATGCCTTTGTTCAAGTGGCTCTGCTCAGTGGGTGGGGTCACTTCCTTCAAGCCCCCTTCCTTCCAGTGGTCATTTGATTTCCTCTCTCAGGTCTGCGCTGACACTGGGTCCTCTCAGGTTTATCCTACCTGAGGATGACTCAAACTTACATGCACCTAGGCAGTTTAAGGCTCTGGGTCAACCCTTGCAAATGTCTTCAAAACTAGAACAGCCCTTCCCCCATGGCCAACTTCTACTAACTCTGTGGCCCTCGTCACTTAGCCCAGGGTCACAGCCAGTCCTCACTTAGGGCACATGTATTTTGAGGCCCATTTGCCCAGGGTGGCTGATTGTCTGGGCCAATCTCATGATGGCACACCTTGCCCAGCCCAGGCAGATGAGCTGGTATTCTCCTCTTAGAGTAGACACTAGCAGCACAACAGTCTTAAATCATCATTTCTAATTTAATTTGACAACCCTGACTTTCAGAAGTTCTTTCTCATCTCTGACCCAAATACTTCCAGCTTAAATTTAATTTCCTCGTGCTCTGGGGAATACCCTTCTCTGTATCATGAACCCCTCTTTGGATAACTGAACCACAGTTTCAGTCATTTTAGCAGGTTTAGAAACCCTGGATCCTTTTGCCTTCAGAGACTATGTTCTGAGTTTGGGTTCATACAGGCAGACAACAAGGTCTGAGGAACCACCCTGTGCACCAGGCACTGGGTGAGATGCTCAGAAGATATCATTCCATTTCTCCTTACAGCAACCCAAGAGGCAGATGCTACCGGTATCATCCCACTTAGTTGGTGCAAGACTGAATCTTGGAGGTAAAATAGCTTCACCAAGGTCACAAAGCCAGGATGTGGAAGAGCTGGCTCAATTCCTGTATCTAACAAGGCTTTAGAGAGGACATTTGGTCCAGCCGCCAACTGCCAAACAGGAGACCACTGTGAGTATGTAGGACAGATGTCTGCCTCTGACTTCGCATCCACTTTGGGTCGGGTTCTACCTTAATTTTGCATTAATCATTTCTGCCTGCCAAATGACCTTCAGTTACGGATCTCTGCCTCCCTTACTGCTCATGCACTTGTTAGTTTGTTGTTTTTTAGAGGACAAATGCACCATGCAGGGCTCAGAGGCTTGGAGTCATCTCTGTCTCAGGCCAGGGTCTTTGTTCATAGGGAAGCCCTTCATCAGGCTTTGGGGGCAGCTGGATTTGATTTGTCTATATCTCCATTCTTGTATGTAAAACAAGGATAAAATAACTAAATTTTGGAATCATTGGATAATTATAATAATAACAATAGCTAGCTTTTTTTTTTCTTTTTAAGAGACAGGGTCTTGCTTTGTCATCCAGGTTGGAGTGCAGTGGTGCGATCATGGCTCACTGCAGCCTCAACCTCCTGGGCTCAAGTGATCCTCCCACCTCAGCCTCCCAAGTAGCTGAGACCACAGGTGTGTGCCACCACACCTGCCTAATTTTTAATTTTTTGTAGAGAAGGGGGTCTCCCTCTCTGCCCAGGTTTGTCTTGAATTCCTGGCCTCAAGGGATCCTCCTGACTTGGCCTCCCAAAGTGCTCAGATTACAGGCATGAGCCATTGTGCCCAGCCAGAGCTAGCTTATTAAAGCAACAACTATGTGCAAGACACATAGTTTATATGTTTTATTTTATTTAATACTCACAAAAATCCTATGAGGTAGATACTATCATACTCCTATCACAGGGGAGGAAACAGGCTCAGAGAGGTTATATGACATGCTCAAGATGACAAAGTTAGCAAGAAAAAAAGTGAGGATTTGAACTCACTTGTCTCATTCCTAAGCTGGCACCTTTGACTACTATCCGATAGGAAAATAAACAAGTTGCTTTAGGTAAGCCTGGTGTATGGAAAGGAAACCAGATAAAACTGACTGCCTCGTTTCAGCCCTAAAGGTCATCTCAGCATTTGAAGACACAAGAAATCTAACTCCTAAAGCTTTGAGAAGTATTTACTGAAGGCTGCTGGCCAGGGCTGGTCTTCACTGAAGGCTGCTGGCAGGAGCCCAAACCCAGGGCTCTGTTGCTCATTATACAGCATCGTTTCCTACCAAGCATCTTCACTCCTGTCTCCCCAAAATATTCTTCCTCATAGTATCTATTCAGTCCTCTCCTCTCCTGCTCCCTCTTCTGTCTCCTTCCAACCCCTTTTCCTGATCTTCCCCCTCCGGTGGCTCCATTCCCTTTCCTTTATGGAACCATCTACTCTTGTCTTTTGGTAATCTCGTCTGCCTTTCTGCTCAGTAGAACAAAGATGGCATCACCCACAGTCCTCAAAAGGAGGATAGTAAATCCATGTAACAATGAAATACTGTTGTCCTCAGCATGCTGGGCTCTCAATGCCTGGCCAAGGCAGATAAAAGGAAATCCTAAGGGGCTGAGGGGACAACAGAGAGGGGATTTAGAAAACTGCTTTCCTCAGGCCAGGCATGGTGGCTCACACCTGTAATCCCAGCACTTTGGGAGGCCGAGGCGGGCAGATCACGACGTCAGGAGATCGAGACCATCCTGGCTAACACGGTGAAACCCTCTCTCTACTAAAAATACAAAAAATTAGCTGGGTGTGGTGGCACGCACCTCTAGTCTCAGCTACTCAGGAGGCTGAGGCAGGAGAATCACTTGAACCCAGGAGGTGGAAGTTGCAGTGAGCCAAGACTCCATCACTGCACTCCAGCCTGGGTGACACAGAGCAAGACTCCGTCTCAAAAAATTAAAAAAAACAAAAACAAAAAACTACTTCTTCACAGGCCCTGCATTCTGTCTATTTTCCTTCCCTTCCCTCCATCAGTACCTGGGGGAGGAGGAGGAGGAGGAGGTGCGGGTGTGCATCCCTCCTTACTATCTGACTCAACTCTGCACATTCTCCAAGACCTGAATCAATCGCTGCCCAGACCCTCCTGGACCAATGTGGTCCACAGTACCTCCCCTGCCCCGATTCCTGCTGCATTTGCCCCTCTTACGTTTGCCTTACCTTTCTTGCTACCAAACATTCATGGTGGGTGTCTTGGCTCCTTATCTAGGCCGTAAACTCCTTAAAAGCAGGACCGTGCTCTTTCACAGTGCCAGGCCAGATGGAACTTGACATAGATACTAATTAAAGATTTGCTTGGGAGATGACTGTGGAGTAAGACCTCTAGGAGTGAGGTCTTTGGAGTTTGCATTTGGGCTCCATCACTATGGTTGCTTGTCCCTGATTTTTTACATTTCTGAGTGTCTATGCCATTTGGTAAGATCCTCCCACACTGACTCTGCGCTTGGCCTTGTGATTCGCTTTGGCCAATAGAACGTGGCAGAAGTGACGACAGACTCGTTCTAGTCTTGGAGCTCCAAAGGCTTTGTCCACATTCATTGTCTCGGAAGCTTCCCACCATGATGAGGAACAAGCTCAGGAGGACAAGAGACCACGTGCAGGAGAGTAAGTCATCCTAGCTCAGGCCATGCTAGACCAGGCGAGGAAAGCCGACCCATAGCCACAAACACACGAGGGAGCCCAGCCGAAATCTGACTAACTTGGACCAAATCAGCAGAATGACTTAGCCAACCTGATTGATTCATGTGCCAAAGTACATTTTTATTGTTATTAGCCTGTTAGTACATATTTTATGGGTGCTTGTTACGCAGCACTAATGTGGTGTTGGAGAATGGACACAACCATTTACCAACTCTGTGATCTTGGGAAAGTTATTTAATTGCTATACTCTTTTTTTTGAGACAGGTCTTGCTGTGTTTCCCAGGATGGAGTGCAGTGGCGTGATCTCGGCTCACTGCAATCCCTGTCTCCCGGGCTCAGGTGATCCTTCTGCCGCAGCCCCCTGAGCTGCTGGAAATACAGGGTGCACCCCCATGCCTGGTTAATTTTTGTATTTTTAGTAGAGACGGAGTTTCACGTTGTTGGTCAGGCTGGTCTCTAACTCCTGACCTCAAGTGATCCACCCAGCTCGGCCTCCCAAAGTGCTGGGATTACAGGTGTGAGCCACTACACGCAGCTGATTGCTGTATACCTCAACTTCCTTGTCTGTAAAGTGGGAATGTAGTGGACACTGTCGACAGCTTCAGCTGAGTCTCCTCTCCCAGTGATTGCTTCAGCTAAAGAATTGCTTCACTCAAGATTCTGCGCCCTTTGCTGGGGCCACCTGTATCCACTCAATGGCTGATGTGGAAGCATAAAAGTCTGGGCCCCTTCTTCCAGCTGGGGGTAACTCTGCAGGGCTGTCCTAGCTGCAGAGCTGCCTGTGGCTAGGGCCTTGGTGATGACTGCATCATCCCCCTGCTTCCCCCTCTGCCTAATCCTGCTTCATTTCTTCAAGGGTCAAATTCAAGAGACTTCCAAATCAACATCTTACATTCATATCCCCATCTTAGAATCTGATTTCCTGGAACTAACCTGTGGGAAGTGGATACCAGTGACTACGTAGCAAAATCTTGCCAATGAGAAAAAAGCAGGTATGTTCCCTAAGACTGTTTTGCCTGTGACCGGGCTCGGTGGCTCACGCCTGTAATCCTAGCACTTTGGGAGGCCGAGGCGGGTGGATTGCCTGAACTCAGGAGTTCATGACCAGCCTGGGCAACACAGTGAAACCCCATCTTTACTAAAATACAAAACATTAGCTGGGTGTGGTGGTGTGCGCCTGTAATCCCAGTTACCCTGGAGGCTGAGGCAGGAGAAATCACTTGAACCTAGGAGGCTGAGGTTGCTGTGAGCCCAGATCATGCCACTGCACTCCAGCCTGGGCCATAGAGCGAGACTCCATCTCAAAAAAAAAAAAAAAAGACTGTTTTGCCTTCAAATTTTGGATCTGTTACTACTACCAAAAGCATTTTGAAAAACTGCATACATCTTTGTATACTTTTGAATCTAAAATCTTTCTTTATATTTTAAAATGTAACATTTAGCGTATTATTGGTGACATTTAAGATGAAATAATTCTCTTTAACTTTTTATTTAAAAAATTCAAAGTTTTAGGAATTTGCAAGAATAATATAATGACCTTTTGTATACCCTTTACCTAGACTTGTCAGTTACTGATATTTTGCCCCATTTGGTCTCTCACATTCTATCACTAGAATTACTGATATATAATTAAAACAGAAATATATATATATATATATATTTTTTTTTTTGAGATAAGGTCTTGCTCTGTTGCCCAGGCTGGAATGCAGTGGTGTGATCATGGCTCACTGTAGCCTTGACCTCCCTGTACTCAAGTGATCCTCTCAGCCTCCCAGGTACCTGGGACCACAGGCACCTGCCACTGCACCTGGCTAATTTTTGTATTTTTTGTAGAGACAAAGTTTCAGTATGTTGTCCAGGATGGCAGAAATATATTTTAAATATATATTCAACTTAAAAAGAAAAATTTAATTGAGATTGTACCCTTCCCCATTGAGATGAACAGAGCTTCCCCTGTACCCCAACATTTTTTCAAGGAGAGGCAACATGTGCAGGGGTTTGGCTCATGTGTGGATTGAGGCAGCCTTGGTCTGAATCTTGGTTTTGCTACTTATGGGCTGTGTGGTCTTAGACAGGTTGTTTAACCTCTTTGTGCCACAGAATCTTCATATTTGTGTCTACGTCATATGGTTGTGGTGAGGACCAAATGAGTTAATATATATCAAGTACTTAGAACATTACCTGACATATTGTAAGTATGGTTTATGTTTATGGTATAATAGAATGTACCAGTGGATGAATAATTATTTATTGCTAGAATAATTAGGGTGCAGAGCAAATTAACAAGAAGATATATCATTAGTAAGTCAGAGGTTTCCAAAAGATGTATTCATGATCATTGTTCAATGCATTATTTACAGTAGAATCACATCTCAGTGGTAAGTTAATCTAAGAACATGGTAGGAATAAATAAATGAGCCGAGAAGTGATTGATAAATAATAGCAAATTGGAGACATGTAAAAAAATTTTAATGACTGAGACTAGGCTTAGTGGCTCACGCTTGTAATCCTAGCACTTTGGGAGACTGAGGCAGGTGGATCACTTGAAGCCAGGAGCTCGAGACCAGTCTGGACAATATGGTGAAACCCCTCTACAAAAAAGTACAAATATTAGCTAGGTGTGGTGGCCCCCACCTGTAGACCCATCTACTAGGGGAGTTGAGCCTGGGAGGTGGAGGTTGCAGTGAGTCAAGATCATGCCACTGCACTCCAGCCTGGGTGACAGAGTGAGACCCTGTCTCAAAAAAAAAAAAAAAAAGAATATGACTTTCCATTATTCAATGATTGGGAGCAAAAGGGAATGAAGATGTTTTTTCCTACAAGTCTTAGTAAATATAGAATAGTAAAGTGCCTTTGATATATGTTCCTTTTTTTGGAGGATGCAATGCTCATCTGTTGCTAGTAAATGTGAAACTTTTTACTTCCTCCTTCTTTTTTTTTTTTTTTT
>NW_012102532.1:440111-440711 GCF_000951045.1 Mandrillus leucophaeus | reverse complement strand
AAAAAAAAAAAAAAAGACTGTTTTGCCTTCAAATTTTGGATCTGTTACTACTACCAAAAGCATTTTGAAAAACTGCATACATCTTTGTATACTTTTGAATCTAAAATCTTTCTTTATATTTTAAAATGTAACATTTAGCGTATTATTGGTGACATTTAAGATGAAATAATTCTCTTTAACTTTTTATTTAAAAAATTCAAAGTTTTAGGAATTTGCAAGAATAATATAATGACCTTTTGTATACCCTTTACCTAGACTTGTCAGTTACTGATATTTTGCCCCATTTGGTCTCTCACATTCTATCACTAGAATTACTGATATATAATTAAAACAGAAATATATATATATATATATTTTTTTTTTTTTGAGATAAGGTCTTGCTCTGTTGCCCAGGCTGGAATGCAGTGGTGTGATCATGGCTCACTGTAGCCTTGACCTCCCTGTACTCAAGTGATCCTCTCAGCCTCCCAGGTACCTGGGACCACAGGCACCTGCCACTGCACCTGGCTAATTTTTGTATTTTTTGTAGAGACAAAGTTTCAGTATGTTGTCCAGGATGGCAGAAATATATTTTAAATATATATTCAACTTAAAAAGAAA
>NW_012102532.1:433858-439356 GCF_000951045.1 Mandrillus leucophaeus | reverse complement strand
TTTGATATATGTTCCTTTTTTTGGAGGATGCAATGCTCATCTGTTGCTAGTAAATGTGAAACTTTTTACTTCCTCCTTCTTTTTTTTTTTTTTTTTGGAGACAGTCTCGCTCTGTCACCCAGGCTGGAGTGCAGTAGGTGCAATCTTGGCTCACTGCAACCTCCACCTCCTGGGTTCAAGTGTTTCTCCTACCTCAGTCTTCTGAGTAGCTGGGATTACAGGTGCCCGCCGTCCACACCTGGCTAATTTTTGTATTTTTAGTAGAGAGGGGGTTTCAACATGTTGGTCAGGCTGGTCTCGAACTCCTGACCTCGTGATCCGCCCACCTCGGCCTCCCAAAGTGCTGGGATAACAGGCGTGGGCCACTGCACCTGGCCTCACTTCCCCCTTCTTGAAGTTGTGCAAAATATTTGGAGAAGAGCAGCCCTGCCAAGATGGCAGACAGCCTGGCCCTGGACTCTGTGTGAGGGTTCAGAAGCTGCTCTGTGGCAGATCTGCCTCGAGCTTCACAGGAGCTGGGCATTGTCTGGGTGCTTTTAAGAATCATGATGATCTTTAAGATAAATAGATAAGACATGGAGCTCCGCCTCGATAAGCGAGCTTATCACATGCATGATGTAAGGTGCTATCACTATCAGTATTTACTACCTGACTCTCCCTCAGCACTCCAGTATTCCTGGGAAGCTTTGGGGGTATGGAAAGTAATACTGTCCCTACTCCTACTCCTGCTGCACCCTGTCTGAGCCCACAACATCCCAACACATCTTCTTAACTTCACATTTTGCCCTTTACAAAAATATATACAGGACAGAGAAGACAGGAAGACCTACAAGAGGTTTGTGGTGATTTCATTAAAAGAAGACTCACCCACACCGATATCATTATTATTTATTTTTTAAAATTTTATTTCAATAGTGTTTGGGGAACAGGTGGTGTTTGGTTACCTGGATAAGTTCTTTAGTGGTGGTTTCTGAGATTTTGGTACACTCATCACCTGAGCAGTGTACACTGCACCCAATGAGTAGTCTTTTATCCCTCACCCTCCCTACCCTTCTCCCTGAGTCCCCAAAGTCCATTATTATCATTCTTATGCCTTTGCCTCCTCCTAGCTTAGCTCCCCCACTTATAAGTGAGAACATATGATGTTTGGTTTTCCATTCCTGGGTTACTTCACTTAGAATCATGGTCTCCAACTCCATATACATATCACATTTTCTTTATCCACTCGTTGGTTCAACTCAAACTGATATTATGAAGCATCCTTTTTTCAGGGCCATGATGCTTTTACACTCCAAGCATTCTATCTTAAAATTTGGGAAAGTTGAGACGTTGTGTGCTGCCTAAAGTATTCTATGTGGCGTGGGTTATTATTATGATTGTTTGTAGACACAGGTTCTTGTTATGCTCAAGAGAGCCACCTGCCTGGCCTCCCAAAGTGCTGGGATTACAGGCATAAGCCACCGCACCTGACCAGCATGGATTATTTCTTAACACCCCCTTTCTTTACAAAAGTTATTTTCAGCAATAATCATGAATTGAAGTTTTCATATTGGCCCTCATAAAACAAAACTATTACAACTTGTAATTTGCTTTCCATTTCACTTTTTTTTTTTTTTTTTTAAAGACAGAGTCTCGCTCTGTCACCCAGGCTGGAGTGCAATCTCAGCTCACTGCAATCTCTGTCTGCTGGGTTCAAGTGGGTCTTGTGCCTCAGCCTCCTGAGTAGCTGGGATTACAGGCGTGTGTCACCACGCCCGGCTAATTTTTGTATTTTTAGTACAGACAGGGTTTCACCATGTGGGCCAGGCAGGTCTTGAACTCCTGGCCTCAAGTGATCCTCCCACCATGGCCTCCCAAAGTGCTGGGATACGGGCGTGAGCCACCACACCTGACCTCCTTTTCGCTGTTTTAAATTTTTAACACAAATAAAAAGTCCAAGTAGACAAGAGGAAAATAACTCAAGTTATTCCTTTGTCTTTGCAATCATGGCACCATCATTGTGTGTTTTGAATCTACCATTGAAAGGCAGAGATATGTGGTTCTGTTCGTGGAAAAATGGGTCTTGATCCTTGAAGCCCAGAGGGTTCTGGGATCTCGTGCAGGAAGGAATTCAAGGCGAGTCACAGAGTGCAGTAAGAAGACAGTTTATCGAAAGCTATTCTGTTACCCAGGAGGGCGTCCTCCGGAAGCAAGCAGAGGACTGCCCCGGCTTTGTTTTAAGTTTTTCTCATATGGGGGTCTGGTCGATATAAAGGTTAAACTAAGCTGTGTCTACATGTGGGTGAGCAGACTGCATGAGAGAGTTGATAACTCTGTTGATTTAAAGAAAACTCTCCATGACGTTTTAGTGTGTAAGTATTAATACATCAAGGTATAACTATGATTATCTTCAGAGCATATGTTGATGTGGGTATCGGGACATGTGGACTCTCCATTGTTGTCGGAGCGGGTCTTTGTAGACATCTTTAGACTGTTTCCTCAACTATAAACACACCGTGACTATAGGCTGTGACCAGCAAGGGATGTGCCTGTCTAGTGTGTGTGTGTGTGTGTGTGCGCCTTTCCAGTTCTGAGATGGAGTTGATTGGCCGGGTGCCGTGGCTCATACCTATAATCCCAGCACTTTGGGAGGCTGAGTCGGGAGGATTACTTAAGACCGGGAGTTGAGACCAGCCAGGCAACATGGGGAGACCCTGTCTCTAAATTAAAAAAAAAAAAAAAAGATGGAGTTGAGTGTAAAATGGTGTCACTGGCTCTCCCAAGCTGTTGCTTCCATAGCAGCTCCACAGGGACGGAGGCGCTGACCAGCCCGAAGGAAGAAACCCGTGTAGCTGAGTCTGCGGGTGTCAGGGGCTCACTGTATAACGGGAGTTTTCAGCTTCAATTTCTGCATAGGAGATAATGATATTTAAACGCTAAGTTATAAAAACAAGTTAACTTGAAGTTCACATATTATTTATTTATTTATTTATTTATTTATTTTGAGACGGAATCTCACTCTGTCACCCAGGCTGGAGTGCAGTGGCCTCATCTCGGCTCACTGCAACCTCTGCCTCCCAGGTTCAAGTGATTCTCCCGCCTCAGCCTCCTGAGTCGCTGGGATTATAGGCACGCACCATCACGCCTGGCTAATTTTTGTATTTTTAGTAGAGATGGGGTTTCACCATGTTGGCCAGTCTGGTCTCGAACTCCTAACCTCAGGTGATCCGCCTGCCTTGGCCTCCCAAAGTGCTGGGATTACAGGCGTGAGCCACTGTGCCCGCCCGGCCGAAGTTCACCTATAATGAAAACTCAGTGGTAATGACGGCATTTATTTAGATTTAGAACTTAGACCAATAAAATACATTTTCAAGGAGGAATGTTCTATCACTGGCATTGTTTAGGATTGCTGGCCCAGGGGATAACAAAGAGCCTTCGGTTGGTTGGTTACTCTTTTACAATTCTCTAGGGACAATGCAGCCTCTATTCCCTGCCTTGGCCGTGGTGGGAAAACGGTTTCCACTACCCTGCTATTGCCTACCACTGATAAGAGGTCTACCTTTCTCTTATAAAGTGGCGGAAGGGTGACTCATGTCAAAAGGCTGGTGGGACGCCAGCCAGTATGAGCCCTTGACCCCTCTCCTACTTCGTTCCTATCCTGTCCTGTCTCCATCCTGCTGTTTGGACAGGAGATGTTGCAGTCCTGAACCTTGACACTGAGAGACTTGCCCTATGGCTGGCATACCGGAAGGAGCCCAGGACCCTGGCTCATCAGCACTCCATGGAAAGTGCTCCGTCTTCAGACTGTGAGGGAGAAGTAAGATCTCATCGTTTCCGGGGTCTCACTCTCCCACCCAGGCTGGAGTGCAGTGGTGAGATCTCGGCTCACCGTCACCTCCGCCTCCTGGGTCCAAGCAATTCTCCTGCCTCAACTTCCTGAGTGGCTGGGATTACAGGTGTGCACCACCATGCCCAGCTAATTTTTGTATTTTTAGTAGAGACAGGGTTTCGCTATGTTGGCCAGGCTGGTCTTGAACTCCTGACCTCAAGTGATCCATTGGCCTTGGCCTCCCAAAGTGGTGGGATTACAGGCGTGAGCCACCATGCCTGGCCCTCTTTTCTGACACTTTCAGGGATCAGGGACATTTATGCTGGAGTCCTGACATTTAAGCTGAGGTCTGAAGAATGAATAGGTATTTTCTGAGTAAGAAGAGGGAAGAGAATTTCAAGGAGTTGGGGGCTTGGGTAGGAAAGCTAAGAGCCAGGAGACCACACGGTGAGTTTGAGGAATGGAAAGAAGCTTTGGATGGGGGAGTTCAGAGTGCCAGGGCATCTGGAATAGGAACCCCAGAAGGACTTACCTGCGCAAATTATTGATCTGTGCTCATTGGCATTGCCTAATATTATGTTTGGGAGTTCTGGGGTGCTAGGAGGTTCTTACAGGCCAAACCATGAAATCCAGGGCCTCACCTTCCTAGGGTTGCCCCAGGCAACCTCTGTTTGTAAAGAATCCTGTTTATTATCTACTGACTCATGGTCATCTGTGGTTTCTATGGTTTCCGCCAACAATGAAGCATAAATCCATTCCTAGAGGGTGGGGTCTACAAGGTGGGGCTGTCCTCTCCCTTTTCTGGCTCAGAGCTCCTCACAGCTTCCCAGCCTGCCACAGGGGGGGTGGGGGGAGTGTCTTTGTCTATGGAATCTTAGATGTGGGGCTCCTTGGGAAGCTGGGACAAGGAACCGAGTGGAGTGAAGGGACAGATCTCTGCAGTCAGGGCTGGGGCCACGTCCACTGAGTGAGAGAGAACTGGGCTGCTCTAAGCTGATCAGAAGCCCTGTTCCCTCTGCATAACTAGAGGAGGAGCCCAGGAGATGGAGAGAGAGACTCCAGGAAAAGTTAGAGCAGGATTAGGAGATCTGGCCCCTTTCTTCACCTGGGACAAGCAGAGTTTGTTCCCCAAAGTTGTGGCAGATATATACATGCAAAGTTGGGAGGAGCAGTTGTTTGGCAACTGGTAGAGACGTATATATGATGTATAAAGGAACCAAGAGAAAGAGAAGCCAGAGGGACAGGTGGACTTCGAAAAGATTATTTCATTTCACACATTTGCACAAAGCCAAGGTTACAAAGCATTTGTGCATCTATTTTCTCATTTGCTTGTCATAGAAACCTTGTGAGGAAGCCAGGGCAAGAAATATCAATCCATTTGAAAATGAGTAAACATTGGCTGATAAAGTTTGCTTAACATAGCCAAGGTCAAAAACAGGACTAGAATTTAGAGCTCCTGATTCATAGTTCAGTGCTTTCTTTAAACTTTTTATTTTTATTTTTTTAAATAGAGATGGGTCTGTCTATGTTGTCCAGGCTTGTCTTTAACTGTTAGGCTCAAGCAATCTTCCTGCCTTGGCTTTCCAAAGTGTTGGGATTACAGGCTTGAGCCACCACACCTGGCCCAGTGCTCGCTCTTCCTCCCTCCCTCCCTCCCTCCTTCCCTCCCTCCCTCCTTCCCCCCCTCCCT
>NW_012102532.1:431268-432713 GCF_000951045.1 Mandrillus leucophaeus | reverse complement strand
ATCGAGACTATCCTGGCTAACATGGTGAAACCCCGTCTCTACTAAAAATACAAAAAACTAGCCGGGCGTGGTGGCGGGCGCCTGTAGTCTCAGCTACTTGGGAGGCTGAGGCGGGAGAATGGCGTGAACCCGGGAGGAGGAGCTTGCAGTGAGCCGAGATCACGCTACTGCACTCCAGCCTGGGAGACACAGGGAGACTCCGTCTCAAAAAAAAAAAAAAAAAAAAAAAGAAACTTGAACTCAGAACTGTGGCGGACATCCTCCGGGAGGGTGATTTACCACACCACCAGGACCTACGTCTGTAAGCACACTACACTCAAAATTTGGAAGATTGTTTTAACCCTGGGTGATGGTGGCAAATAGATTTCTTATCCCACCCTTGGCTTCGTTGGAAAGTATTTCATGTTCTGATGTTGAATTTCAACTGTTTTTTTATTGTGGTAACATATGCATAACATGAAATTTACTTTTTAATCTCAGTGGTTTTAAAATATATTCAATAATATGTTTTTTATTTCTTTCTAAAAAAAAAAAATCCAATGTTGGGAAATAGTAAAGCATTGATGATGCAACTGTGCCAGAGTTCTAAGTTCAAGAAATCCTGGTATTTTATTTCTAACATGAAGGTTGTAAAATACTGGTCCTGAGTCATGGGTTCTGGTGTGTCACTAAGATATACCACTTGAACAAACCCTTTACAATGAGATTAATGCTTTTCGTTAGCATATCAATGTCACAAATGTCATCCTGCCTTTCAAAAAACTTGTGTGATGGAAAGGAAGAAGTAAAGCTATCTGTGTTTGCAAATGTCATGATATTATATATAGAAAACCCTAAGGAATCTACAAAAATAATTAAAATCTACAAAAAATAATTAGAGCTATAAACCAGTTCAGCAGAGTTGCAGAATACAAGATCAGTTACATTACTAGTTCTGGGCTTTTCTATATACAAAAATCAGTTGCATTTCTATGCACTAGCGATGAACAACCTGAATGTGAAATTAAGAAGACTGTCTACTCAGAATAGTATCAAAATGAATAGAATACTTTGGAATAAATTTAAGCAAAGAAATGCAATAATTGCATACTAAAAAATATTGTTGAAAGAAATTAAACAAGGTCTAAATAAAATCAAAGGACAGCCTATAGTTATTGTCTAAAAACTTAATATTGTTAAGATGTTGATACCAAATTTATCTACAGAGTCCATGCAATCCCTGTTGAAACTGTCTCCCCAAACCCCAGAAATGGACACGCTGATCCTAAATTCATACAGAATTGCATGGGACCTAGAATAAACAAAACAATCTTGAAAAGGATCGCAGTTAAAGGATTCATACTTCCTACCTTTCTTTTTATTTTTTTTGAGACGGAGTCTTGCTCTGTCGCCCAGGCTGGAGTGCAGTGGCCGGATCTCAGCTCACTGCAAGCTCCGCCTCCCAG
>NW_012102532.1:411846-429556 GCF_000951045.1 Mandrillus leucophaeus | reverse complement strand
AGGCTGGAGTGCAATAGTGCGATCTTGGCTCACCACAACCTCCACCTCCTGGGTTCAAGTGATTCTCCTGCCTCAGCCTCTCGACTAGCTGGGGCTGCAGGCGCACACCACCAAGCCCAGCTATTTTTGTTTGTTTGTTTGTTATTTTAGTAGAGACAGGATTTCACCATATTGGTCAGGTTGGTCTTGAACTCCTGACCTCAGGTGATCCACCCGCCATGGCCTCCCAAAATGCTGGGATTACAGGTGTGAGCCACTGCCCCCGGCCTATACAAAGAACTCTTACAACTCAACAATCAAGACAACACAATTTAAAAAATGGGCAAAGCATCTGAATAGGCATATCTTCAAAGAAGATATAGAAATGGCTAATGAACACATGAGAGGATGGTCAGCATCATTCGTTATTAGAGAAATGTAAATCAAAACCACAAAGAGATATCCCTTCACATCCATTAGGATAGCTATATAATAAAATCAAGGAAAGCAACCAGTGTTGGTGTGAATATAGAGAAATCGGAACCCTCAGACACTGGCGGTGGGAATGTAAAATGATTCAGCTGCTTTGGAATACAGTTTGGCAGCCCCTCAAAAGGTTAAATATAGAATCACCATATAACTCAGCAACTGCACTTGTTGGTATATATCTGAGAGAAGAGAAAACGTGTTCACACAAAGACTTGTACATGCATGTTCACAGCAGCACTATTCATAACACCAAAAAGTAGAAACAACCCCAACGTCCATTAAGCAATAATGAATGAAATAAACGTGGCATGTGTAGTCCCAGCTATTTGAGAGGCTGAGGCGGGAGGATCTCTTGAGCCCGGTAGGTTGAAGCTGCAGTGAGCTAAGATCACGCCACTGCACTCCAGCCTGAGCAACAGAGTGAGAACCTGCCTCAAAAAAAAAAAAAAAAAAAAAAAAAAATTAGCCAAAGTAATTCAAATGTCCATTCAGTGATGTGATTAATGAATGAACAAAATGTGGCGTAGCCATACAATGGAATGTTATTCAGCCGTAAAGAGGAATGAAGTTCTGTTGCATGCTACAACATGCATGAAGCTTGAAAATATTTTGTTTAGAAGCCAGTCACATATTGTATGATTCCATTTACATAAAAAGCCCAGAATAGGCAAATCCATAGCGACAGAAAATAGATTAGCAGTTGCCAGGGGATGGTATAGGGAGAGAATCTGGACTAACTTTTTTTTTAAGTTAGTTTAACTTTTTTTTTTAAGTTTAAGTCTCACTCTTTCGCTCAGGCTGGAGTGCAGTGGCACAATCAGAGCTCACTGCAGCCTCAACCTCCCAGGCTCAAGTGATCCTCCCACCTCAGGTGCACACCACCACACTGGGCTAGTTATTTTATTTTATTTTATTTTATTTTATTTTGAGACGGAGTCTTGCTCAGTTGCCCAGGCTGGAGTGCAGTGGCCGGATCTCAGCTCACTGCAAGCTCCGCCTCCCGGGTTTACGCCATTCTCCTGTCTCAGCCTCCGGAGTAGCTGGGACTACAGACGCCTGCCACCTCGCCTGGCTAGTTTTTTGTATTTTTTAGTAGAGATAGGGTTTCACTGTGTTAGCCAGGATGGTCTTGATCTCCTGACCTCGTGATCCGCCCGCCTCGGCCTCCCAAAGTGCTGGGATTACAGACTTGAGCCACCGCGCCCGGCCGGGCTAGTTATTTTATTTTTTCTAGAGATGGAGTTTGGGCATGTTGTCCAGGCTGGTCTCAAACCCCTGAGCTCAAGCTATCTGCCTGCCTCATTCTCCCAAAGTGTTGGTATTACAGGTGTGAGCCACTGTGCCTGGTCTTTAAAATGGTGACTTGTTTGTTTTTTTTTTTGAGACGGAGTCTTGCTCAGTTGCCCAGGCTGGAGTGCAGTGGTGCGATCTCGGCTCACTGCAAGCTCCGCTTCCCAGGTTCACACCATTCTCCTGCCTTACTTAGCCTCCCGAGTAGCTGGGGCTACAGGCACCCGCCACCACGCCCAGCTAATTTTTTGTATTTTTGGTAGAGACGGGGTTTCACTGTGTTAGTCAGGATGGTCTCAATCTCCTGACCTCGTGATCCGCCCGCCTCGGCCTCCCAAAGTGCTGGGATTACAGGCATGAGCCACCACCCGTCCTAAAATGGTAACTTTTAAATTATGTGAATTGTATCTCAATAAAAAATGTCACATTAAAACAAAATGCAGTTCACCTTTGCTTTCTAGGGTCAGAGTACCTCATGGTGTGTGTGTGGGGTGGGGCGCTGGAGTGACAGGGAAGCATTCCCTTGTACATGCTGCCTGTTTCCACATGATCACATTGAAAGGAATGTGTCCTTAGTGACTGCAGCCTGAGTCACATGAAGGTCATTTCAGTCTGTGCATCAAGAGTTCAGCCAGCCATGAAGAGGACTCTTGCTGGGCGTGGTGGCTCACGCCTGTAATCCCAACACTTTGGGAGGCCGAGGTGGGTGGATCATGAGGTCAGGAGTTCAAAACCAGCCTGGCCAACATGGTGAAACCCCATCTCTACTAAAAATACACACACACACACACACACACACACAAATAGCCAGGCATGGTGGTGTGCGCCTGTAATCCCAGCTACTCTGGAGGCTGAGGCAGGAGAATCAGTTGGAGGTTGCAGTGAGCCGAGATTGTGCCACTGCACTCCAGCCTGGGCAACAGAGTGAGACTCCATCTCAAAAAAAAAAAAAAGGACTCTGGTAGCAGATACACATCATGGTGATTGCTCTTGTGTGTTGCCATTGTTATGTGACATGCAACAGTGGCATTTGATAAAACTGCTTCTAAGTATTTATTTATTTATTTTGAGATAGTCGTGCTCTGTCGCCCAGGCTGGAGTGCAGTGGCGCAATCTCGGCTCACTGCAAGCTCCGCCTCCCGGGTTCACGCCATTCTCCTGCCTCAGCCTCCAGAGTAGCTGGGACTACAAGCGCCCGCCACCACGCCCGACTAATTTTTTTTGTTTTTAGTAGAGACGGGGTTTCATCTTGTTAGCTAGGATGGTCTCGATCTCCTGACCTCGTGATCTACCTGCCTCGGCCTCCCAAAGTGCTGGGATTACAGGCGTGAGCCACCGTGCCTAGCTACTTCTTCCTAAGTATTAATGTCATTAACCTCCCAGCTAGTTTGTCTGGCTTCTTTGTCGTTCAGTGACTTGCAGCTGTAGGAGTGAGGGCAGTTTTGAATGATATGCTATATTCTTGCATAAAATTAAATTTTTATTCTGGAAAATGTTGCTTTGTGCTTATTCTGGGGAGAAAAAAAATCAGTAGACTCTGATTGTGACTGATACAAAAGATCTGATGACTTCGAGCCAAGAGCTGACATTTCATAGCAGATAATTCACTGGGGACAAGGAGTGAAGAGCCAGTAAAACCCAGTTTCTAGATAGTCTCTGAGGTAGCTCTTCTCCACGGTTTCTCTTTGCTGCTTGGGCTAAATAATCATTTACATTTTTCCTTCTTCCTCTAGCACATACAGCTATTTTATATTCCCACTGAAATCCTGGTCACTGTTTATGTGGATGACATTATTCTGAGCTGTCAAATGCATTTTCATTTTCATTGCTACTCTGATGAGTCAGTGAAGCACTTTTGAGCCATTTAATAACTTTTGTAATTTGGAGATATTGCACGACCATATGAATGCATAAAGCACATTTTAAAATATAAACAAAAACCTGTACAGGATGGAAAATCAGATTAGCCCAGGTGGCCGGGCGCAGTGGCTCATGCCTGTAATCCCAGCACTTTGGGAGGCTGAGGTAGGAGGATTGCTTGAGTCCAGGAGGTGGAGAACAGCCTGGGAAACATAGTGAGACCTTGTCCCCACAAACAATAAAATTAGCCAGGCATGGTGGTGCATGCCTGTGGTCCCAGCTATTTGGGAGGCTGAGGTGGGAGGATCTCTTGAGCCCCGGAGGTTGAGGCTGCAGTGAGCTGAGATTGAACCACTGCACTCCAGCCTGGGCAACAGGGTGAGACCCTGTTTCAAAAAAGAAACAATCCAACGAAAGGATTAGTCAAGGTAATTCAAGCAGTCCTGGAAACCCCTTGTGCAAATTTTACGATTGTAATAAGTAGTAAAAGCATAATCATTATTAGAACATAATGATATTTCTGTGACAGCCATAATCACTGTCATTTTTCAGATCTGTGAAAAGTAGGGGAACAAAATTGTTGATCACTTTGTCCTCTGAAACTGTTTACCTGAGGACCTGTTGAGTAAACTGTCCTTGGGCCTCACTCTGAGAAACATTTCACTGCCTTAAGAGATATCAAATTCCTAAGAGATGGGCTGTGGCGAAGACGACCGAAGGACAGATGGGTGGACAGAGGCCATCTGGAGGCTTGAGGGAGACAGAGTGGACTCAGGGGCAATTTCCGAGTCCTACATTTCTTTCTCTGGCCTGGGAGTACGCTGCAATAATTATGATCTACCGCCAGAGGGCACTGTGGCACTAGGGACGCCAGCCTTGGACCCGCTCTGGGTCTGGCCTTCCTATGCTTCTCCATGTGTTCTTGACGGCTACCCACCTTTCAGCTCTTTAACCACATTAATTTTGTTTCTTTCCTTACATTCAGGGTTCTTAACCTGGCAACCATGGTATGGTCAGTGAACCTCAGAATTTATATATATGTCTGATTAAGCGTATATACCTCTATCTAGAGGTAGGGTTTTTGTTTTGTTTTGTTTTGTTTTGTTTTGTTTCTCAGAGTCTCGCTCAGTGGCCCAGGCTGGAGTGCAGTGGCGCGATCTCGGCTCACTGCAAGCTCCGCCTCCCGGGTTCACGCCATTCTCCTGCCTCAGCCTCCCAAGTAGCTGCGACTACAGGCGCCTGTCACCATGCCTGGATGATTTCTTTTGTATTTTTTTAGTAGAGATGGGGTTTCACTGTGTTAGCCAGGATGGTCTCGATCTGACCTCGTGACCCGCCTGCCTCAGCCTCCCAAAGTGCCCGGCCTAGAGGTAATTCTATAGTTGTAATCAAGTTCTCAAAGGTGTATGTGACCGTCTCCTCCCACCAAAAGTCAAGAATTATTGCCTATGTAGTAGTATCCCCTTGAAGGTGTAGAATACAGTGATGTTAGGGACCAGTTGGTTGACCAGGGGCAAACACTTTATGTAGGTTATGTAATACAATCCTCAAACTGCCTTGCAAGATGTCCCCATTTTATCAATGAAGAGCCTGAAGTTCAAAGAGGTTAAGACAGCCCAGGTCACACAGCCAGGAAGTGGTGAGGCTGGGGTTCAGTTCCTGGAGTGTCCAACTCTGTGCTGTTGCCACACTGAGAGAGAGTCTCACCCATTCATCAGCAAAGATGTGGAAGGCACCAAGGACATGCCCAGAGCTGTGCTGGGTGCTGGGGATAGAGTGGCGACCAAACAGCATTGGTTCCCGCCTTCAAGAAGCTTCATGCCTGGAGGAGGTGGTGACGGAGGTCGTGGGGGTGGGAGATAGACACTAAACACACCAGCATGTAGCTACATACTGGGAACCGTGCTCCAAAAGAAATGAACAGGGCGCAGCAGAGGCCGTGGGGAAACCTGCGGGCACACTGGCTAGGGGAGGCTTGTCCGAGGAAACAGCATATTAGCTCAAGGTGAAGCTGGGATAGAGTCCACAGGGAGGGAGAGCCGGCCTGGCTGGGCAGGGGGTGCAGTCAGCAGGGCTTTTCTAGGCCAGGCCAGTAATTCAGATTTTATTCTAAGTGAAACGGGACACCATCGTGGAGTTTAAAGCAAGGGAGAGGCTGGGCCAGTGCCTCACGCCTGTAATCCCAGCACTTTGGAAGGCCAAGGTAGGTGGATCACCTGAGGTCAGGAGTTCAAGACCAGCCTGACCGACATGGTGAAAGCTGAGATGGGGGAATCACTTGAACCCGGGAGGCAGAGTGAGCCGAAATCGTGCCATGGCACTGCAGCCTGGGCAACAGAGCAAGACTTCCTCTCAAAAAACCAAGGAGTAAAAGCAAGGGAGAAAGAAACTTGAGCTAATTTATGGGTTTTTCTTTTTAATCATGGCAAAAAAACAAACCAAAAAAACATAAAATGTACCATCTTAACCTTTTTTTTTTGAGAAGGAGTTTTGATCTTGTTGCCCAGGTTGGAGTGGAGTGGCACGATCTCAGCTCAGTGCAACCTCCGCCTCCCGGGTTCCAGTGGTTCTCCTGCCTCAGCCTCCTGAGTAGCTAGAATTACAGGCATGCACCACCACACCCAGCTAATTTTGTCTTTTTAGTAGAGATGGGGTTTTTCCATGTTGGTCAGGCTGGTCTCAAACTCCTGACTTCAGGTGATTCACTCTCCTCAGCCTCCCAAAGTGCTAGGATTACAGGCATGAGCCACCACGCCCGGCCCCATCTTAACCTTTTTTTTTTTTTTTTTTTTAAGATGGAGTCTCGCACTTTCACCCAGGCTGGAGTGCAGTGGCGCGATCTCGGCTCACTGCAAGCTCCGCCTCCCGGGTTCACGCCATTCTCCTGCCTCAGCCTCCCAAGTAGCTGTGACTACAGGCGTCCGCCACCACGCCTGGCTAATTTTTTTGTAGTTTTAGTAGAGACGGGGTTTCAGGATGGTCTCAATCTCCTGACCTCGTGATCTGCTCACCTCGGCCTCCCAAAGTGCTGGGGTTACAGGAGTGAGCCACTGCGCCCGGCCATCTTAACCATTTTTAAGGGTACATTTCAGTTGTACTAAATGCATTCACACTGCAGTGCAACCTATTTCCAGAACTCTTTGCACCTTGCCAAGCTGAATCTCTGAACCCATTAAACAATAACCCCCCTATTCTCCCCTTCCCCGGGCAACTGCCATTCTACGTCTTTCTCTGTGATCTTGACGACACTAAGTGGACTCATACAGTACTTGTCCTTTTGTGACTGATGTATTTCACTTTGCATAATTTCCTCACTGTTCATTCATGTTATAGCATGTGTCAGAATTTCCCTCCTTTTTCAGGCTGAATAATATTCCACTGTATATAGCATTTTGCTTATCCACTCATCTGCTGATGGACACTGGGAAGGTTCCTTTTTTTGTTTTGTTTTGTTTTTGTGGCAGAGTCTCACTCTGTTGCCCAGGCTGGAGTGCCGTGGCACCAACAGCTCACTGCGTCCTCAACCTCCTGGGCTCAAGTGATCCTCCTGCATCAGCCTCCCGAGTAGCTGGGACTACAGGCAAACACCACCACACCAAACTAATTTTTAAAATTAAAAAATTTTTTTTTGTACAGACAGAGCCTTGCCATGTTGCCCAGGCTGGTCTTGAACTCCTGGGCTCAAGTGATCCTCCTGACGTGGCCTCCCAAAGTGCTGGGATGATGGGTGTGGGCCACTGCGCCCCGGCAGGTTCCATCTTTTGGCTGTTGTGAATAATGCTTCTACAAACATGGGTGTACAGGTATCTCTTTGATACCCTGCTTTCAAGGTTTTTTTTTTTCTTTTTAATTAATGTTTTGGAAATTATAAAATACATGAACTTGGTACAAATTCCAGAACCACTCTGGTTGGGGTGGAGGAGAGATTGGGTGCAGTGAAAAGCGCAAGGGTGTTTTGGGGTCCAGGTCAGAGTTGGGCTGGCCTGTCATGTGGTGTGGGCCTGCTGATGGGACGGGTGGACAGCGAGGCTCTGTTTTAAGGTCCTGGAGGCTTCACGTGGTGAGGGCAAGTAGGCAGTCAGATATGAGTCTTGAGCTGAGTGGAAGTCTGTGCCAGAGAGAGACGTCGGGAGTCAACGTGCTGGGGATGGTATCTAAGGCAAGCGATGGTCTAGGCCTAGGCAGAGTGCAAATGGAGAGGAAGGGGGCCAAGACCAGCCCCGGTGCTTAGAGTTGGTGGAAGAGGCACAGAGTGGGAGGAAAAGCAGGAGGCTGAGCACCAGGAGCTGACTGAGCGGGGAGTGGCTCACAATGGAGGCGTCCCCTGTGAAAGACAATGGGGAGATGATGAGGCACCCACTGTGCTGGGCCCTGTGGAGGCTGTTGGTGACTTGGACAAGAGCAGTTTCAGGCGGGAGGCCAGACAAGAGAGAATGGAGGTGAGGGAGGTGCAACCTCGTGAGCAGGCAGCTCCAGAGAGGCTGGGCTCTGAAAGACAGCAGAGAAATGGGGCAGTCTTGAGCGAGGGGGAGGTGGAAAGGAGGGAGCTTTGGGTGATCGTTTTGGCTTTTTAAGATGCCCGTGTTACCACATGCATGGGGTTTTTTGTTTGTTTGTTTTGTTTTGAGACAGTCTCACTCCTTCACCCAGGCTGGAGTGCAGTAGCACGATCTCGGCTCACCGCAACCTCCATCTCCTGGGTTCAAGTGATTCTCCTGCCTCAGCCTCCCGAGTAGCTGGGATTACAGGTGAGCGCCACCACGCCTGGCTAATTTTTGTATTTTTAGTGGAGATGGGATTTCCCCATGTTGGCCAGTCTGGTCTCGAACTTCTAACCTCAGGTAATCCGCCCACCTGGGCCTCCCAAGGTGCTGGGATGACAGGTGTGAGCCACCGCACCCGGCCCCCAAATTCATGTTTTGATGCTGAAGGGAAGATCTGGCAGGGAGAGGGTGAAGATGCAGTTGGCAGAGTGGGGACACATGAGAGGACAGAGCCCAGGGCGCCTGTGGATGGCCGGTTTTTGGGGTCCCCTCTTCTGTGCTATCAGGAGAGAAACAGGAGGCGGGTTCTCATGTAAGTGGTGAATTTGGCCTTAGGAATTTAAGAAAGTTCTTATCTGATGACTCTACATTCCCCACAAAGGGAGAAGTGTGTCAGGTGAAATCGGGGGCATGGTTAGGGGAGAGTTCTAGGCCTCTGGAGACTGTGCATAGTGGCCACAGCGGAGAGTGGGCGAGAACCAACTTCACAAACATCTTAGGTCTGTTGGTGCCATTGGGAGCCCACTGGAGGGTGGCGAGTAAGAAGGGATAGTGCCCTCATCTGCTCAGGTGTTGTTTCCTCCACCAATGCTGGGCACTGTTGGCGTGGCCTGGAGCGGTTCATCCAGGGCAAAGCTTTGTCAGGAGAGTATGACGGAGGGAGAGAGAGGGAAGGGAATGGGGGACTTTTGCGAAGGAGTGGCTCTTATGAGGAACCCTTGTCTCTCTGCTGGTTGAAGTGAGAAGAGAAGCCAGAGGAGAGATGGCCTTGTGGGACAGGTAGACAGAGAGGGGGATGGAGCCGGGGCCTTGGAGGTAGGTCAGTTTCAGGTAAACGACAAGGTCAGGATGTGGCCCCAGGAGTGGGAGGCTGGGGTGGAGGAAGTGGTAATCAGAGAGGAAGAGGACAAGGAACAAAGGGGCCCTGGTGGTGGACAGGTCCCTCGCGCAGATGAGGAGGCTGCCTGGAATAATGAGAGGAGTGGGTGCAGAGCAAGACAGGAGCCAGGGGCTGAGCCTTCAGGAAATGAGGGGGTGAGCAGGAGGCCAGAAGAAGACAGTGAGGAGGAGAGAGTGCTGGAACGGGATGCCCTGCTTCTTAAAGGATGTTCATAAGAGGTGGGGTGGGGGGGGGGCGTAACTTCTGGAAGCAGCCATGGGGAGCCAGGAGGACACCAACCTCATTTCCTGCTCCTAAGGTGTGTGGGGAATGTGAGAATAAGATGGAGATGAGATGTGAGGAACAATTTTCCGACCCCATAGGATATGAGGCATGAAGACTGGCCACTAAAGGAATGCTAGGAAGTGTCTCTTTTCTTTCTGGGACCAGAACTGACTCCCACCCCCTCTCCTTCACTTCCCTCTCCTCCAGTCTTTTTGAGGTCTGTTCGACAGTGCCTGGCGTCCTTTGGTGTAGGTTTAATTCACTCAACAAACCGACTGAGTCCCAGGATCTGGCCATTCTAGGAACTGGAGACACAGCGGGAACTAAAGAGAAGGAGGAGTCCACATCCCAGCAAGGGGTTTGTTTAGGTTCATTCTTGGTGCAAAGCTATTAAAAGGGAGAGTTACTCATGGGCGCTGGAAATGGAATGTGGAGTGAGTTCAGAGAGTGAGTCACTCTTGCTGCCTAGGGGTGGGGAAAGGTGGAGTGGCAGTGGCGACAAATGGAAAAAGGCCAGAACTTGGTGTTTGAGGACTTGGGGCTGTGTGGCCTTGAGCAAATCATTTGTTTTTTCTGTCACTGACCTGGAAAGCAGGGAAGAGTCCCTCATATTCCCCACATTGCTGTGGAATTAAATGAATGTGTTGCCCAAATAACTAAGAGCTATGCAAATGATCCTTATGCCATTCCATTCCTTAAGTCTTCATTCCCTTCTCCTAGTAGGGGCACAATAGCAGCCCCCTCCCTCCCACGGTAGGTGTATTAAATACAAATCTATGCTCGGCACGGTGGTAGGTGGCACTGGGTAAGTGCTGGTCGCCCTTGTTAGTCCAGTCTCTGTTCAATGCCAGTGAATTCGCCACCATCTCAGGACCCAGCTCCACCGGGAAGGAGAAGTGGGTAACTGTTCCAGGCAGAGGGCTACAAGTCAGGGTGCTGGAGCCAGGCATGGATCTGCTAGGCACTCACATTCGGGACCTTAGTCCCTTGGGGATGACAGTGGAGGAGGAAGCCCCCTGATGAGGAAGACTTTCTGCTTGCTTCCTTCTCCCTTGCAGCCCAGAGCCCGTCATCCATCCATTCATTTCCTACATTTCTATTGAGGGACTACTGTGGGCAAACGGGGCTTACAAGTCCGGATGGGGTGGAGAGCAAGAGAGAAGAGACCACTGCTCTCAAGGGCCTGCCGTCCAGGCACAGGATGAGATCACTCGCCATCTCCCTGGAAGCTAAGGGCAATTTCTAGTCTCTCCTCTGCAGGCTGGGTGGGTAGTTGGGCTGTTCCAGCTTCCAGTTCCCACTTGGCCTTGGCTCCTGGTACCCTCTCCTGGTTGTGTTTCCTCCACCAATGCTGGGCACTGTTGGCGTGGCCTGGAGCAGTTTATCCAGGGCAAGGCTTTGTCAGGAGAGTATGACGGAGGGAGAGAGAGGGAAGGGAATGAATGGGGGACTTTTGCAAAGGAGTGGCTCTCATGAGGAACCCTTGTCTCTCTGCTGGTTGAAGTGAGAAGAGAAGCCAGAGGAGAGATGGCCTTGGGGGACAGGAGGTACCAGGAGAGGGCCCTGAGACTCATGTTTTAAAAGCAGAAGTGGGCGCGGGGGCAGTGGCTCATGCCTATAATCCCAGCGCTTTGGGAGCCAAGACCGAAGGATGGGCTGAGGCCAGAAGTTCCAGAGCAGCCTGGACAACACCGCAAGACCCGGTCTCTACAAAAAAATGAAACAATTAGTCGGGTGTGGTGGCGCGCCCCTGTGGTCCCAGCTAGCCAGGAGGCAGAGGTGGGAGGATCGCTTGAGCCTGGGACGTGGAGGTTGCAGTGAGCCGACATTGCGCCACTGCACTCCAGCCTGGGCGACAGAGCGAGACCCCATTATCTACAAGAAAATGCAAAAATACTCCAATGCACCCCATATGTCCTTTCTGGATTCCCAGGTTGCCGCCGATTGGCACTTTGTCGCCGGAGCTTAAAAACAGCTCGGCGCTCTGAGGAGGGCGCCAGCGGGGCGGGGCGGGGCGGGGCAGGGCACGGCACCTCGGCTGCACTTCCGCGCGTGGCCGCGAGGGGGCGCGGCAGAACGGGGCCACTGGGGGCCGCGGGTGAGTCAGCCCTCCGTGGGCTTACCGCGCCCCCTCCGCCCCTCGCTTCCCTGCCCGGCCACGCCCTGACCGCCAGCTCGCCCTGAACCTCCGGGATCCCAGGCTCTGCGCTGCGCTGCGCGGTCCCGGAACTCCCCCGCCGCCAGGAGACCGCGCCTCTCGGGGTCGCAGGGCAGGGCGCGCGGGCCTGAGCCTGGGCCGGGCCGTTCCCGCGGGCCCTCCCGTGGCGCCTCTCCTGGGGCCGGGCGCGGCTTCCCTCCCAGAGCAGGTTTCGGGGCCCGCCCCGGCTCGGCCCGGATTCGAGGGACAGCTCTGCCAAGGACCGGCCGTGGGCAGCCGCCGCGGGGGGAAATGTGCCCCCCAGCAAAACACGTGGGGAGAAAGCCCACTCTTCCTTCCGTGTGCCCCGGTGTTTTGGCCCCTTCTCAGAGCAAATCAGGGAAAAATAGGAACTCCTGGGTGGGTCCCCGCTTGGCAGGTTGAAGAAGGTGTCCTGACAGGATCTGGCTCAGAATCCGAGTGTGTTAAAGCTGCGGAAAACTTGCCAAACCTGGGCCACCGGCTTAGATCCCGCCCACAGACGCGGGGACTCTCCAAAGTCCCAGAATTCGCAAGTCAGCCCTGCTGGGCTTCCCACGCACAAGGTGCATGCAAAGTGCCTAAAATAGTGACTGGCGTGTAGTCAGCACTCCGCTACGATTGCATTTTACAGATACAGGTGACCCTGAGCAACAGGCGTTCCACTGCGAGAGTACGAGAGTATGCTTATTCGAGAATTTTCTACTGTCTCTGGGACAGCAAGACCATCCCTCCTCTCCCTCCTCCTCAGCTTTTATGCCTGATCTATTTCCATTTATGAATAGTAAATACACTTTCTCTTTCTTACTATTTTCCTAATAACATTTTCTTTTCTCTACCTTCCCTTATGATAAGAATACAATATATAATACATATAGCATCAAATACGTGTTTACCCACTGTTTATGTTATCTGTAAGGCTTCCAGTCAACAGTAGGCTATTGGTAGTTTTTGGGGAGCCAAAAGTTATGCTCAGGTGTGGGAGCCTGTAGTCCCAGCTACTCAGAAGGCTGAGGTTGGAGGATTGCTTGAGTACCCCAGTTCAACACAAGACTGGGCAAAAGCGAGAACGCTGTCATTGAAAAAAAAAAAATTATTTTTGACTGCTTGAGGATTGGCGCCCCAATGCATGCAGGTGTTGTTCAAGGATCAACTGTATTATTTTGTATGTATAATTTGAGGTACATAATTATATATAGATGCATATTTATATAAACATGTATGGATATTTATATATCTGTGCCTACTAGCTAATCTTTATGTGTGCCAGGTATTGTTCCAAGGGCTCCTCAGGCATTAATGATCTCATTTGATTTTCACAACCACACAAGGACATAAGTGCTATTATTTATCTCCATATGGTAGCTGAGGAAACAGAAGCTCAGAGAAGCAAGGTAACTTTCGCAAGAGCACACAGCTAGGAAATATAGTGCGGGAATTCCCCTGAGTCCCTAACTTTAGAGGCCGTGTTCAGACATTGGTGGGGTCTGGTAACACACTTACTGTCAAGGGTTCAGCCCTTCACAGAGTCCGAAGAACAAAGTGTTAAACTCAGCCCTGGGAGGAGGAGCCACTTTCCTTATGGAAATCTGCTGCCCTTGCTTGCTCTGCTCCTGCCGCCAGAGGACCAGGCTCTCTAGTTGTTCCCAGTTGCCTCTTTCCTTCTTGCTAGCTCTCCCTATGGCCCCAGGACCTGGTCTCTGGCTCCCACCAGTCCCCTTGCTGGCTTGTTTGTTTGTTTGTTTTTCTGACATGGAGTCTCGCTCTGTTGCCTAGGCTGAAGTGCAGTGGCGAGATCTCGGCTCACTGCAACCTCCACCTCCTGGGTTCAAACAATTCTCCTGCCTCAGCCTCTCCAGTAGCTGGAATTACAGATGCATGCCACCATGCCCAGCTAATTTTTTGTTTGTAGTAGAGACAGGGGTTCACCATGTTGCCCAGGCTGGTCTTGAACTCCTGACTTTGTGATCCGCCCGCCTTGGTCTTTCAAAGTGCTGGGATTACAGGCGTGAGCCTCCGCACCCGGCCCCTTGCTGGTTTTGTAGATGACACTTGCTGATTTGGGGTGAGTTACCTTTTAGCAAGGTTTCCCATATACCTGTGAGCAGAGCAGGGCTGACTTGGGGTTCATTAGAATCTCTCAAGACACGTTCAACACACAGATGCCCCCAACCTTTTGAAAGCAGTGGTTCTCAACCTCGATTGTACATTGATACAGTAGACTTAAAGGGAAGGCCCGTGCTTGAGCCCTCCCGAGAGATTCCGATTGAGTACATCTGTGCTTCTGCCTGGGCATCTGGATTTCAACAGGCTAGGCTAAGGTAGCCCTAGGAATCTGTACTTCGAAGAAACAGTTCCTGTGGTTTTCCTGTGCAGCTGTGTTTGCAGACTTCAGGGTGGACTCCCTTTCTTCTCCTTGGTAAAGAGTGCTCAGGATTTTCCCACAGGGCTGTTTTGGAATAGAGGTTAGAGGTGAGTGCTGCTTTTGGACTCCTGTCCCTTCTCAGCCTCTTCTGGCCCCTGCCTCAGTTTACTGGATTTCCCTCCTTACCAGGCACCAGTATTCTCCCCCTCCCAGTGGAGTTCATTCCCTCAGAGGTTCTGGGCAGAGTAGACCCTCCTCTGAGCTTTTCACCTGGGGTTGGACCCTTGAACCCTGAGGGCTCAGAGCAGCCATGCTGGCAGCCGGGAGACTCTCTTGAGCGCTTACATCTGTCTGCTTCCCTGTGTGGGCTGGAGGGAGGGATTGCATCTCCCCTCCTCCGGGGCAAGTTGTTTCTCCTCTTTTAGTATTGCTTTCCACCCTGGAGTAACGTTGGGTCAGGTATCTCCCAGCTTCATAGCACTGATTATTATTATTTTTTTTTTTTTGAGATGGAGTCTTGCCCTGTCGACCGGGCTGGAGTGCGGTGGTGCAACCTCAGCTCACTGCAACCTCCGCCTCCCGGGTTCAAGTGATTCTCGTGCCTCAGCCTCCCGAGTAGCTGGAATTACAGGCGTGTGTCTCCATGCCCGGCTAATTTTTTGCATTTTTGGTAGAAATGGGGTTTTACCATGTTGGCCAGGCTGGTCTCAAACTCCTGGCCTCAAGTGATCCACCTGCCTCGGCCTCCCAAAGTGCTGGGAGTGCAGGCGTGAGCCACCACACCTGGTTTGATAGCCTTTTTTGTTCTTCTTTGGATACTAGGTATTTCTCCTGGGTTCCAGGTGTTAAGCTAGGAGTCTAGGGACCTGTGTTCTAGACTAACTGTGCCCTGGGACATGCCATTTAACCTCTTTGACCCTCAATTTCCTCACCTGTTAAATGGGTACCTCACAAAATTGCCGTGCGATTCAAATAGGATAGTCTGCAAAGACGTGCTTTGGTGCCTGTGGATGACACCGGTGTGACCCTGACAGAGCTTTCTCTTGCCTGTTTGGCAGAGTGAGGGGTAATTGCCCTTTTTAGGAAACCCCCAAGATGTCAGCGGCTGATATTAAAATCTCTGACAATGGGAGGTCCTAGAATCTTGCCTCTGCTCCTCATTGAATCCGAGTGCACGTAGTTGGGTGTGAGGCAATTCTGTGCTGTTTGTAGGGCAGTAAGGCAATCCACATCGGAAGATAAGTGTGTCATGCTGGGTGAAAACTGCGTGCTCTAAGCAGTGAATGTGTTGGAATTTCACCGGGGTAGTGCAGCCTATGTGACCAGCGATCAAAGACTTTATGCAGAGGAAGAATTTGAACCAAATGAGCTCAGGGGGGCAGATTGGAATTGGGAGGGAGGAGAGGAGGATTAGAGCAAAGTGGCCCTGAGAGGGGCTGCAGAGCAGAGACTGAGGGGAGGCCTGTGGGAGAGGAGAGTGGCTTGGCCGCCTTCGCCCTGCTTCCTGGAGTAACCCGGCCCAGCAGGACTGACCAGCATCAAAAGCCTGTGTCACAATGAAGTCCCCTAAGTAAGGCTATGGCCCCCTCTCTTCTCCCCTTTGCCTTTCTAAGCAAAAAGGAACATCCTTCTTCTAGGAGTCTGTGCTGGAGGGAGACTTGGTGCCCTGTCTGTCTAGAATCTGCAGCTCCCTGGTAACCCTTTTTGGTGCATTTATAAGGAGGAGTGAATAAAATCCCCTCCCATCCTGGGCCTTGTTTCTTGTCCCACTGGCAGGGGCAGGACAGACAGAGTTTGCTACGCCCTGGTGTCGCCACACCAATGAAAGCTGCTTGCTGACCACAGGCTGAACGTGCTAGGTGGCAGGTCACCCCTCCTGGACAGCGGCCCTCCGCCGTAATCCTCTCTCCTTCACTCTGGGTTCTCTGGTACCCCCTGTGCCATCTCCTTCTGTAACTTCTTCCCCTCTCCTTTCCTCCCCCCACGACACAGTACGCCAGCCTGAGCTTATCACCCTACCCTGAGCCAGCAGCATCCATTGTTCTCATGCTTGGGAACGGAGCAACAGGGGAAGTCACTCTGTGTGGGGCCAAAGAGGAAGGAAAGAGGGATGGGACTGGAATGGGTAGGTGATGGAAAAAGTGACTTCCAGCCATTCCCTGGCCTGACCTGGATGGCAGCTTAGAGTGGTTGCCATGGTGATAGCCAAACACCCACACCCCTCCCCTACAGCCCCTAACTGCGTACTGGTGGTTGTGCCTTTGCCCAGCTCGAACCCCTCAGGCTTCTGCCTGCTGTGGAGTTCAGTTTCCTCAGGTTGAGCGGCCCTTGCCTCAGTTTCCCAGCCTGACAGAAGGAAGCAGGTGGGGCCTCTGGGATAAAGAGCGTGTGCTGGCCCCTCCCTGTGTGCCCGGGGACACGCACTGCACCCCGCCCCCCATGCCCCAGGGCCCCAGGCCGACTTCTGCCCTGCTTCTGCCAGGCTCCCTTTCGGTCAGCCAGTGGGAGGTACCAGCAGGAATTGGAGGGTGAGAGGGGAGTAGAGGGGGTACCCACTCCCTGCTGGGCTGCTGGTGGGCAGTGGCTACCTCCCTCTCCTGAAGGCCACAGCTCCTGTCAGCAGCTCCCGCCGAAGCTCCAGGTCTCCTGGCTCAGGTTTGCTGCTCCTTCCCCTGCTCCCCAGCCCTGGAGGGGAGGGGCCTCGGCTCTTGCTGGCCGCAGTGGGCCTCACTGTCCCTTGTCTCTTGTGGATGTCCCTCAACCCCGCCCACCTCTCTATGATAGGCTGTTCTGTAGAATTCTCCTTGGTCACCCCTTTTGGATATATTCTGTTTGCTGCTGAGACCCTGAGTGCTACAGAGAATGTCTCAACAATGAATGGGGAGGCTGGCCGCGGTGGCTCATGCCTGTAATCCCAGCGCTTGAGGTGGGCAAGGTGGGCAGATTGCCTGAGCCCAGGAGTTTGAGACCACATGGCGAGACCCTGTCTCTACAAAAACTGCACGCACATGCGCGCACACACACACACACACACACACACACACACAATATTTAGCCAGGCATGATGGTGCATGCCTGTAGTCCCAGCTACTCAGAAGGCTGAGGTGGAAAATCACCTGAGCCCTGGAAACCAAGCCAAGCCGAGCAGTGCTGAGCTGAGCAGTGAGCTGAGATCGCGTCACTGGACTCCAGCTTGGGCAATGGAGTCTGTCTCAAAACAAAAAAAAGGAAGGCAGCTGTCTCAGGGCACCTTTTTTTGTGGTCAGGGCTCTGGCAGGCTGAGTGTGTGGGTGGGGTGGCCTCCCAGGTGTAATCTGAGATGCACCCAGAAGGCTTCCCTGCCTGGAAATAGCCAGGCTGAAACCTGAAGTTTGAGGGCCATTTTTGTGGTCTAAAAACTTTCCGTAAAGATACCACATTCCCCAGGAAGGTGGGCATCGTAGCCAATCATTCATCTCTCTACCTGCCTTAGTTTCATCAGATAGGAAGCTTGACTGCAAACTTCAGAAATGCAAAGACTGGGCTGGGCACGGTGGCTCAAGCCTGTAATCCCAGCACTTTGGGAGGCCGAGACGGGCGGATCACGAGGTCAGGAGATCGAGACCATCCTGGCTAACACAGTG
>NW_012102532.1:403148-409466 GCF_000951045.1 Mandrillus leucophaeus | reverse complement strand
AAAAAGAAAAAGAAAAGAAAAATTTGATGAATGAACAAATGAATGAAGAATACACCTGAAAATGAGGTAAGCAGAGCTGGTAAATGCCCAAAGTCAGACCAACCCCTGGTGGTGCCATGTGTACCCTGGAGCCCACCGTGCCTGGATGGTTCGGGTCCACAAAACCGAAGACTTTCCTTTCATGCATCGGCCAGTCTGAATGAGGTTTACCGTCACTTTCAACCAAGAGTCCTGAGTAATACATGGGATTACTGGGGAATAGAGTGTGGCTGCGATGCTGAAGGAGGACAGGAAGGGAAAATGTAGGGAGAGAGAAAGGGAATGGCGGGGCAGCCATTGTGAGCCTCTACTGTGCGTCCCGTAGTGGGCTGGCTTTGTCACGTGTGAAAAGTGTCATGTCACTTTGCATTCACCTGACAACCTTGTGAATTAGGTGTTGTCCCTCCCTCTTCACAGTGAAGAAACTGAGTGAGGTTAAGTGCCTGGTCTAAGATCACAGAGCCAGTGAGTGGCAGAGGTAGAAGAAAATCCAGGTCTTTCTGATTTTAAAATCTCATGCTTTCTTGGTGGTTTATTTGTTTTTCTCTCTCTCTCTCTTTTTTCTTTTTTGCATCGTGGATTGGCCAAAATCTCCAAATATTTTCACTACTGCTGGAGCCCTGGCAAAGGCAGCAAGCGGGGTGGCTGCCGGAGGCTGGGGATGAGGAAAGAAGGGAGGAGGGGTACCTGTGAGGGCCCTTTGTAGGCAGGTATTTATAAAGCTGGGCCTTCTCCCTTGTAACAAATATCGGTGATATTTCTCCTGGCTCTTAGATGGGGGAAGGTGTCCTCACCTCTGTTTCCAAGTACACATCCAGGGAAGGCAGTGCCTGGAGGTCAGGTGAGGCCAGGCCGGCCTGGAGAGGTGAACTAAGGCTGCTGAACTGAAGGCATCCTGGAGGTTTTTGGTGCACCATATGAATGCCCCACCTACAGCCCCCTCTGAGGGAAACTGAGCTTCTCCCCGGCTCCCTGCTGCCCGTTCCTAGGGCGTGCATTTCCTGTCCTGACCCACATGGCCCTGTCCCCTCTGACCTCAGCTGATTGGCCCAGCATTGGGCACCCTGCCCAAGGGCAGCCCCATCATAGCTGACCAGGGGTCCCTGGGGGGCTTTGGTGTCTGAGTGATGTGATGAACTGGGCCTCCTGGTAGAGGGGGCAGAAGCAGGAAGACACACAGAGAAAGCAGAAAAAGAGGTAGCCCACTGGAGAGATGGCCATTTCAGGCCTGGCGTGGGTGCCTGAGTGCCGTCTGCTCTCTGAATAGGAGGCTTGCTCTATGGCTCCTCCTGGGGCCCTGAACTCTTCCATCCCTTTGTGCTGTCAATTCTGGACAAGAATCTCTTGTTTTTTAAATTTTTTATTATTTTTAAATTAATTTATTATTTTATTTTTTAAAATATTAACTTCCCATATAACTTCCCATACTACACTGATGTATATTTTTAAGTTTATACTTTTTTTTTTTTTTGAGACAGGATCTTGCTCCGTCACTCAGGCTGAAGTGCAGTGGTGCCATCATAGCTCACTGAACTCCTAGGCTCAAGCAGTCCTCCTGCCTTGGCCTCCCCGGTAGCTGGGACTACACCTGTGCTCCACTACTCTATTTTTATTTGTTTATTTATTTGAGATGAAGTTTCGCTCTTGTCACCCAAGCTTGAGTACAATGGCGCAGTCTCAGCTCACTGCAACCTCTGCCTCTTGGGTTCAAGCAATTCTCCCTGCCTCAGCCTCCTGAGTAGCTGGGATCACAGGCGTCCACCCCCACGCCTGGCTAATTTCTGTAGTTTTTAGTAGAGATGAGGTTGGCCAGGCTGGTCTTGAACTCCTGACCTCAGGTGATCCATCCACCTCGGCCTCCCAAAGTGCTGGGATAACAGGCGTGAGCCACCGCGCCTGGCCTATTTTTGTTTTTTGTAGAGACAGGGTCATGCTATATGTTGCCCAGGGTGGTCTTGATCTACTGCTTAAGCAATCCTTCCACCTCAGCCTCCCGAAGTGCTGGGATTATAGGCATGAGCCACGGCACCTGGTCTCCCCTCTTTTTCAGTCTAGCTTGAGTGGGAGCAATTGTGATAACCCAGAGGCAGACAGGACAGTCTAGGCTGCAGAGCCTGACGTGGTCTGTCCCCGTCATTCACGAGGATCGTGAAGCTGGGGCCTGTGGCCTCCTACATATGTGCCTAGGGCCACTGGTTCCTGTGGTTCATATGGATGCCTCAGGGCCAGAGCCTCAGGGAGGGGCAAGGATGTGGGCTGGAACCTGGAACCATGGGGAGGGAAAGGAGGGGCTTGGGGGAACGTGGTTTTCAGTCGTGACATCACAACGTACCTTAGTCGTGGGTGTTTTAAGTAATTTGTTACTCATAATAGCCAAAGCACTTGCGTGTATTTTAAAGCACATATTTGCTTCTGTAACCATGTCAAATTTCCAAAGGCCCAGACGGGTACACACTGAAAAGTCCCCTTCCTTCCCTCTGGGCAGCTCCCTCCCTTGAGGCACCCATCCTTACCAGAGTTTGGGCATCCTTCCAGAAATGTTTTGTGCACCTGTAAGCAAACACTCTTGTATGCATTCCTCCTTTCCCTTATTTAGTACCCAAATGTTAGCATATTATTCCCATTACCCTGCACCTTGTTTTTTTCATTTGTGAATAATTAACTTTCCCTCCAGTGAGGGCAGACGCTGTCACCTGTAGGACAGCCTCATTTGGAAGACCTAGGTTTAAGTCTAAGGCCCCACAAACACGCCCAGGGCCTTAATCCCCCTCGGGTTCAGTTTCCTTCCCCCAAACAGGAATGAGGACGTGTTAAGAAATTGTCTTAGGCCTGTTCCCTGGGGCTGTTGAGGATGGAATGAGGACGTGTTAAGAAACTGTCTTGTGAACTGTCTAGTCCTAGGCAGTGAGCGGTTATTGTCAGCCGGACAGATTGAAAAGCTTCTCATCCATTTTCCCTTAAGGATGTGTCTGGCCTTCTCTGCTTACTCCCAGCCACCTCCCCATTCCCAGCTGAAGGCGTCATCTCCTCATGGAGCTTCCCTCCCACACAGACCTGCCTGTTTATGGGCATCCGCTCTCCACCTCACCTCCCTTCCGCCACCCCCTCTTGGGCACCTGAAACTGCGTCTGCTGGAGTGCAGCGGCGCAAATACAGCTCACTGCTGGCTTTTTTTTTTTTTTTGAGATGGAGTTATGTTCTGTCACCCAGGCTGGAGTGCAGTGGCGTGATATCCACTCACTGTAACCTCTGCCTCCGTGGTTCAAGTGATTCTTGTGCCTCAGCCTCTCCAGCAGCTGGGAGTACAGGCATGAGCCACCAAGCTCAGCTTTTTTTTTTTTTTTTTTGGTAGAGACAAGGTTTCCCTATATTGCCCAGGCTGGTCTTGAACTCCTGGGCTCAAGTGATCGACCCACCTCAGCCTCCCAAAGTGTTGGGATGATAGGCGTGAGCCCCTATGCCTGGCCCCTTCATATGTGCTTGCTTTTTTTTTTTTTTAAGACGGCATTTCACTCTTGTTGCTCAGGCTGGAGTGCAATGGCGCAGTCTTGTCTTACTGCAACCTCCACCTCCCAGGTTCAAGCAATTCTCCTGCCTCAGCCTCCCGAGTAGCTGGGATTACAGGCATGCACCACCACGCCTGGCTAATTTTGTGTTTTTAGTAGAGATGGGGTTTCACCATCTTGGCCAGGCTGGTCTCAAACTCTTAACCTTCATTAATCTGCCCACCTTGGCCTCCTAAAGTGCTGAGATTATAGGTGTAAGCCACCGTGCCCAGCCTCTTCATATATTTTAATTGAACATTTAAGGAACCTTTTGTGTCAGATGTTGTTCTAAGCACTGGGATGTGCTAACTCCGTTTTCCCAACTACAACCCAAAGAGGTAGGTACTGTTACTATCCATTTTGTTGTGTTTTGTTTTGTCTATTTCTTTTTTAGAGATGGGGTCTCCCTAGGTTGTCCAGGCTGGTCTTGAACTCTTGGAGTCAAGTCATCCTCCTGCCTCAGTCTCCCAAAGGGCTGGGATTATAGGAGTGAGCAGGTTTACTAGTCATTTTACAGATGAGGAAACTGAGGCTGGAGGAGTTAAGTACAGCTGCACTGAGTGCATCAGGCACAGGCAGGCAGTGCTGGTGCTGGTTTCAAAACCAAGCCACCTGCTCTAGAACCTGTGTGCCTGGCTCTCCCTCACCCCCTGCCCTTCCTTCCTTAGGTAACTCCTTTGTAGTATTAATACTTTGGTCTCAGCTTAAATGTCACTTTCTCAAGGAAGTGTTTCCTAAGGCCCCTCCTGCAGCGTATGTGGCCTCCTGAGTGCTCTCGGGTCCTCTTGTGTATCTCTTGATCACTTCTTGTTTCATACTGTCATTGCTTATGTATTTGTCTGTGCTTGGTCCCCTGGGTTTGGGCAGGTTTGGGTTCGTTTGTTTGTCCTTAGATCTAATCTGCCTTGCATACAGAAAGCATGCCATGAATATGAGCTGAGTGACCTTTCCGTGATGCAGCGCTGCCTGGAGCTGTAGGGAGAAAAGAGTCCCCAGTGGTGGTTTGGCCCAAGAGGGAGGAACGTGAAACTAGAAACAGACTAGGGGATGTAGCTGGGCCAATACATGTGTGCGCTTGGGTGTCTCTGCCTCCCTATAGAGTGGTGGTAAAGATAGCCTGGGTTTCAAAGTGTGGTGAACCTGGTTCAATTCCCCACTCCACCACCTGCTGCAGTATGATCTACAGAAAGTTCTGGAACCTGTTTGTTTCTCATCGACCTAAGTTACCTGAAAGGGCTGGCACAACGCCAGTGGGCCCTGCTTCTGCTGCCACCACCAATGTCCTTTTGCAAATGGCCTCCGCCTTCTGCACCTCTGTTCCCATCTGTAACACAAGAGCCTTGGCCAGGGCATTTCTAAGGCCGCTTCCCTGTTTAAGCCACTTTAGCTCGATGGAAGCGTCTCAGGTTTTCTGCTCTGGAACATTTGGGTGTAGCTGGGAATGTCTCTCCTGGAGGAAGCAGAGGGTGATGTTTCACCCAGCAATCCTGCAACCATGGGAAAGCCTGTCCCTGGTCTGCAGAAGATCACTCAGAGAAGCTGCTTATGAAGATGGAGTAGCCCCTGCCACGGAGGTGCCTTTCTAAAGCTGCTTGAGAATCAGGTTACAGTGGTTCCCTCCTGCTAGCAGGGAGGCCAGAAGTGCTGATAAGACCTCACAGGTTTCTGTGCAAAGCTGATCTCCATTCAGCTTCACCGTGACTGTGAAGCTGGAGACAGTGACCTTGAGACAGTGACCTTGACTAACCATCTGCCGATGCTGGCCACAGAGAGGGGCTGTGTTCATCAGGGTTCTGCAGAGAACAGCCAAGAAGATACGCGTGCGCACGAGTGTAGACACATAGATGTATATATTCAGAGATTTACTTTAAGGAATTGGCTTGTGGGTTTTGGAGTCTTGGTGAGTTCCAAGTCCGTAGGGTAGGCTGTCAGGTGGGAGACCCAGGGAAGACCCCTTCTTGCAGTTCACCGCAGAATTCTCTCCCGCGGTGGGGAGTCAGTCTCTCGTTCTCTTCAGGCCCTTGACGAGTTGGATGAGGCCCATCCACATCATGGAGGACAATCTGCTTTACTCAAAGTCCATCACTGAAATATTTTTTTTTTAAACGGAGTCTTGCTCTGTCACCCAGGCTGGAGTGGTGCAATGGCGTGATCTAGTCTCACTTCAACCTCTGTCTCCTGGGTTCAAGCGATTTTCCTGCCTCAGCATTCTGAGTAGCTGGGACTACAGGTGCCTGCCACCACACCCGGCTAATTTTTGTATTTTTTTTTTAGTGGAGACAGGTTTTCACCATGTTGACCAGGCTGGTCTCAAACTCCTGACTTCAAGTGATCTGCCCGCCTCAGCCTCCCAAAGTGCTGGGATTACAGGCGTGAGGTACTGCACCCAGACTTAAATCTTATCATCCAAAATCACCTTCAGGGAAACATCCAGAATGTCAAACTAAATATCTGGTTACTGTGGCCCAGGCAAGTTGACACATAAAAGTAATCATCATGGGGACTTCCTCTTTAATCCCTAAGACCGGGAGTAGGTGCCAGATTCCCGTTTCCAATGAGGAAACTGAGGCTCCAAGGAGTGGAGAGGTATCTCAGGGCACGGAGCTGTGGTGGCATGCCGTCAGAAGGCAGGGCATGAGAGTGCTGTCTGCGTGTCACCTGGGTGACCAGAGAAGAGGTATGTGAGGTCACTGACCACTGGCAGGTGTACGTATGACTGTGTATGGAAAGGGAG
>NW_012102532.1:398657-402258 GCF_000951045.1 Mandrillus leucophaeus | reverse complement strand
CGCCCGGCCTCCCAGGTGCCCTTTCGAGGGTGGAGTCTGGTTCCTTCTCCCACAGGAGTGGGAATGGGGCAGTGTCTGAAGCCAACTGCAGCATCGCCCTTCCCAGGACTGGCCAGGTGAGGCCATCTCCATCTGTCTGGCCCGAGGCAGGTGGCTGTGTTGTGGTGACAGATCTCCAGTCACCTCAGTGGCAGACTCCAGGCTCTGATGCCAAATAGCCCTGCGATTCATCCTGCTCTGTGACTTGTCCACAGGGAGCGGTGCCCTGGCCAGGGGCAGGAGGGTCTGGTCTGGAAATTGTACTTGACGCTGGTGTGTGTCAGTCTCTGAGCTCAGGTGCACTCAGACACCCATCCTGGAGTCCACGGCGTGGCCCTCCACTCGGGATGCTTTGGGTTCTTGGGTTCTCAGCCCCTCCTATGCCTCTTAGGTATCTGTTCTCTATTCCCTCTAAGGGCCATTCAAGGCTGGAAATCAGGTGCCCTGGAGTTTGGATTTCCAGGTTCCAGAAACCTTTGGGCTCCCGAGAGTTTCATGGTATGAGAGGCTGGTCCTGTGGGCTTTGAAGGCAAACAGACAGGGTTTAAATCCTGACTCCACTCATTACTGTGGGATTTGGGTAAGTTACTTAACCTCTCTGAGACTTAGTTTCTTCATTTGTGAAAATGGAGATCATAACACCGTCCTCATGAGGGCTGCTGAGGGGCAAACACTGAAGCACTTTGCATAACTCTACCTGTTGGGGTCAGAGTGCGGGGAGCAGAGGGGCCGGCCCTGCCCTCCATAACCTTTGGCCTCCAAGGGAAGTGGGGCCTCCCCTGGTGCCCCCACCATTCTCAGCCTGGCCTCCACAAGGGCTTGAAAGCCCCTCTGGATGCCACTGGGAGATGTGACCTGTGGCTTTAGCCAAGATCACTAATGGAGGCAGTGGGGACTGTATCATCGCGTAAATAGTTGTAGGCTGACAACCTGAGTCTCAGATCCAGAAAGCCTGTTCATGGAAGTGGAGCTGCTCCAATTCCCTGAATGATATCATTAAAAGACTCAGGCTGGGTATGGGCAGGTGCCCCCTCTGTTGCTCTCTGCCTCTCTCCACCCTCCCTGTGAGCTGGCAAGCTGCACCCAGTGGTGGGAACGTTTGTTTGGGTAAATGCTTCAGGTCTTTCAGCCAGAGAGTTTGGATAAAAGAGGGAGGAAGGGAAAAAAACCCAGCTCAGTGCATTCATTCCATAATCTGTAACGAGCGTCTTCCATGTGCTAGGTAGTGGCAGTTTTAGACTTGGGTCCCTGTCTGCACTTCCCCACTCCAGCAACCTCTCCCACCGTCCACTCCGTGTGTGGACCTGACCCCCATGGAGCTCTGAGATTCACACCCAAGCCTCTGTTCCAGGAGACAACTCACTTCTGCTGGCTGGTGTAGGACCACACAGGATAGAGTTGCCAGATGGGGTTGATGTGCTGGCTCTGTGAGACTCAAATTGTTTATATAGACGGGGCGCAGAAAAGCAACAGGCATAGATTTCTCACAGCCCTGGAGATTGGAAGTCTGAGATCAGGGCACCCGCATGGCTGGTTCCAGTGAGGGCCGTCTTCCAGGCTGCACACAGCAGACTCTCATGTGTCCTCACAGGGCAGAAAGAGGGTGAGAGAGCTCTCTGGGGTCCCTTTTGTAAAGGCGCCAGTCCCATTCATGAAAGCTTCACCCTCGTGACCTAATTACTTCCCAAAGGCCCCACCTCCTAATACAATCACACTGGGGGCGAAGACTCCAAAATATGAATTTTGGGGGAATACAAACATTTGGTCCATTGCAATTATCAAGCCATTTGGTACAGGAGGCTCATTTCGATACAGTAATCGGCTCTTTTTTTTTTTTTTTTTTTGAGACGGAGTCTCGCTCTGTGGCCCAGGCTGGAGTGCAGTGGCCGGATCTCAGCTCACTGCAAGCTCCGCCTCCCGGGTTCACGCCATTCTCCTGCCTCAGCCTCCCGAGTAGCTGGGATTACAGGCGCCCGCCACCGCGCCCGGCTAGTTTTTTGTTTTTTTAGTAGAGACGGGGTTTCACCGTGTTAGCCAGGATGGTCTCCATCTCCTGACCTCGTGATCCGCCCGTCTCGGCCTCCCAAAGGGCTGGGATTACAGGCTTGAGCCACCGCGCCCGGCCAGTAATCGGCTCTTTTGTATGTGGCTAGTAGAAGTGTAAATAGGTACAATCATTTTGGAAAAGAATTGGTATTTTTTAGATGACATTACAAGATGTCATACAACCCAGTGATCCCTCTCCTAGGTATCTACCTAACAAATGCTTGCAGGCGGCACCAGGAGACATGTATGACAATGTCCTTAACAGTGTGGTTTATTATCGCAAAGAGCTGGACAGCTTGAGAGCTCATTGACAGAACAGTGGTTATATTTTCTTCACACAGTGAAATATTACACAGCATTGAACATAAATGAATCTCAGAGTCATGCTTGTAAAAATAGAAGTCAGGCTGGGCACAGTGGCTTATGCCTGTAATCCCAGCACTTTAGGAGGCCAAGGCAGGCAGATCATGAGGTCAGGGGTTCAAGATCAGCCTGGCCAACATTGTGAAACCCCATCTCTACAAAAATACAAAAATTAGCTGGGCGTAGTGGCAGGCGCCTGTAGTCCCAGCTACTCGGGAGACTGAGGCAGGAGAATTGCTTGAACCCGGGATGTGGAGGTTGCAGTGAGCTGAGATCGTGCCACTGCACTCTAGCCTGGGCGACAAGAGTGAAAGTGTATCTCAAAAAAAAGAAAAAAAAGATTAAGATTAATCTCCATCCTCACTGAACTTGACCCCACCCACAGCATTTGACCTGGGTCCTCACTCCCGCCTTTGAGAAACCCTTTCTTGCGTCTCTGGAGCTTTCATTCCTCATTCTCTGCTCACCCCAGCGACTACTCTCTACTGGTCTCCTTTGACCTCGTTCTCCTGTTTCACTTGTTCCCTAGGTCTTTCATCCAGTCTCATGGCTTTACTATCAAGCATATGCTAGTATCTTCCATTTTATAGCTCCTTCACCGAAGCCTCTGCCTGAACTTCATATATTGAACTTCCGATTCCATATTTCTCTACTTGGATAGCTAACTTGATATGGCTGAAATTCAACTTCTGATTCCCTCACCCCCAAACTTCCTCTTGAAGTCTCCCCGTATCTGAAAAAGGCAACTCCCTACTTTCTGCTGCTCAGGCCCAAAACCTTGAAGTAATCCTTAAGTCTGTCCCATCAGTAAGTCCCACTAGCTTTATCTTCAAAATTTCATCCAGATCGTACCACTTCCTCCTCCTCCTCCCCTGCTAGCTTGGTCCAAGCCACTATCATATCATCTCTCATCCAGATTAATCCAACAGTATCTTAACTGGTATCCTCCTTTGTGACCCTACAATGTATTCTCCAGACAGAGAGCCTTTTAAGACATAAACCAGATCAAGACACTCCTTCTGTTCAAACCCTGCAATGAATGACTGCCATCTCGTTCAGAGCAAAACCCAAAGTTTCTTGGAATGGCCTATGAGATCATCTTGTCTGTTGCTTCCCTTCTGCTCTCCTCTCGATTATTCTCTGTCATATATAT
>NW_012102532.1:396285-397892 GCF_000951045.1 Mandrillus leucophaeus | reverse complement strand
TTTTTCCTGAGATGGAGTCTCACTCTGTCGCCCAGACTAGAGTGCAGTGGTGTGATCTTGGTTCACTGCAAGCTCTGCCTCCCAGGTTCACGCCATTCTCCTGCCTCAGCCTCCTGAGTAGCTGGGACTACAGGCGCCCGCCACCACGCCCGGTTAATTTTTTTGTATTTTTAGTAGAAACGGGGTTTCACCGTGTTGGCCAGGATGGTCTCGATCTCCTGACCTCATGATCTGCCCGCCTCAGCCTCCCAAAGTGCTGGGATTACAGGTGTGAGCCACTGCACCTGGCCTTTTCTTTTCTTTTTCTTTCTTCTTTTTTTTTAATTCAAATTGAAGGTTTGTGACAATCTTGTGTCTAGCAAGTCTACTGGCACAATTTTTCCAACAGCCTGTGCTCACTTCATGTCTCTGTCACATTTTGGTAATTCTTGCCGTATTTCAGGCTTTTTTGTTATTAATATATCTGTGACGGTGGCCCGTGACTGGTGATCTTTAATGTGACTAATAGTTTTAGGGCACCACGAATGGTGCCCAGATAAGATAGTGAACTTAATACATGTGCGTGTTCTGACTGCCCCACTGACCTGGCCCTCCATTTCCTGTCTCTCTTCCTCTCCTCTGGCCTCCCTATCCCCTAAAACACAACAACATTGAAATGAGCCCATTAATAACCCTACAGTGGCCTCTAAGTGTTCAAGTGAAAGGAAGAGTCACACGTTTCACACTTTAAATCCAAAGCTAGAAATGATTAAGCTTAGCAGAGAAGGCTGAAAGCTAGGCCTCTTGTGCCAAAAAGCCAATTAGTGTATTAAAAATAAAAGTTCTTGAGGGAAATTAAAATGTGCTACTCCAGTAAATACACAGATGATAAGGAAGCAACACAGCCTATTGCTGATAAGGAGAAAGTTTGAGTGGTCTGGATAGACGATCAAATCAGCTACATTTCCTTAAACCAAAGCCTAATCCCTAACAAGGCTCCAACTCTCTTCAATTCAATTCAGTGAGGCTGAGTGAGGTAAGGAAGCTGCAGAAAAGTTGGCAGCTAGCGGAGGTTGGTTCATGAGGTTTAAGGAAATAAGCCATCTCCGTAACCTAAAAATACAATGTAAAGTAGCAAGTACTGATGTAGAAGCTGCAAGTTATCCAGAAGATCTTGCTAAGATAACTGATGAGGTGGCAACACTAAACAACAGGTTTTAAATGTAAACAAAACAGGCATCTACTGGGAGAAGATGCCATCTAGGACTTTTGTGGCTGGAGAGAGGTCAACACTTGGCTTCAAAACTTCAAAGGAAAGGATGACTCTCTTGTTAAGGGCTAAGGCAGCTGGTGACTTTAAGTTGAAACCAGGCCGGGCGCGGTGGCTCACGCCTGTAATCCCAGCACTTTGGGAGGCCGAGACAGGTGGATCATGAGGTCAGAAGATCGAGACCATCCTGGCTAACATGGTAAAACCCCATCTCTACTAAAAAAAACATACAAAAAACTAGCTGGGTGAGGTGGCGGGCATCTGTAGTCCCAGCTACTCGGGAGGCTGAGGCAGGAGAATGGCGTAAACCCAGGAGGCGGAGCTTGCAGTGAGCTGAGATCCAGCCACTGCACTCCAG
>NW_012102532.1:394067-396235 GCF_000951045.1 Mandrillus leucophaeus | reverse complement strand
CGTAAACCCAGGAGGCGGAGCTTGCAGTGAGCTGAGATCCAGCCACTGCACTCCAGCCTGGGCGACAGAGCGAGACTCCGTCTCAAAAAAAAAAAAAAGTTGAAACCAATGCTCATTGACAATTCCTAAAACTGCAGGGCCCTTAAGAATTGTGCTAACTCTACTCTGCTGTGCACTATAAATGGAACAATGAATCCTGGATAACAGCATGTCTGTTAACCATTCTAATACGGTTTACTGAACATTTTAAGCCGTCTATTGAGACCTACTGCTTAGAAAAAAATATTTATTTCAAAATATTACTGCTCATGGACAGGCACTTGATCACCCAAGAGATGTGATGAAAACATACAAGGAGATTAATGCTGTTTCCATGCCTGCTAACACATTGATTCTGCAGCCCATGGATCAAGGAGTAATTTGGACTTCCAAGTCTTATGATTTAAGAAATACATCTTACAAAGCTATAGCTGCCATAGATAGTGATTTCTGTGATGAATCTGGGCAAAGTAAACTGAAAACCTTCTGGAAAGGATTCACCATCCTAGATGCCATTAAGGACATTCATGATTCATCGGGGGAGGCCAAAATAGCAACACTAATAGGAGTTTGGAAGAAGTTGACTCCAACCCTCATAGATGTCTTTGAGAGGTTCAAGACTTCAGTGGAGGAAGTACCTGCAGATGTGTTGGAAATAGCAAGAGAACTAGAATTAGAAGTGAAGCCTGAATATGTGACTGAACTGCTGCAATCTCATGAGAAGACTTTAATGTTAATATTAAACCATTCAAGGTAATAGCAAAACACAATTACTTTTGCACTAACCTAATAGATGAGGAGTTACTTCTTACGGATGAGCAAAGAGAGTGGTTTCTTGAGATGGATCTACTTCTGGCGAAGATGCTATGAACATTGTTAAAATGACAACAAAGAATTTACACATATTACACAAACTTCGTTGATAAAACAGTGGCAGGGTTTGAAAGGACTCCAATTTTGAAAGAAGTTCTTCTATGGGTAAAATGCTATCAAACACCGTCGCAGGCTACAGAGAAATATTTTACGAAAGGAAGAGTCAATCAGTGCAGAAAACTTCATGTTGCCTTATTTGAAGAAATTGCCACAGCCACCCCAAACTTCAGCAACCATCATTCCGGTCCGTCAGCAGCCATCCATTAAGACAGAAAGCTATGACTTGCTGAGGGCTCAGATGATTGTTAGCATAATTTTTTTTTAGCAATAAAGCGTTTTTAAATTAAGGTATGCACATATTTTTTAGACATAATGCTATTGCACATTTAATAGACTACAGTGTAGTATAAACATAACTTTTTTTTTTTTTTTGAGACGGAGTCTCGCTCTGTCGCCCAGGCTGTCGCGATCTGCCTGCCTCGGCCTCCCAAAGTGTTGGGATTATAGGCATCAGCCACTGTGCCCAGCCTGAAAACGTTAAAACTCTTGAATGGCTACTGTCCACACTGCATGTCAACCCTGCCCCCAGAGCTGTGCTGGGGACATAGAGAGAAAGTGAAGATCTGAAGACCCAGCTCCTGGCCTCAGGAGATTACAACCAGAGGACTGGAGACCTTAGAGATCAGATAGGTTATCTGCATTTCACAAATGCCAACACTGAGTCCTACGTCACAATGCAGGAAAGAACAGACGTCTTGGAGCACGAAGTAAGAATCAGCTTGTTGCAATTATTTATTGACTCCTGGGTCACTCCCCATCATTTCTTGAAGGTTTTAGTGCCTGGTAAAATACCGCTCACTTTCCAACCCTCCCCCTATAAAATCTTCAAAATACAAATCTCCTGGAGGCCCAGCAGTCTATACCTTTCACAGGTTGAGATGATAAAAGGACAATGTGGGAGACAGATGAGTCTGGTTTACAGTGTTAGGGCCACTAAGTTGCTATGTCCCACTTGACTCCAGGTGTCTGGAGGCCACATGCTCCAGGTGAGGCAGGACCCTCCCAACCCTGGGCGTGGGGGAATGAGTGCTGCTTCGCCTGACCTGCTGTGGTAATTCCTTCCACACTACTTGCCTTGGTTTAAGAATGGCATGTGATCATATCTGGCCAATGGGATGTAAGGAGATGTCTTCTGCGGGAATTCTGGGGATGTTTTTCATATTCTTTTCTTTTTTTTGACAGAGTCTCACTCTGCC
>NW_012102532.1:389791-391307 GCF_000951045.1 Mandrillus leucophaeus | reverse complement strand
CACCCGCCTTGGCCTCCCAAAGTGCTAGGATTATAGATGTGAGCCACCACGCCCAGCTGAAGTAATAGATTATTATGCCATATGTAATCTAAATCAGATAAAGAGGAAGTGACATGAGGAGGATGTGAGAGACAAGGAGAAGGTGGTAAGGTCAGTGGATCAGAGGTTCTGGGTAGGGCTGGAGTGAGTCCGAATGACAGAAAGGGATTGGAGACTATGATGCTTGGGTTGACCTTATGGAGGGTCTCTTTGTTCTACTTTATTAGCTACTTCATCTCAGCCTTCATTGCTGGTTTCTCCTCAACATTTAAAAATATTTAAAAAGTTTAAATTTAGAGATGGGGTCTCAAACTCAAGGGTTCAAGTGGCCCTCCTGCCTCAGCCTCCTGAGGGTCTGGGACTACAAGTGCACCCTTGTAGTATACACCACTGCACCTGGCTCTCCTCAACATCTTGATCTCTAAAACTGGAGTGAAGTAATATTAAAAAAAAAAAGTCTGGGGCAGTGTTTTTCAAATTGAGATACACAACCCATTAGTGGATCATAAAATTAAGTTAGTGGGTTGCAACCAGCATCTATAAAAATGAAATAGAATAGAATAGAATAGAAAAGAGCAGAGCACACTGCATGCAGCAAGGATATGTATCATATCATAGAACTTTCATTTCAGTTTTATATGTGTAGATGTGGGTGTTTTTTGTTTTTGTTTGTTTGTTTCTTTTGAAATGGAATCTTGATCTGTCGTTCAGGCTGGAGTGCAGTAGTGCGATCTCGGCTCACTGCAACCTCCGCCTCCCAGGTTCAAGCGATTCTCCTGCCTCAGTCTCCCAAGTAGCTGCGACTACAGGCACCCGCCACCACACCCGGCTAATTTTTTGTATTTTTAGTAGAGATGGGGTTTCACTGTGTTAGCCAGGATGGTCTCGATCTCCTGACCTCATGATCTGCCCGCCTCGGCCTCTTAAAGTGCTGGGATTACAGGCGTGAGCCACTGTGCCTGGCCAGATGTGGGTATTTCTATATGGTGCCTGTGTGTACTGAGTCACACATATGGTTGGGTCATGGACAATCTAGTTTGAAAGCCCCTGGCCACCAAAGTGAGTTAAGAGGTCAAAAAACCAAGAGGCCAGGTTATTGGAGAGATTTTATCGTAAATTCTGAAATGACCAAGACTTTCTAGGCGTAGTGCTCAAATACAGAAATTTTACTGGGGTTGAAAATCTTCAATAAATGTCCCAGTGAGTCTGTAGATGGTTGCAACGGCCGGTACTTACTCCCTTTCCCAAGATCTCTAATTCTAACCCTTTCCTGCCTGTTCCTGGACTTCAGCCTGCTGCTGGCTCTTTCCTCACTAGCACACCCCAAACTGCCTTAGTAGCCTGAGCAACCCACCTCCAACACTCTGGGTCTAGCCCCAGTGCCGAGTTTCCTCATTCATACCTCCTGCTGTCTCCAAGGGAACCTTGTGATCACAGCAGCATAATGACAAGGTCGGCCATCATTTACCGGGTCCCT
>NW_012102532.1:382317-384796 GCF_000951045.1 Mandrillus leucophaeus | reverse complement strand
ATCTGGCCAATGGGATGTAAGGAGATGTCTTCTGCGGGAATTCTGGGGATGTTTTTCATATTCTTTTCTTTTTTTTGACAGAGTCTCACTCTGCCGCCTGGGCTGGAGTGCAGCGGCGTGATCTTAGCTCACTGCAACCTCTGCCTGCCAGGTTCAAGCCATTCTTCTGCCTCAGCCTCCCAAGTAGCTGGGATTATAGGCATGTGCCACCATGCCTGGCTAATTTTTGTATTTTTAGTAGAGACGGGGTTTCACCATGTTGGCCAGGCTGGTCTTGAACACCTGATCTCAGGTGATCTGCCTCAGCCTCCCAAAGTGCTGGAATTACAGGTGTGAACCACCGCGCCCGGCTCATGTTCTTAAAAAAGAGACACACTGAAGGAACATTTTCTCTTCCAGCCTTAGACATAGATACCGTGATGACATGAAGCCTTGAGTTGTGGTAGCCACCTTGTGTCTTTGAAGGGATAAACACAAGGGCAAAGGCCAATGTGCTAAGGATGATTAACCATGGAACTTCCCCTCCTGTGACCTTCCTGCATGTGATAGAAGTTCCTTATTGCTTAAAAATGTTTGGGCTGGGTGCAGTGGCTCATGCCAGTAATCTCAGCACTTTGGAAGGCCAAGGTGGGTGGATCACTTGAGCCCAAGAGTTCAAGATGAGCCTGGGCAACACGGTGAAACTCCACCTCTACAAAAAAATACCCACACACAAGAAAACTACCCGGACGTGTTGGCACACGCCTGTAGTCCCAACTACTCAGGAGGGTGAAGTGGGAGGATCACTTGAGCCTGGGAGGAGGAGGCTGCAGTGAGCTGTGATTTTGCCACTGCACTCCAGCCTGGGTGACAGAGCCAGACCCTGTCTCAAAAAAAAAGAAGTCTGACTTTGGGCTTCTGATGCTTGTAATCCAAAGCATCCTCATGTAACGTGCAGCATCAGATGGCCATAGAAGGCCAAGCAAAGTAGCAATGGGTTGCAATGAGGGGTGCAATGCCAGCTGCTGAGCAGATAAGCCCAGGAGTCCTAGTGTTTAATACAAGATATCCTGGCTGGGCACAGTGGCTCATGCCTGTAGTCACAGCACTTTGGGTGGGCAGATCACGAGGTCAGGAGATTGAGACCATTCTGGCTAACACGGTGAAACCTCATCTCTATTAAAAATACAAAAAATCAGCTGGGCGTGGTGGTGGGCGCCTGTAGTACCAGCTACTCAGGAGACTGAGGCAGGAGAATTGCTTGAACCCAGGAGGCGGAGGTTGCAGTGAGCAGAGATCGCACCACTGTACTCCAGCCTGGGTGACAGGACGAGACCCCATCTCAAAAAAAAAAGAGCTGATTCAAAGGAAATCCAGTTGGGGTAGGGTCTGCATTTGGTGTGAAGGGGTCTATAAATTTGGGTAGAAAGAGACCCTAATACAGGGGCCTTGGGTGTCTGAGTGTCAATCTACCCTTGTCACGTGTTCCCCAGAGTTAACTTGGAACCGTTGTGCAAGACGGGCTCTATCTAGGTCACCACCTGTAAAGCATTAGGGATGAGGATAAATACCACGATGTTCAATGGCATGGGTAAAAGAAGACCTTGTGTTTATTTCTGAGGAGGTGGAGTAAGAGGAGGGAAAATTTACAGGTCCAGCAAGGGTCAGCAAGACAGTTGGCATGTTCCAGAGAAGGGACCCTGGCATTTATTTGCAGGGCGAATATGCAAGTAGCCTTATTAAGGGAAGGGCCCACAGACTGCTTGGGGCCAGGCAGTCTGGATTTGAGTGCTAACTGGTGACAGCTGCCAGAACAAGCCCAGGCGCTGGAGGCTCCAGGACCAGGAAATGCTGCAATTCCCTGTTAAGCTACCAGTTGTGGGAAGCTGAGCTTGGGGTGGCTCCTCCCACTCCCGGAGAAGGGGAATCCGGATCCCAATGAGCTCTTTGTGCGTGCAACCCAGAGTGAGCTCCCAGAATCACTTTCGGACAACCGGGCTCCCGGCACACTGGAACCTGAGGATTTTGTAATCTTTTGGTGAGGTGGAGTTCAACACTTACGTTTCAGTCAGTAGGATTCCATAGGAAAAATGCCATGTATTGTGTGTTTCCTATGTGCCAAGCACGCTGTATTTGCACCCAGTAGGTGGAACAAGCAGGGTTAGTGGGTTGCAATCTTGAAGCACCTTTCTTTTGTCTCTCGTTATTCCTAAATTGTGGTCAATGGGGGTAGTTGTTCCCTGGCTCAAGACAGACGCGTGACCAGTCCCAGACTTTCCTGATCCCTTTTAGGGTGAAGTCCCACAGTGACTTCAAACTGCAAAACACAGTCTTAATTCTAGAATGATGATGCTCGATTGTAGGTAACTGTCAAAGATTCCGATTATATTCAAGTTATGACAACTTTCCCTCTGCTGGGAGCAGCCAGGCTGTGGGGAAGAGGGGGTGGCCAGCTTTTCCTTTCTTGCTTGCTCACCTCGGGAAAGTTTTTTTTTTTTTT
>NW_012102532.1:377907-379637 GCF_000951045.1 Mandrillus leucophaeus | reverse complement strand
CTCATGCCTGTAATCCTAGCACTATGGGAGGCTGAGGCAGGAGAATCGTTTGAACCCAGGAGGCGGTGGTTGCAGTGAGCTGAGATCATGCCACTGCACTCCAGCCTGGGCGACAGAACAAGACTCCGTTTCGGGCGTGGGGGGAAGCTAATCCTGCCTGCATTTCCACAGTGGAAGCAGATGGTTTGGGGAAATCTAATTTAAAAGGAAAGAAATCAAATTAGCTCTCCAGGGGTCTGATGGCCAAGGCTTGAGCGAAGACAATTACATTAGATGCTCTGGCCTCACCAAGGCAGCCCGAAGACTGAAGGTGGGTAGGGTGGAAGCCGCCCAGGGCCCCCTTATCCCTGGGTGGGTTCAAATCATGGCTGAAGGGGACAGGAGAGAGCTCAGATTGGTGGAATGAAGTCCTTCGACTCTAATGATGCCTGGCTTGGGATCCGTGAACCTGCAGCTGATTCTGCCACTTGACTTTCTACGGGTCTGGCTCACAGACCCTCTTGTAACCTCTGTTTCTCAAAGAGACTCACACACCGTCTTACCTCTTTTGGAGTGTGGTCAATTTAAGGAGAACGATTAAGAAAAACACCTCTCATCAGGTGCTGTTTGACAAGAATGTCAGGACTATTTACTCTGAGACACCAAAGCCCCTTAGGGTATAGAAACTACCGTGTGGGGGCTCACGCCTGGAGGCCGAGGTGGGTGGATCACAAGGTCAGGAGATCAAGACCATCCTGGCTAACACGGTGAAACCCCGTCTCTACTAAAAATACAAAATATTAGCCGGGCGTGGTGGCAGGCGCCTGTAGTCCCAGCTACTGGGGAGGGTGAGGCAGGAGAATGGCGTGAACCTGGGAGGCAGAGCTTGCACTGAGCTGAGATTGCGCCACTGCACTCCAGCCAGGGCGACAGAGTGAGACATGGTCTCAAAAAAAAAATAAACAACTACCGTGTGGGCCGACATGGTGGCTCACGTTTGTAATCCCAGCACTTTGGGAGGCTGAGGCAGGCGGATCACCTGAGGTTAGGAGTTCAAGACCAGCCTCACCAACATGGAGAAACCCCGTCTCTACTAAAAATACTGTCAGGCCTCTGAGCCCAAGCCAAGCTATCCCATCCCCTGTGACTTGCACGTATATGCCCAGATGGCCTGAAGTAACTGAAGAATCACAAAAGAAGTGCAAATGTCCTGCCTCGCCTTAACCGATGACATTCCACCACAAAAGAAGTGAAAATGGCCAGTCCTTGCCTTAAGCGATGACATTATCTTGTGAAATTCCTTTTCCTGGCTCATCCTGGCTCAAAAAGCTCCCCCACTGAGCACCTTGTGACCCCCACTCCTGTCCGCCAGAGAACAGCCCCCCTTTGACTAATTTTCCTTTACCTACCCAAATCCTATAAAACGGCCCCACCCTTATCTCCCTTCGCTGACTCCTTTTTCGGACTCAGCCCACCTGCACGCAGGTGAAATGAACAGCCATGTTGCTCACACAAAGCCTGTTTGGTGGTCTCTTCACACAGACGCGCATGACAAATACAAAATTAGCCGGGCGTGGTGACGGGTGCCTATAATACCAGCTACTCCAGAGGCTGAGGCAGGAGAATTGCTTGAACCCAGGAAGCGGAGGTTGCAGTGAGCCGAGATCATGCCATTGCACTCCAGCCTGGGCAACAAGAGCGAAACTCTGTCTCAAAACACACACACACACACACACACACACACACACACA
>NW_012102532.1:374179-375152 GCF_000951045.1 Mandrillus leucophaeus | reverse complement strand
GCCAGGATGATCTCCATCTCCTGACTTCATGATCCGCCCACCTCGGCCTCCCAAAGTGTTGGGATTATGGGTGTGAGCCTGTTTTTTTTTTTTTTTTTTTTTTTTTTCCTTTTTTTTTTTTTTTGAGATGGAGTCTCACTCTGTTGCCCATGCTGGAGTCTCACTCTGTTGCCCATGCTGGAGTGCAGTGGTGGTGCGATCTTGGCCCCCTGCAACCTCCACCTCCCGGGTACAAGCGATTCTCCTGCTTCAGCCTCCCGAGTAACTGGGATTACAGGTGCCCGCCACCATGCCTGGCTAATTTTTTGTACTTTTAGTAGAGATGGTGCTTCACTATGTTGGCCAGGCTGGTCTTGAACTCCTGACCTCAAGCGATCCACCCACCTCAGCCTCGCAAAGTGCTGGGATTACAGGCGTGATCCTGCACCTGGCTGTATTTAGTAGTAGTCCAAGTTATCATTTAAAACGTTGACCAGGAAGGAACATGGCAGGGCTGCACAGGTAGAGACCTCTCCCCCTTGTATGATTGTGTTCACCCAACCATGGATATGCCTAATTGTGCTGGAATTCCACCTACACTGCTCCATCTTGTGCCCAAGAAGCTTATGAGATATCCTGGTCTACCTGTCAGTGAAAAGATTCCCTGTACACCTGGAGGACTCTAGGAAATGACAACATCATGGAATGAGCCCCTGGATCCATGTGGAGTCTTGGTCCCACCCTTGGCCACTCAACTCCATCCAGAGGACAGGGGGTTTATGGCTATTAAAGCACTTTCAGTCCTTGAGGACACTGGTAATGTCCTTTTACTAAATCCAGCTGCTTTGATTCAAATTTGTTGCCCCTGGGCTGCTTTTTACAGTTGAGCCAAGAGGCCAACACCTCCATACAACTGCTTCTCTTATGCTCAAGGAGATTCTTTCTGGACCCAAAGCACTTGTTACTTTTGGCAGTGTCTGTTGCCTTTTTGTGA
>NW_012102532.1:370876-372179 GCF_000951045.1 Mandrillus leucophaeus | reverse complement strand
ACACACACACACACACACACACACACACACACACACACACACACACACACTACCTTGTGAGCTCAGTGAGGATAGCCGTCCCAGGCAGTCCTTGAGCCAGTCAGCTTGAACCAGAAAGGTGTCCCAGGGCATTCCTTCTGCCTACATTTTTGTGCTTGGAAGGTCATGGAGCATCACGAACATCAATGCCGTTACCTGGCCACAGGCAATTCGACCAGGGATTGGTAGTATTCCGGCAAGGGGTGCCAACAAGGCTGCGTCTTACTGGATGGGAGCAAACTACCTGCTTAGATCCTTCCTGCTAAAGGAGCTTGCCTGTGAGATGCAGAGAGAAGCGGAGGTGCTGGGGCAGATGCCAGATGCAGGTTTGCCATGAGCTACTGTCTCAGGCCTCTGCAGAGTCCAGCTTAGAAAGTGCAGAAACTCCTAAGTGGTAGCATGGCTGTTGAGATGATGAATATCCTTCCACCAACCTCATTTAAGGGTTTGAATGCTCTCTTTCTTGCATCTCAAAAGAGCCCAACCATGGCGCAAAAAAAAAAAAAAAAAAAAGCAACAATTTCAGAGATAAAATATTGTTTTGAAATATTTTGGGGTTGCCCATAAAAATGTTCACTGTTCCTATTACTTAACTTTTACTAGAGGTCCTTCCCTCACGCCCACCCCATAAATGAATATAGAGGAGGAGAGAGCTGCTTCCCTGGGTATTTGCTTGCAGACCCACATTTTTATAAGCTCCTAGAGATGGAGGGCATCAAGTTCCAATGGATGCAGGACATCTCTGTAGCTTCTCCTGGATCCCCCTCTATGTCCTGGGGCTCTCCACTCAGGGGGAGCCCTTTTTCTGCTGGACAGCCCTGGTTTAAAGGGGATTCCTTTATGTTCAGCCAAAATCTTACCCGAGAGTCCTGCCCATTAGTTCTCATTCTGGCCTCTGGGACAACATACATTCTGGTTCATCTTATGGCCCTTAAGATATTTGAAAACAAAGACGGTTGTGTTGTTGGATGACCCCTCCCCCAGGCTACAATCCCCTGGTGCTTCACTCTCCTCTTGAGTGACAAGGTTTTTAGGCAGGCCCCTACTCCCCCCAAAAAAGTTCTGTCCTCTCCAGGTCTCTGTAGATGGTCACCTTTCTTCTTGAGGAATGGCCCCAGAACACAGCACCATATTCCTCTAGGGCCTGACTGTCACATCTGTGACTCAATTGTCTCCACCTGGACACCTCTCTTGATGCATTCTCTCTTCACAGTTTTGGCTTCTATGAAGTTTGTGGTAAGCTCAATTTCCACATCTTTTTTCT
>NW_012102532.1:364393-370746 GCF_000951045.1 Mandrillus leucophaeus | reverse complement strand
TCCTGCCTCAGCCTCCCGAGTAGCTGGGACTACAGGCGCCCACCACCTCGCCTGGCTAGTTTTCTGTATTTTTTAGTAGAGACGGGGTTTCACCTTGTTAGCCAGGATGGTCTCGAACTCCTGACCTTGTGATCCGCCCGTCTCGGCCTCCCAAAGTGCTGGGATTACAGGCTTGAGCCACCGCGCCCGGCCCACATCTTTTTTCAAATGAAATTTTTTCTTCATCCTGCGTTTATGTAATGGGTGCTTCCACTCAAAAGATGTTCCAGGATGTTCCTGTCAAGTTTCCTCCTGTGATATTAATCCTGGAAGGCAGCCCTGTGTGAAATATGCAATGAAACTGAGAGAGAGTCCTGGATTCAAGCCTGTATCCAGCCTATTAACTATATGATATTGGGGCAAATATTTAACTTCTCTCAACCGTGTGTTTTCTCCAAATGTAAAATGGAATACAATATCTTTAACTCACTTGTCATTTTCCAAACTTCACGATAGATTGAAAAGAAACCTAAATGCTCATATTTTCTGTCTCCCTTAGAGCTATGAGTAGCCACGTGACAGATTTCTAGTCAGTGATGTACAAATGTGAGTTGACTTCCAGTTTGCCAGGGGAAGCTTTTGCATTTTAGATAGAAGAGATCATTGCGACTAGCAGTTGTTTTTCCCCTACCTCTAGCTGTGAATGTAGAAATGGCTGGAGCTGCAGCAGCTACCTTATGACGGTGGGGTACAAGCCAAGAGAATCACAGAGATGCCATCTTCCACAGAGCGGAGCTGCTAAATCAACACTTCTAATTCCCTCCAGACTTAACATATGAAAAAAACCCTGTTATCTAACCAGTCAAATATATGCTTGCCCAGCTAACTTAAAGTGCTGTGGTAAGGACCAAGGGCTGCTAAACATATTGTATGCATTGCTTGATTTTGTTTACTTATTCCTGTTGAGATATATATCCTTTGGGTGTCATATTCTATTATTCCAGTCTCGGAGATCTCTTTGAACTATACTTCTGTTACTCAAATTACTGGGTATTTCTCAGAGCCTTGTGAAATATACCTATAACAATACAGTATTTAGTAAAAGTCTTTTGTTTTTTCTTTTTGAGACTGAGTCTCTCTGTCACCAGGCTAAAGTGCCGTGGTGTGATCTCGGCTCACTGCAACCTCCACCTCCCTGGTTTTAAGCAATTCTCCTGCCTCAGCCTCCTGAGTAGCTGGGATTACGGACACGCGCCACCACGCTCAGCTAATTTTTGTATTTTTAGCAGAGATGGGGTTTCACCATGTTGGCCAGGATGATCTCCATCTCCTGACTTCATGATCCGCCCACCTCGGCCTCCCAAAGTGTTGGGATTATGGGTGTGAGCCTGTTTTTTTTTTTTTTCTTTTTTCTTTTCCTTTTTTTTTTTTTTTGAGATGGAGTCTCACTCTGTTGCCCATGCTGGAGTCTCACTCTGTTGCCCATGCTGGAGTGCAGTGGTGGTGCGATCTTGGCCCCCTGCAACCTCCACCTCCCGGGTACAAGCGATTCTCCTGCTTCAGCCTCCCGAGTAACTGGGATTACAGGTGCCCGCCACCATGCCTGGCTAATTTTTTGTACTTTTAGTAGAGATGGTGCTTCACTATGTTGGCCAGGCTGGTCTTGAACTCCTGACCTCAAGCGATCCACCCACCTCAGCCTCGCAAAGTGCTGGGATTACAGGCGTGATCCTGCACCTGGCTGTATTTAGTAGTAGTCCAAGTTATCATTTAAAACGTTGACCAGGAAGGAACATGGCAGGGCTGCACAGGTAGAGACCTCTCCCCCTTGTATGATTGTGTTCACCCAACCATGGATATGCCTAATTGTGCTGGAATTCCACCTACACTGCTCCATCTTGTGCCCAAGAAGCTTATGAGATATCCTGGTCTACCTGTCAGTGAAAAGATTCCCTGTACACCTGGAGGACTCTAGGAAATGACAACATCATGGAATGAGCCCCTGGATCCATGTGGAGTCTTGGTCCCACCCTTGGCCACTCAACTCCATCCAGAGGACAGGGGGTTTATGGCTATTAAAGCACTTTCAGTCCTTGAGGACACTGGTAATGTCCTTTTACTAAATCCAGCTGCTTTGATTCAAATTTGTTGCCCCTGGGCTGCTTTTTACAGTTGAGCCAAGAGGCCAACACCTCCATACAACTGCTTCTCTTATGCTCAAGGAGATTCTTTCTGGACCCAAAGCACTTGTTACTTTTGGCAGTGTCTGTTGCCTTTTTGTGACCTAAACTTCCTAAAGGCCTTTGTTCCAAGGCCCTTCAGGAGCCGAGAGCAGCAGGCCATCCTGGTTTTCCCTTAACTGCAGAGCTACACCTGGCCGTGTCCGCCAAGAGTCAGGGGAGGCTCGTTTAGGCCTGATTGAGGGTGTGGACAGCCCGCTCCTTTTGGGATGTCTGCCAGCTTGCAATGATCCCTTGTCTTCTGGCGCCAGGCCCGGTAATAGGTCACAGAGGGAGTCTTTACTCCACACACCCCTCCCTGCCCGCTGCTAGCTGAAGGGACAGAGGTAGACATTTGACTCAAACTGGGTCAAATTTTTCTCTCCTAAAACTTCAAGTGGGGCTAATGGAGGTTGTCTCTGTGTAAGCTGGGGAGCTGGGGGGGCAGCCCTTTCCCAACCCCATGAGGACTGAGTAGCAAAGTTGGTCTCCTCAGAGAACAAAATGTAGCAGCACAGAAATGGAGAGCTGTAGGAGTTCCTAGTCCATGTTTCCAGAATCTTCCTAAGGCTCAACCGCGCCCGGCTGGTGTTCCGGAATTTAATGAGCCGAGGTCTATTCCATACTAACCCACCCTTCAGCAAAGCAGCAGCGTGGAAAGTGCGTGTAGCCTCTGAGACCTGCTTTCTCTAGAAGAAGCTGGCGACTACACGCAGGGCTGATGTTAGAACTCCTCAGGGGTCTCCTCCACTCCTACATAAAATGAATGGCTGGCCAGGCGTGATGGCTCATGCCTGTAATCCCAGCACTTTGGGAGGCTGAGGCGGGTGGATCATGAGGTCAGGAGTCCGAGACCAGCCTGGCCAACATGGCAAAACCCGTCTCTACTAAAAATAGGAAAGTTAGCTGGGTGTAGTGGTGAGTGCCTGTAGTCCCGGCTACTCGGGAAGCTGAGGCATGAGAATGGCTTGAACCTGGGAGGCAGAGGTTTGCAGTGACCCGAGATCGTGCCACTGCACTCCAGCCTCGGCAACAAAGCGAGACTACATCTCCCAAAAATAATAAAATAAAATAAAACGAATGGTTGACCTGTTATTTCCACAACCGGAACAGTAGTCAGCCCTCAGATTAACAAGGGTCCTAGGGCCACAGAGCAGCAAGGACACTCAACAATGCCAACCCAGCTATTTTTTTGTGTGTAGTAAAATATATGTAATAATCAATTTACCACTTTGACCCTTCTTTTGTTCCTTTTTTGAGACAGCGTCTCGCTCTGTTGCTTCAGCTGGAGTGCAGTGGTGAGATCATGGTTCACTGCAGACTTGACCTCCCAGGCTCAGGTGATCCACCCAACTCAGCATCCCAAGTAGCTGGGACCACAGGTGTGCACCACCATGCCCAGCCAGTTGTTTTTGTTTTGTTTTGTTTTGTTTTTTAAAAAGATCGGGTCTTACTATTTTGCCCAGGTTGGTCTTGAACTGGGCTCAAATAATCCTCCCACCTAAACCTCCCAAAGTGCTGGGATTACAGGTGTGAGCCACCGTGCTCAGCCCATATTAACAATTTTTAAGCATATAATGCAGTGGCACTAAGTATATTCACAAAGTTTTGCAACAATCACCACCATCTATTTCTAGAACTTCTTCATTATCCCAAACAGAAACTCTGTACTCATTATACCATAACTCCCTATTTTCCCTTCTCTCTAGCCTCTGGTTACTTTTAATCTATTTTCTTTATAAATTTACCAATTCTAGGTACCTCCTATCAAGGGAATTGTAGAATATTTGTTCTTTTGTGTCTAGCTTATTTCAATGAGCATAGCGTACTCAAGGTTCATCCATGTTGCAGCATTTAAGGTGGAATTCTATTCTATCATATGGCTATGCCATGTATTGTTTGTCCATTTATCTGTTGATGGACATTTGAGTTGGCACCTTTTGGCTATTGTGAATAACACTGCTATCAACTTCGGTGTTCTGATGTTTGAATGTAATGGCATTCAGGGACATTTTGATCCTTCTTTCCTGTTTTTCTTTTTGTAGTGTTAAGGAGGAACCCAAATGGAATTAAGGAATGGAAAATAAAAATTGGTTTCTTATGCCTCTGCACTTCACCTTTCTCCTGTTCATCCCACCCTGCCATTATTGCCTGCTTGCCTCCGAATTGCCCACGACAGTGCAGTCTGAGCACGGACCACACCTCCCATGCAGCGGTGGCTTTGTGATCTGTCCACCTGGGTAAGCTGAACCACACTTCCCAGAATTCTCTTCCCGTGTGTTTCCGGTTAAGAGTAGAGCACAGAGGAGAAACTTGTGGAAGGTTTGGAGGTGGGAAGTGAAGCAGCAGTCATTTCACAGCTCATACGAATTGTGACTTCTCTGCTGGCTCACCTTAGCAGAGGCAGGAACTGACAGGGCCGGGTGCAGTGGCTCACACCTGTAATCCCAGCACTTTGAGAGGCCAAGGCGGGTGGATAGCTTGAGACCAGCAGTTCAAGACCAGGCTGGGCAACATGGCAAAACCCTTCTCTACAAAAATTACAAACATTAACCGGGTGTGGTGGCTCATGCCTGTAGTCCCAGCTACTTGGGAGGCTACAGGGAGCTAAGATTGGGCCATGACATTCCAGCCTGGGCAACAGAGTGAGACCCTGTCTCAAAAAAAAAAAAAAAAAAAACCTGACACAGACGGATGTGTCTGCCTTCAAGGGCTCCCGCTTGCGCCTGTCCTCCCTTACATTACGTCCGTCTGTCCTTCCCAGTTGTCTGCAGAGCCTGCTTAAGCAGCCCCAGTGCCAGTGACTGTGTAAGGTCAAATTCCCACAACAAATCTCTTCAAACAAGTACCTCTTAGTGGTTCTGCTTCTCTGATGAAACCCTGATGGGTACACACTCATTTATTCATTCAACCAACAAATATTAACTGATAAAACAATACTGAGCACTACTATGCACCAGAAACTAGGGGCTAGGCAGCGAATAAAACAAAGTACCTGCCACCGTGGTGTGAAGTGTACTGTCATGTCCCCAAGATATACGTGTCACACTGCTGAATGAGCGTCTGGGCACCAGCTGCTGGTGCCGACTCCTCTGTTAACACCTGTGTGACTCTGGATCAGAATCCCTTAATCTTTCCACATCTAGATTTCTTCATTAGTAAACAAACTGGGGTGAGCAACTTCCCAAACTACTTCTCATATAAATGCAGGTAGAGTTAATAGCAGTTGAAAGACATTTGCAAACCAAATAGCTCTCAAAATAATTAAAGGAAACCAAAACCAGTCCAGGACATTGTCATAATTTTTTATTATGTATCAAATTGTCTTCAATATAAGTTACAACTTGATTAAAGTCGATAGACATTTGTATCTATTTAAAGACAAAAAAATTCTTTATGTACAATATCTTGTCTAGAGTCTAGCAAATATAGTACCTTTCATTGCAGGATTTCTCCTTAATATAACAAGCAAAAACAAACAACTGAAAAAATATAAACCAAAGCAAACCAAACCCCCCGCTCAACTACAGATGTCAATATTGAATGAAGCATTAAAAGACAAACATAAAATAACTTTAGCTTTTATCTAGAAGTGCAGAATGAATACTAAAATTAGTGGCAAAAAAAAAAAAACAAAACCAAAAACCAAACAACAAACAAAACAAACAAATCCCAACAATCTTCATGGGTAAACTTTCCTGCTCAGGGATGTAAGCTGACTCTAGACCATCTCGCGGTTCCTGCGGATAGCACAGCACAGGATCATACTGAAGATCATGCCAAATATCTGGGAGATAGGAAGAAACATGAGGATTAGGGTGGTTTGATGTGAAGGCAGGCTAAGGGAAAGGGAGAGACACGGGTCACCCAGTCCAAGACAAATGACAAGGAGAATGGCATCCAGGAGGCCAAACGAGTCAGAAGGTACCGAAGCAGGAGAGATGCAGGCCAGATAACGAGAAGGACGCGGGACGTGAGGAATCTGGGGGGTTGGCAGTCACGTGCACAAGCAGCTTCCTTGGGAATTTTCAGGGTGGGACAAGGAAGCTCAGAGCCAAATTAAATGCTCAAATTCCAGGTTTTCCTACAGTTCATACAGGTTAGTACTTTTGCGCTTGTCTTTGTGTGTATTTAATATTCTTTTTTTTTTTTTTT